>NC_087552.1:29308408-29621742 GCF_036250125.1 Pseudopipra pipra | reverse complement strand
GTATGGCGAGTTCATCTTTTGTTGGAGCTATTCTCTATACCTTCTGCCAACTCCAAATGCTGCCAAGGGATCACCTTTCCAGCCTGTTGTTTGAAGCAACATCATTTCCCCTCAGCATCCTTCAGCTGGAGCCCTAATCCCATGCAGAAGAGCCTTTTCCACTGCCTGAGGGTCCTCCACCGTCTGCTGTGGCACAGCCTCTTTCCCTGAATGTGGGAAATGGCAACTTCCCCTCCACCTATTGCTGTCTTGGTGCCTCTGCTTCAATTTTCTGTGTGTTCTTGCCATTCCCTCTGCATTCTCTGAGCAACACCAGGAAAGGCTAACTGCAAGGAAAACCCAGGCAGAAGGAAGATCTCAGGGAGCAGCAATCAGGGCTGGGGGTATGTAATCAGGGAAAAGAGGGTGAAGAGAAGTCACACTTTCTTCTCTTTCCTCAAGCAAAATGACAGACTAAACGGCAGGCAAGTATTCCCGTACAAACTCTGGGTTATAGTGGCAGTGTGATGCATTAACAGATTACAGCATTTTATTGCAGAGTACTGTTAAACAGCAGGAGGCTTTTCAAGCATCAGTGTCAAATATCATGTAATCTGCTAAGTAATAAACTATTAAAAGAATACAGGGCACATCATATTTCTTGACTTGCACAGTTTGCTTATTGGCTTTTATATGTGTCTGCTGTCTAATTTTGCTGTCAGAACACAGTCAAGCTGCTTTTATTCCTTCCTTTCACAGGGATGGCTTGTTTTTGTTTTCTGTTCAAAAGGCAGGTCCTTTTAAGTGTATGGGTTCATATCCCTTGACAATCTTCAAACGAGTCCAAGTCTTTTGGTCTTTTGGTATATCATTGGCCGGCAGAGCTGCCTGCGTTGTTTCTTCTTCCTTGTAGCTCTGTATATTGCTTCTCTGACTTCAGCTGCAGTGAAATCAAAATCTTCTTTGTTCTCTCATGATTTCCAGGTGCCCTTTCTGGTCTGTGAATGGGGTCTCTATGAAAACATATGTGTCTGAATTTTTTAGCAAGGTCAAAGAAAGGACATTTGGCACTTTAAGACCATCTTGCAGAGCAGACTTGAGCAAACTGCTCTTGTTTGAAGATGTGACTACTCATTAATGTCAAATTGAAGATGGGCTGAGATCCTTCACTTGATCAAGGCCTGAATTGTCAGTACTGAGCACTCCTGAGAAGAAGCTACAACCTGAAGTCCCTGCCAGAGCTCTTCCCTATTTTGCTACTGGAAGGATTACTACAGTTGACAGAGAAAACCATAAGTAAACATCCTCTGGTAATTTGAAGGAGAACTTGTCTTAAATATCCCACTTGTCCCACTGTCACCATCCTCTTTTTTCCATAACCTTCTGCCCTCTTTAACCACTTACTTTGACTATGCCTGAACTCATATATTTCAACAGTCCTAGTCGAAAAGATTAGGAGGTGTCATTTTTTTTTATTTTATCCCAAGCTGGGACCTTTTATTCCCTCTGATGTGATGATTCCAAATCAAAGACTTTAACACCCTAATTTCAGAACAAGAAGGTTTTTGAATTTGTTACAACTCAGAAATACATTGCTAAAAATAAATGTTCCCTACAAAACTGTCACCCTCCAGAAAGCCTTGCTATCCACATATACAGTGCTAATTCTATTCAGAAATCCAGAGGAGCATGTAAACCAAGTCTTTCTTTTTGAAAATGATTCTCCTAGAATGCTCTCCTGACTGTTTCATGTTGAAACTTCTTTTTCTGTTGCAGTTATCATTACCACATCTTGAACAGACCCTGCAAGCAAAAGCCTCTAAGTTGATTATGAAAAAAATCTCTTAGGACACATGTTTAGTTATTTCTTCTGGTCCCTTCAAGACTGTTTTCTGAGTAAGTAGAGCCCAGCTTGACTCAAGTCATTCTGCAGGCATTTGTACAAACCAACGAGTGAACTGTGTGGGGAAAGAAAACAAATCTTTCACCATTTATCTGCACTTTTCCCCAAAGGCTTTGAAACAGAGACAGATTCAGTAGTAGGTAATATATCAAGATGAATAGCATCAGTTAGCAAGGTGTGAGGTCTGTGACTTCCCAGGGAGCTGTGCTCATGCAGGTGAGAGATTTCTGCCTATCTGATATGACCACTGCTGGCAGAAATAAAAAATTTCCTTGTAATCTTTCCCAATAGCTCAGCAAGACAGAGCTGATGATAGGGTGGTGCTTTTAAAGACAACCCTTTGAAAGAAAACAATGTAGACACCTGGGCTTGGAGTAGCAAACTAGTAGAGTGACAATCACCTCTCCTAAAGTGAACATTTGTCATCACTGTTGAACTGGTCCACTCTTACCCACTGCAAGGAAGACTGAAGGGAGACATAAAATGATCACTTGTACTGTTGACTGCTGAGTTTTCCAGAGGCAGTTCGCCTGTGGGATATCATGTGTGTTTGACACATTTTGTGTTCTGCTTTTAGGCTTGTGTCACACTTTGCAATGACAAGGCAGGGTGCTTTCTCAGCTGGCAGTACTCACAGAGCTTTGCATCTCCAGCAGGGATAGTTCCCCAGTTTACAGCACAACTGGGTGCAAACCTGGCCTGTCATTACCAGTCATGGCATCTCATGAGAGATCCTGTGGTGCAAGTACCAAATCTAAAAGGCAGTGGCTGACCCATTCTGCAATGTCACTTTGATTTTAAAAGTACCATTAACCTTCCACCTGGAGTTTTTGTTCTGTTAACTTAGAGTATTCACACGTACCTTTAAAAGCTGTAGTGAGCTGATGCAGTGATTGTCTACAGCAGTTTTGTAATAGATGAATGCATATGATATCTCATTTATCAAGGAAATAACTACGTCTTTAACTCCATGATTAATCAAGTGAAAGGACACAGGATTTGTTGACAATGCCAGATGCACTTAAGATGAGAAGGTCTCTAGCTGGTAAAGAGACTGCTGTTTTAAAGAAATTATTTACTTGTGATGATGATGAAAACATGATGCTGCCAGCTCCATTTTGTCCCCTTTCCTGCTCTAAGCACATTCAGTAAGCAGCCTGATTATAATCAGCACATCAAACACTGAATGTGAAGGGCGAGATTTTTGCCACAAATGATGAAAGAACCATTTACTTATTTGCCATTAATATGAAGGCTCAAGTGGCCAGTGAAAGCTGCAGGTTGTTCTGATGTTTTCTGTAATTTAGCTGTTTGTACAAGGCATCACACTAGACCTCCAAAGAAACCAGGGTGGTAGAGCAGCCTGGAGCCTACAAGGTACCTCTGACTTCAGACTTGCTAAGATGCCTGCCAACCAAAGTCACAAAAAAATACAATTTAAATTTTTTTGCCATAAAACTGGGCTCGCCTTCTGTCCTGGTTTTGACTGGGGTAGAGTTAATCTCAGTGGCTAGTATGGGGTTGTAATTCGGATTTGTGCTGAAAACAGTGTTGATAATATAGAGATGTTTTTGCTATTACTGAGCAGCATTTGCACAGTGTCAAGGCCTTTTCTGCTTCTTGAATGGCCATGCTGGCGAGGAGGCTGGGGGTGCATGGGAAACTGGGAGTAAACACAGTTGGGACAACCAACTCCAACTGACCCAAGGGATATTCCATGCCATATGACATCATGCTCAGTAGCTAAAGAGGAGGAAAGAAGGAAGAAGCAGGAGATGTTCACAGTTACAGTGTTTATCTCCTCAAGTCACTGTCACACATGAGGGGGCCCTGATCTCCTGGAGATCACTGAACACCTGCTTGCCCATGGGAAGCAGTGAATTGGTTCCTTGTTTTGCTTTGCTTGTGTGTGACTTTTGCTTTGTCTTTATCTCAACCCACAGGTTTTCTAGCTTTTACCCTTGAAATTCTCTTCCTGATCCCATCAGTGGAGTGAACCAACAGCTACACAGTACTTAGTTGCTGTCTGGGGTTAAATCATGACACCTTCCAAGATTTGAGTATTTAACTACATTCCTTCTTTGATGCCTTGGTAAACAGAATATTTTTTATTTTTTTCTTTTTATTATTATTTTATTCAGATGATGTTGTTTTCAGTGGTACATTTCAAAGGTAAAAATAGCTTTGGAGCACCTGTTCTGAAATACCTCATTTATTTTGTTATTCCAGGTCTGAACTAAGACTAGACCTGAGTTGATGGAAAGCAAAAGGTCTATCTTTTGCCAGCTGAGTGAGCTCAGGGATTGAGGTTTCATCTGAGTGACTCTTAAAATGTACATTTTATTTTGCCTTGTATCTGCCAATGTTGTATGAAACACCCTGGTCTCATCAGTCCATTCCTCTTCTCTCTTCTTTGTCCACTGCTGAAATATAGACAGATTATTTTAAAACAGTAAAGTCCTCAGGGAAAAAAAAAAAAAAGAAGAAAAGGGGAGTCTGCAGTTCACAGAGAGAGGATTGGTATGAGGGAGATGCTATTTGTGAACAGTTTAACTCCTGGCTAATCCAGTGCACCAGGAAAAGGACTGCTCAGTGATTCTCTGTAGAAAATGCTCTGGGTGCTAATAATCCTTACAGAGTCTGAAAACCGCAGCACTCTGTGTGGCAACCTTAGTGTCATCTCCCTTCCTTATCTGTGCCAAGGAGGTAGGATGCCCCTGCACTGGGGAAGGTTTAGCTTCTGCCTTCCTCTGTGACCTTGAAAATGTTATCTGCACTCTCAGCCAATACAGTTCTCAGGTGGACATTTTTAATTGTACTCAGGGGAACTTAATTTTCACGTGATTTGAGAGGGATTTGGATACCAAATTGCCTTAGCAGGTACAGAAAACCAACTATAAAATACATAAGTAGTCTTGTTAACCAGATTCCTGTCACATTTAAAATTGGGTATCTGCCCAAGGAGGTATTTTTTATTAAGTTCATTATTTTGTCCAAGAGTTCATTGTTATAGGGAGCTCTGCTACAGGCTGGCTCAAGCCACCTGGTGCATCACCATCGCCAGATCCCCTTCACCTCTGTTTGTCCTTCCCATGCCATGTGCTCACCCACACTTACTCCATTGTCTCCACGTGGACTGGGTGTTTGCTAGACCCTCCTCAAGTCAGTTCTGACAGTGGAAAATACATCTATTTTCACTGTGGGACAGTGAGATGAACTGGATCAGTGCCAGGTGGAATGGGTGCTAAGACAGGTAGAGAAATGCATGGATAACAGCTGGGGGTAGGGAGATCTTTCTGTTGGCAAAATGGTCATGCGACCAACTCAGTCACCTCACAGAAGGTTGCCTCTAGACCACAAACTCCTTTGATGGGCTTTCTTCTTGAATCTGTCACGTTGGGAATTACTCAAAGGACCTCTTGATAAGTCACTCTCAATTGGGGTCTCCACCGGAGCAGTCATAGAGATGGGACTCACTTGCAGAGAGGAAGAAGAGCTCATGGCAGAACCAAGGAAGGGCCCAAAATGGATGCATATATTTTGAAACTTCATTAATCCAGGGCATTTTATGACAGTGTAATTAGCACTAGAGGCTGAGAGGAGTGGCAAAATACATTTATCTCAACAAAGGCGGATAAAACCTGTAATTCTCACCTGAATTATGGTTTTCAAAACCCTCTCTAAGAAGACAGATGTTATGCCAGACCTCACTATTGTAGATTGCATTTTTCTTGAAAATAACAAACAGCCAATTAGTTATGGGTACCTCTTGCATAACAAACAATTTTATTGCAGGGAGAAATTTTGATAATAAACAATTTCTTTACTCTGAGGTTAGCCCTTTGTCCCTCTGGGTGCACTTCCCAATGCACAGTGATCACAAATCACAGCTATAGCAGGGGTAAAGTCAGTGCAAAGCTGCCATTTGTTGAGAATATATCACATAAAAGAACTAGGGAGTACCTGCACAAACTGATACAGAACTTGATTAAAACAGTAAACAAAGCAGGTCCCTAAAGGGATTAGACAAGTTCATGGACAACATGTAAATGGCGCAGTCTGTGAGAATCATATAGGAAGGTGTCTTACTGATATGCAGGGATACCACCTTAAATATGCCTAATGAAGGATCCCTAGCCTCTTTCCCCCCAAACATACACATGCACAAAGTCATAGCTACCAGCAGTTAATGACAGATTTGTTAATTAACAGCATGAGGCAAAGCCAAGGTTGATGTTCTAATAAACAGGTCATTAACTTTGGTAATGACCAATTTGGGAAGATGATTGCTCTTACAAACTGTATTCCATGGCTTATAAAATGCAGCAGTGCAGCTCTGAAATACATCTGGCAGACAAGACATTTAACAGAGCAGTTGGTCTGAAACACTAGCCGTTCCCTGGGAAGTTATCATCCCCATTTTTCACCAGACACACCATGTCACCAGGAATCAGATTAGATGTATTTCAAACTACAGCAATTAAAATCCATATAGATGTAAAAATGAAATAAATAACAGCTTTGAGACAACTGACCATCTTTGCCAACGTTGTCCAGAAAAGGTACTTGGTGTTCATGACTGGCTTTTAATTCAGACTCTGTTGCTATTTAATTCAGACTTTTCACTGTATTTCTCTATCAGGACGAAGGACACACCTGTGCAAGAGACTGGGCTACTCCAAGGAGAGAAGTCTTCATCAGCAGCTTGTCACTGTCAGGGATTTTTTTTCTCCCTGTGGAGGGAGGCAGGGTAGCAACATGTGTAAGGACTGGGATGAATAGGGAAGCTACCTAAAACAGCCAGGGGGGAATGGCTTTGAAACAGTAACCCGATTTTCCATGACACAAAAGAACGGAAGGCACCTGCAGTTTCATTGCACTGCAAAGCAAGCCCCGAAAGAGACCTATTTAGAACGACTCAAGGTCAGGGTACTGCAAAAATCTTCCAGTTTGGGAGCAGAAGTGGGCTGAGATCATGTTGCAAAAAATTCCTCTGTTTGCAGGACCTGTGCCATTTTTTCGTGTTACTGGAATAAAAATCAGAAGCAAAAGAGGCTAATAGTAATGTGTGTCATGAGCCAGAGGATCCATTAGTTGCACTTTGGGTCCTTTTGGGGGATAATTAAACATCCTGAAGAACTATCACTTAATATCACAGCACCTAGCAGTTACTAGAGAGTTAGTAACCAGATATCAGAGGGAAGAAATTACTCTTTCTGTAGTATACTATCAAATTATTAGAAAAAACAATTCAAGAGTTTTGTATGTACAAATTTGGGTGAATAAGAATGGTAGCACGGATTAGACCCTTGCAAACAGGAGTAGAATGGAAATGAATGGTGTTAGGGGAGCAGAGTTCATGAAGGATACTTACTTCAGTAAAAACAAAGCACTTGAAAACCTTTTTGGGAATTAGTCCTGAGAGTGGCTGAAACTAGCCTGTGGATCTAGGGTCTGGAGTTGTGGCACAGAGGTAAGATGTATACACACATACGGTCCTAAAAGTTCTGCAACTAGTAGTGCTGGCTACAGTAATGCTGTTAAAACATGACATTTAAAAGGCTAAAGGAAAGCAAGCTTTTCCAAAAGAGATAAAACTGAGTTAAAAGGAAATCTACCTGTGATACACAGAAATGGCATTTGCTTGTGGTCTATGCTTTAGACTAAAAGTGTATTTTTGTGTATTTTTCTTTTGTCATATTGCCCTCTTGCATGTCAGTCTGGCTGTGCAGCGGCTTTAAGGTGAAAGCTATTTTGGAAGAGGTTACATAAGTAAAATTTAGCAGAACTGGAACAACCCCACCATTAACCAGGGATCACTCAGTCTCCATGATTGACAGCCATGTAATCATGAGTAATCTTGGGAGTTGTGCCATAACTCCTCCAGCACTTGCATCCTTGCACAGTTATTTGAGTGCACAAGGACTGTTTCCTGCTAAATACTCCTATGGGTTCTTCCTTCCTGAAAAGGAATGAAAAGACATAGGTAATCACTTTTTCAGTCTTCTCACAGTAGCTCAGCATCATGAAAAGCTACATAGGCAGCTATATGGATTTGGACTGATGGACCAAAGAAGATTACTAGGATTGCTTTCATACTTGAAGAATCAGACCCCAAAAGGCTACATCATTTTAATTAAAAAATTTTAGAATATGGACTTCTGAATTTCAGTGAAATCCAACTGATTTTGCATCAAATTATTTTTACTAATATTTTATTTCTTGAAGTACTTTAAATGGGCTGAATAGACTAATCTGATCAACTTGGTCCCACAGCTCTCTAGAAATCCTGAGATCACTTATGAGCATCTTCCTTATTCTGATGAAAATGTTTTCTCTTTCTGCAAATGTAACATCACTCTGGAAGCAAAAAATATTGATAAATTGATGTGCATAAAAATGACAACAAAGGTGTTTTTGTAAACAGACCTCTTCCGTAATTTGTGACACAAAAAAACTTGGGAACAAACATAGATGAAGACTAAATGGACAGAGGCTGACTATATCCATCCATCGATACATCACCGAAAACTCATTTTGAGTGCAGATGGGAATTTACCAACAGAAGACAAATGATCCCGTAAGGCAGAAGAGAATGTTACTGAAAATAAAAGTTAGAGATGACAAAGCACCTGCTATCACCTGATGTAGCAATCAGAGCCGACACATTCCAATTGTCCATCCTAAAAAATGGGCTTTATCACTAAAGAAGGTCTCAATTCATTATTTCTTCATTGATGTTATGTCAAATATGTAGGTCACATCATCAGCCTGCTATCTAAGAGTGAGGGAAAACTAGAGAACTCAGTTAAGGACACAGGATGAATAAAATTTACAGGGGTGGTGGATTTATTTTTAAAAATCAAAATCAAGTGGAAATAAAATTCAGCAAGAAGAGAAAAGTGAGCAAACACTCCATTCTTTTTATTGTTAGGTTTCTGACTATATAAATTGGCCTAATATTTCAAAGTGACTGGCATGCTTAGGTCTTTTCAATTTTGTGGGCTGAACTTGAGGGACTAATAAATAGGTCAAGCCTTTGCACAGTGCCCCAAATTGAGGCTAAAATAGCTGAAGCTGGATATATTCAGGACAAAATAAGAGATGCAGAATTTAACAGAGAGGAGGCTCTCCCTTGGAGAACACCTGCTGATGGAGATAGTAGCTTCAAGCACTTTCAAGAGGATGGTGGGGGGTTTTGACGTATAGACCTTTCCATTCTTATAGCCTTTGATTTTGCTCCATGGGAATCCTTTCTTGTCATTGAACGAGAGAAAGACTAACTGTAGAAATTTAGCATTATCAAGGCCAGACCAGGACCAGAATTTATTTACTCCATAAAAGACAATGCTGGATGAAACTAGATGCACAGTCCAGTACCTTGTACACCCCACAAAGCTGTTAGCAGTGGCTTATCTGTGTTCATATGTAAATTTGCATTGATTTCCCTGGGATGAGGTTTAAGACACCACCATGCCCCCATTCTCATGATTCACACAATATTTGTTGTCTTTCTTAAAAACACCAGCTCCTGGACTTACACGATCACACAGGAATCTCAAATGCAATCAGCACTCTGGGCTATGCAGAAAAGCTTACAAAATCAGCGCACTCAAAGGGAACAAAAGTCAGCAGAAAGAAAAACCCACATGATTTAGTGGGGGTTTAACCCTCAGATATGCTGTCTCCTTGCAATCACCATTCATCCAAGTCAGATGAAATAGTGAAGGTCAATTTGTGTAGCCAGGGAAGGGAGACAGGTGAAGAGAGGGACATTTGCATTGCTACTTGGCATCTAGAGACCATCACTTTGCTTTACACAGAAAAGGACTCCATCTGCAATATAAAGAAACCTGAAGCCAAATGAAACAGAGGAGAGGAGAAGCAAGATTTACACACTTTTATGTGGAGAGTGGAACAAAAATTGTACTCTAGTTTCCACCCAGACTTGGAAAAGATACGTTTGACTCAGAAATTGAGCTGGGCCTCGACATTGGTAGCTATGCTATTCACTCAAAACTATTCTTAGCAAAGGTAACAGGGAAGGTGCCAACACCATTAAACACAAGCAGTGAGTGCAGACAGCAAACAAGAACATGCTGCAAGGTTGCATCCATGCTTCGGAAACACTGTGCTAGGCCAGTGATTTGCAGCTCTGACAAATGCACAATACAGCATTTGGTTCTAAGATTATATCTGTGGTCACTGTAAGAAACAATTTGATCGCATCTGGGGGAATTGGGATTTTTAAAAAGAGAATTAATCTTCAAAGGATTCATGACCTTTATAACTTCCAGAAAAGAAAATAGCTCATATGGATTTTTATATTCAATGTGCATTAGTTGCTCATTCTCTCTGAGGTGATTTGCTTTTTTCCCCCCCCCACACTTTTATTTGCATAAAACGCAGCCTGCATGAAAAGACAAGTCAGCAGGCTTTGTATGTGCTTGTACAGGATTTTGCCGTAATATTTTTTGTAGGTTTGATGGTTTTTTTCAATGTTTGCAATCTCCCATCATTTCTGTTCCAGAGAAACAATTTTTTTTCAAACATAGCTGTACACAGCCCTCTCAGACACAATCCATTCCCCAGCTTTCCACTGCCATTAAAGCTAAATCACGTTTATATTTAACAGCTTAATTTTCCAAATTGGTTTTATTGGTGACCCTGTTGCCCTGTGAAGGCAGCACGGAGAGGGAGATGAGACCTGACTCGTGTGCCCAGCTGCATTGCTGACCTGCTGGCTGACACAACAGTGCATCCCTGTGCCTTTTTCTCCTCTAAGCTCTTGCCTATTTAAGATGGTAAATCCCTCAGAGCCGGAACTACCTTTTACTGAAGGGCACATGATGGAACCACTTTATGCCCAACAGAGTGATAAGATGGCCAGCAGTAGAGGAAGCTCAAGGTAGAGGTGATCTAGCAAGCCCACAGGAGAAAGACACAAACTACATGCAAAGTACAAGCTACAATAAGCTTTTTGTCTTTTACGTGGCTTGTATGACTCCCTCAGCCTAACAATGCTCTTCTTCTCCTACAAGGAACTGCAATTAATTTTCTGCTCTTTGGCTGTTTGATATCCAGGTTATTTTTCCTTATTACCCTGAGAAGAATCACCAACTGCTCTCTCTTTCTAGTCCTTCAGCTTTCTGTCCCCGCCTAGCTCCAAATGTTTTAAGAATATCTCTAGCATGTGAAGCTTATATTTTTTATTTAAGCCAGAAAAGAATAAAGAATTTTGAAAAAAAATCCAAATAGTGAAAGGGGGCATTTTTAAAATGTTACCCATGTCAAACAGATTGAAGTACTTTTCTCTCATTACAGAGCAGAAATCTCACATATTTCTTGAAGAGACTCAGGGCCAAAACACAAATAAATTTTGTGATGGAATTCAAGTAGTAGAGTGTAAAACAGTAGAGAAAATGCTCCTTGGTGAAGCAGTAATGGCAGTGCAACAATATCTCTGGTCTTGTGTGTAGATACAGAGAGATGGACCCCTAGACGAACCAGTCACAGTGACCTACAGTCACACCTACATACCTACACTTGAAAGAGATATACCTCAACACACCAATTCAGAGAAGTGCTAATGAGGTCTCAATTTCCAAGTTATGCTTGGATGTCAGTCTTGCATTGACAAGAGCACTGCTATGGAAGGGAAATATTTTAATTTCATGTGTGCCAGAATCCTGTCAATTTTCAGACATCTCTATTTCTCCTCTCACAAACCCTCTTAAAATTTTTCCCCTGGGAATACTGCTCAACTGCAAAGTGCCAACCAGGAACTGGAAAGAAAAAACTGACTGAAAAACACGCAGACCTTCAAAGCCAGCAGAAAATTATACTTGCTGGAGATTGTGGCACTGAAAGAAAAAAAAATGGCTTATCTGCACAGAAGAAGTCACGGGTTTCATTCTGCCAATCTTTGCTCACCCTGATCAGCAGCTAATTGCTGAAGTGCTGACGATCTCTGTGGCAGTGAGCTCTCAAAGATCAATAGTTGGCCTCACTCAGTCAAGCCAGTTATTCCATTTCAGACTATGGAATTACTGCTGCCCTTATTCTTCTTTGCAGCTGTAGTTTTGGAGTTGCTAGCACCCCTTTGGGGTGAGACAGGAGCAAAGGCTTCTGCCTGCAGGATGAGAATAAAATGTGTGTAACACCAAAGGCCAGAGGCAAATTATAGGGAGTTGCCAGTACACATGCATAGGCAACATGACCCTACAATATTGTGTTCTAGGCAAGATAACTGTAAGCCCTAAACATATGGGATATATAGGGCATAGGGAAGGATAGATAGGGGAAGCAGAAAGAGAAGCATTCAGGGAGGCTAGAGTGTTTGGCAGAAGCCAGGATGGACAGGAATGGCAGATGAACTCATGGGATGGCTGCAGTAGGGCAAACTGCAATAGCTTGAATATGCCATGTCATATGTAATATGTGACACGTGACATTCAGGGCTGTCTGAAGGAGGGATCTGTGAGCTGGGATTGCTTTTGCAATTTTCACATTGGAGGGTTCACTTTGCTTTGAACAAAATAACCTGCCCATTAGAAAGCACCTTAAAGTTGCAAATGCATCCAAAATTTTCTGTGTAAAGAAAGATAACAAGCAGCAATTCTTTTTGCTGAATTTTTTTTCACAGAAATAGAAACAAAAAGCAAAGGAAATTAATACAAAAAACTTCTGTTTTGTTTAAAAGAAAAATGGACATTTTGACATAATGCCTTTTTTCAAAAGCATTCAAAAGTTCTTTATGCATCCCAGAGATGTTCCAAAGCTGAACTGCTTGTCCTTCAGACTGTCCCATCTGCAGCTTTAATAGCTTTTTAATGTATTCTCTACATAATCAATATTTACATTTCAGTAGCAACTAGAAGCTTCAACAGACACTGTAGGCCTCAAACTGCTGAGTGAAAGAGAGCTGTTCCTCTCTAGTTAGATAAGACAGACAGACTGACGAAAGGGAAATACAAACAGGTAATAGAAATTATTTACACAAGGTGATTCATCAGCTCAGAGACAAACCTGGGATTAAAGCTGAGGTTCCCAGCTTTGATGTGCAGCTTCCGGAACTCCAAACAAAGCCACCCAAGATCAAAGTTTTCCTCAGGGTCTAAGTTTTCTCCAAATCCATTGAGCTTTCAGTCTTTTCTAAGCCCAGCCTTAAACTATTTATTTAGAATGGAAAGGTGGGTGCAGTTCAAGTTTAAGCCACTATGCAGTTTTAGGCAGGTCACTTAACTCATCCCTGTTTTTGCCCTCATGGTTAGAAATTACACCCAAAAAAAAGATCACAGGAATATTGAGAGGCCTAAATCCAGTATTGACTGTCATGAGTGGAAACACATGAGACAGATGGACTGACATGGACAGAATTGCAACTAACTTCAAACATTCACAGTGCCAATAGTCACAGATGGACTATGGCAAGCTTCTTTTATAGTCAAGAAAGCAAAACTAGATCCTTTAAGGATATAAGTTCATCTGAACTATTAAGGCAACTAGATTAAGGCAAGGTTATCTGAGAATAAACAGCAGGATTGATTAGAAAAGTATTTGCTAGACTGATGTGTGATATGGACATGAATATGTTACTTCACCCCAACAACATTTTTTATGATGTATTTCTTTATGTGGACAATGCATAGCAGTCCACAGGGCATCCTTACACTTCTTGTGGTCTCTGCCCTTGATGGGGTCATGTAAAAAGGTGCTGTGCTTTTTTTTCCACCTCTGTTCCATGTTGACTGCTGTAATAAAGCCATTAAAGCCCTCTACGAATATGGGAAAGCTAAAGGAAGGCACTTGTGCACTCTTTGTCAGGTGAGAGATGGTTGAGGTCCAAGTCCAGTTGATTGATAGATTGAGCAGAGCCTGTATGCTTAATGGAAACACTGAGCCCATGTTACTTCTGTCAAGATAAGTTATTTGTTGGTTCAAAGGCAACAAAAAATTTTAAGACATTTGTGAATTGATACATTACTAATTGTTACATTAATTATTGTCTGCCATCATCTTCCAAAGTACTTTCTGTAGTTTATATGTTATGAAAGTTATCCAGCTGCTTTGCTAGAAGCCTGTAGGCAATATTCTCCATTTTTAATTTCAAAAGTGAGGAAGAAACTCTCCCTTTGAATAAATGCACTCTTACAGTTTCCAAGTGAACTTCGTTTTCCTCAGGGCTTTTCTTAAGTTTCACAACACGATGACCCAAAAGATGGGGTGGGAAATAAACTATCAGGGTCTGATACCTGCAGGTGAGGAAGAAAGAGGAATTGTGCTTTTGTGAATAAAGCAGAGGGTCAACACTGTCAGGGAATATATGTTACAGGAAGGGTCAGAGGGCATGTTGGACTGTGGATCAGAAGACCTTCACTGCAACACCCCACCACAGCACTGAAAGGGAAGTGCAGACCAGCATTCAACATCGTTATGTCCTAGTCAAGGTCAGATCACTATGAGGGTTTTGATTAATGCATAAAACGCAATCAAATTAGCTGAGTCGGCACACGGCTCTGATGTTCGTTAGAGAAGCTGCCATGCTCATTAGATGGAAGCAAGCCACCTAAAAGGTCAAAGCTAATTTTAAAAGCCCTGGTAAGACTCAGGGTGGCAAGGCAGGGTGAACCTGGCATGACAAAGAGAGAAAAAGACAGATGCCTCGGCACTCAAGCACTTCTATGGGACTTTGTCACCGTGGTTTTCAATATGTGGCATTCCTCGGTGGCATTTATGCCACTGCCAGCCCTTAAAAAAGGATTGTGTCCTATCCAGATGGAGACCTCAGCATCACTGATTTGCTCAGTCAGGCTATGACTGAGCTCAGAGTTAGTCCCAGTTTGTGGCAGAACATCCACCCCGGAATGTGACAAAGACAATGCCCTATTTGCAAATGTATCAGTGGTGGGCTGAGAGGATTGCCAGGCCATTTTGAAACCCATCTGGCTTCAACCCCAAATTAACATCCTGATGATGAGGCAATCATCAGAGTCAGGTGACTGTCAGTCAGTCACTTTATACTACAAAAGCCCAGTCCCCTTTCACAGAGTAAGGTTCTTCTAACATAACCCTTTCTGGGTATATGAGTGGAGATTTCTCACTTGGGTGGGGACATCCCTCTAGGATACTTCTCAAGGGTGAGAGAAAGAGATCTCCCCATGAGCATTGGTATGTGAGTTACATCGACCTCTGATTAACAGTTCTTTCTTTTTGCTGGCTTTAGTATAATTGTTTCAAAAATTGCCTTAATATAGTGCACTATCCTATCTTATACTGTACTACTAGTAGTTTTGGTGTTTATATTGTGTAGCAAATAATTCTATTAAGTTTTTTTGTCTGATTATTTGTAATAATAAATGATAAATATTCTCAATTTGCCATCATTAAAACCTGGAGGACAACATTATTCAATCACACCTCTGTAATTCCTTATATTTAAACTTTTGACAAAATCTGAGGCTAAGATTGGATCCAACCACATCTAATCTCCTCTCTGAGAAGGAGTTTAGAAAGCAAGGGTCCTTCCTGCACATCATGACTCAAGGACAGGACTTCTTTAATAAATTTTGTCTAAAGGCCCCCATTCCCATCTGTGACACAGCTAAAAAATATATTTTGAGAAAATATAATCTGAAATGTTTGCAAAAGTTAAAAAGACTCATACTCCAGTTGTCCTTAACTTTGAAAGTAAAAGGCAGCAGGGTATCGGTAGAGCTCCTTTATCTTGACTGCACATTACATTTAGGTACAGCTGTAATTATGAACAGAGCAGGTGAAGAAATTACTCAAAACTGCTGTAACTATTAAACTCACACAGACAGGTGGGAAATCATATTTCTCAGGATTTCCATTAAGCATTGAACAGCAGACATCAGACTAGGAATAATAAACTGGAAGGAACAAATGAATATGGTAAGGTTTTTACTGGAATAAAGGCAAGAAAATTGCTGAATTAATGCTGACCTTTGTAAAATAAAAAAGCCACAAACCCATAGAACAAAGATTACAGCAATAATATTTAATGACCATTGAGACCATTTCCCCCTGTTGTGTTTCACAAGTAAGATACAGTATGACAATATGGATGAAGAGATTTGCCAACCAGGTTCTCCACATGGACCCATGTTACCTGTGTCTGAAAGTGCTGGAAGACGTTAATTTTTTAGCAAGCATCTGCCATATTCAGATCCAGATGTATCCATATTTGGGTATTTTGGTCAAAAAGGGCCAGGGACTCCAATCTTTTTTTATATGTTTACACATCGGGCAAAAATAGAAATTGGATGTGTATCCTAGGAGGCAAGGGAATAACCCAGACACTGGAGAGTGAAGTGTGCAGGGATTCCTTACTTTAAACCATATTTATCTGGTCTATATCTGGTGATGGTTCATTCTATGAAAATGAAGTTAAGTCAGTTCTGACTTAATACATTCAAACGCTACTGTTTGAGAGATATAGATTAAAATAAAGAGTCATTTTGAAGCAGTACATGGAAACACCCCAGTCTAAAAAATTAGCACCATTATATTCTGAAGTCACCTGTATTTCAAAATGAAATTCTGAAATATCATTGAAATACTTCCCTTTGCCTTTCATCTTACTGTCAGTCCCTAGTAGAAAACAATATGCAGTTGTATAAACTGCTCAGCAGCTTCATTTGTGAGTTCAGTTTGAGGAGCATTTCTCCAGTCCTGATATGAACCTGAGGTAAAACATTTTCCCAAGCTCACTGCAAAACAAAAAAAGTAGGTTATTAAATCAAAAAGATGTCCCTGTTCATTTTTCTGTTTCCAGTGCCTAAAAAGGATGGGTTTAATATAGTAGGTTCCAGTCCTTCATACACATGCTGCACCTCCACATCAACATTGCAGGGGGAGGGAGACCATCATCCTCATTTTGCTATTAAAATGCTAATAATCTGGAAGTCTTTTTCTGATTCATCCAGTCCTCCCATGATTGCTTTGCTTAAATTGGAAACATAGCCAACTAATGTCACCAGCTGAGCTATTCATGAAAAATTAGCTCCATGGCTTTAGAAGCCCATTGCTTTACATGGTGACAAGTCACATATCCCTTTTTCCAGAATAGCTCTGTGTGCATGTGAGTGACTTCATGCATATATATATATATATATATATATATATATATTTTGCATAAATATATATATATATATATGTTTCAGACAAGAGGCAGCATCAGGAGGAATAAGATTACAGTTTTGTGGGGAAAAAGGAAGAGTTCTTTCTACCCTTTGTTCACCATAGCAACTCTCTCTCACGTACAAACACACACACACACACAGAGGCAGGAAAAGAGGCAAAAGAAGAGCTCCTACATGATTTTCAGCCTGGCCTTCTCCAACAGCAAGAGCAAAGCTGTCCACTTCTAGATGAGGATAAAATACTATTCTAGCAGTTCGTTGCATAGCCACGCATGGACTTGTCAAATCAAGTACACATTTTCATTTCTCTACCTAGGAATTTAGCACAGCCTATTAGGAAATGTTTGGCTACTTCCAACACAAACATTTCTGTGTTTTATAATGGTTGTCCCACTAATAGCTTCCTACTTCCTAGGAAACTAACAGCTTCCTACTTACTTATCACAGCACTACATGTACATTCATACACACACAGACAGACATGCTACATAGCAATTTATACTTCAGTTTTCCAGTAAAAATAAAACTGAAGTAGAGGGTAACAGGGAAAGGTGATAGCATCATATTTGACTGACCATGACGTGTATTTTGGCAGCACTTTTAAGACCCCATATGGTAGCATCAGGATCACACTTTGCAAGATGCTGTGCAAACACATAAAGGATATTTGTAAGTTAATTATACATTTCTAATCCTTCCTGAAGATCTCACAGACTGAGAAGATGAGCAGCACTTGCTGAGGTCACATGAGAAAAATCCACTGGCATCATCAAGCCCAAATTAAGCAAAAAATATCTGCGGTTTACAAACAGGTCACTGAAACACAGGGAGGTTAAAGGACCTGCTCCTGGATACGCAAAAAGTTGCTTACAGAGAGGCTTGAACATAAATCTCCCAAGTCCCCCTTGACATCTTAAACGTGACCTATTTACCCTCAGACGGGAACCTACATTGCTCTGTCTGCTACTTTGCTTTGTGTCTCTTTTTCCCTTTTTCTTGAGAGAGCAGCTCCACTCTCTGAAATATGCTACTAATATTATGGAAGAAAATAAGGTATCATTCAGTGTCACTCAAAGCCTGATGTCAGAGATGTTCTTTTACAACAGCTGCACCTGTAATATTTTGAGTATCTGCAGAAAGCTGTAGCTAGGCTATGACTGAAGTCATAACTTCTTCTGTAGAAGGGATCTGACCTGCTATAGTTTTTCCCCAGCTTTAAACTGAGACTCCATTGACTATTCAGTAACAACAAAGTATGTGAGTTATCAAGTAAAATCATTAAGAAAAGGCACATTTTAATGGCTTTCTTGGCCAAAAATTATGGATGTAACTTGCTTTCCCTTTTGTGTCACCTCCTTCCAGCCTATTGTCAGTGTGCGTGCCTGGTGGTCCAAGGAGACTTCAGCAGTGAGGATGCAGAGAAAGCAAGGTGACACTGAGCAGATTTCATCACTTGAAAAAAACCCAGGGAAGCTGAGGTTTTGGGAGGGGCGTAGCTCTCTACTAATGAGTGTCTCGGACCCTAAAGAACAGCACTGGCACCTCACTGCTGTGCAGCAGGTTACAAGGGGACTTTGTAGCTCCCTCTTTACCAGAGCCAGAACTACTGAAGTACTTACCTATTTTATACTGCTTACTATAGGCATTGTTCAGCTGCTGATCTACCTGTTATTTCTCCCTCACATACTGTGTGCCAGCTTGCCAAAACAAGGCAAGTCATTCTTACAGACTGGAGAATATTGCCTGTCCTGCAGCTGTCCTAGCACTCAGGAGAGCCTGTTCATTTGCAGAAGAATGATTGATGACAATAGAAGCGCGTTTTCCTTGGGTTTCAAGGTCACGAGACAAGTCTAGGTGGCATGCAAATAGCTGAAGCCAAAGAAGGATAGTTTCTATTTTGATGCACACACTAAGTATTACAAATAAATCAAAATTTCAGGTTTTGCTAATTCAATATATAAAGTTTGCAGCAACAGTAAGAAATCCCATGGTCTTAATTGCTATTATTTAACAGGTTACTTAGCACTGTTCACTGCAGCTCTGTGACCACAAGATCCCAAACTGTGTGTGCAGTGAGATCTTGGGCACATCAAGACAAATTGCATTCCCACATTGGGTTGCAGATAGACCCTCAGAGAGAGAACCAGCTGATGTCCCTCTCCACTGGTGGCATATACTGCACTTTTAGTTTCCTCTCTTAGAAGAATGCTTAGAGTTTTTTCTCCCCACGCTCCCCCATCTTTGATTCAATACCACATTAAATTGCCTGAACTTTACCTTTTGCACTTTTTGAAAATGCATCTCTGCTCAGTGGAAGACTGAAAGGGATTAGTAAGAAAGAGCACTTTGCCACCACTCCAGGAAAAGTGCTGCTGTGTTCAATACGCTCACAGGCGTCACTTGTTTGTATGTTGTCATTCATGCTCTTGCTTGTATAACACAGTGATTGAGCATTTCCTCTGAGTAAATGTGTGCACATCTTCCTTACTGAGGCATACACGGATGCACAAGGTCTCCTTGAGGATGTAAATTCATTTTCCTGTCTTTTTAGCAGAGTGGTTGATTTCAGCGTCATTAGCTGATCTGCACTGAAACTTCTTGAGCCATTCATTGAGGTAAATGTCTAGGAAGGTGAAACTAATGTTTCTTGTTCCCATCTAGGCTGAACCAGTTCATTTACTCAAGTCAGACATATTAAGAGCAGTAGTTTACTTCACAGCCAAGAATTTTAGAAAGAGGTGGCCAAGGGGCACTCAGCAAAATCAGCATTGATTTTTCAGCACTCCTTGGAACTCATCCAGGTCTCAAAAGGCCAGAATAAAATAAATACAGGATCCAGGCCTTAAAATTGTTAAAGGGAATACTATGTACAGACCTGTCAGTCAAAATCAGTTTCAGCAGGTGAGAGGAAATGACTTAATAAAGAATAAAAGGTTGAGATAATTAACCTCTCTTAACATGGGTTTATGAAGGCAAAAGACCCTGTCAAGTTAACATATTACTAATTTTGGAAAAGTCCTAAGGTTGCTGCCACAAAGATTGCATCCCACGCAGACTTTTGTGCTTGGGACCACAACTAAAGTTTGGAAGCAAATGAACAAATTGAATGGATTTAAAATGAATTAATTGATGAGTCTTGTTTTTTGGGGGAAATCTTCGGCAGATTGGGAGATGCTGCTAGAGGGGTCTTAACGCATACTCACTTGCAATTCTTAGATACCCTGAAGATAAGAGCAAAGATTCAATGAGAAACTTCCTCCTGTTTTTGTCTCCAGCCAGGCTGGAGTGTCATCTCACGCAACTAAACCTGTCAGCCTGAAACATCCAGCTTGTTTTCTTTGCCAAAGAGGTTATGGTAAACTTGAAAACAACTGGAACATCTCCAGACTGATGCTGCCCCTGCAGACTTCCTTCTGCTATTCATTTCTGACTTTTCTTAATAATTTATCTCTATGTCTTGGGTTTGATTAATACTAATTGACTGTCAAAAATGCAGCCGAGTGCCCAGTGCTCTCTATGCTGTCCTTAATGGGAACAGGCTGTATGAAAAAGAGTTTGTTTCAATGAGTTCCAGCCTTACCTCCACTAAAGCATCAATCCCTCACAGAGTCTCAGCTCCATTGCGTGGGCAGGGGGCTGTAGCCAGCATGACAGGACCAGAGCACGGCAGCTAATGCTATCCTCCATGCATATCTGCAAACTGGATTCATAGTGAGATGTAACTTTTTTGTGCCTTATTCTCAAGCCTCACATTGCTCAGCACCTTCAGTGCTCAGCCAGTGACCCGGCCTTTGCCATTGCTTAGTTATTTTCCACAGCTGCCAGCAATAAGCAGTGACGTGGGGTCCCTAAAATGCCCTGAAAGTTCTGCTTTTGGTCCAATTCAACTGGGCTCACTTGAAGTTGTCATATCTACGAAAAATGCTCCTTTATTTTTGCTGCAAATAGCTGGAACGAGTACAATTGAATTTATACAAAGACTGGGTTTGTTTCTGAGCTGATGACTTATGTTTGTGTCTATTCCTGATTAAATATTATCCTTGTAAATGGCATACACATTTTTTCATATTTAATTGTCATGGCTGAGGGGATTTAATCTATGCAGCAATTCAATAAAATGTTATCATCAGCCGGCCACATGAAATGCAATCAGAGTGCCACTGCACTCATGGCTACGAGACATAGATGTGCACTCCTGCTTTGGGGGGAAGGCATTCAAGATGGGATTTGTTGCACTCAAAGAAAAAGAAGCAACTAAAAAAAATCAAACTGATGCTGCATTCACAGAGCCAGATGTCTTATATGCAAACAAAAGTCACAAGCAGTGAGGGAACTATCCCAGTACACTGTGATATTTAATTGATGCAAGTTTGATGTTCAAAAAATCAGCAGGCAATTCCCACATATACGTGTTCTCCAACAAGAGGAAGAGCAACTGGGGTGCTAATGGCATTATCCCAATCCTTCTGGAGGCAATGAAGGTTATTTTCAGGCACATCTCTGGGATTTGCCTCACGTCAAAACCTGAAGGGTTTGAGGTGCTGAGGGCTGGATTTTTTGGCTGTTTAATTCACACCAGTTAGGCCAGGTATACAAAAGAGCTCAGCTCCCCCTAACGTAATTCTGACAGATTTTTTTCAAGTGCCTCTTCATTGGTATGCAACATGCTAAGAGTTGCTGTAGATTTGGCAACTGTTTGTTGTTGAAGCCTGCAAGGTTTAGAAGTGCCACCATTACTATCACCTTGCAGGAAGGGCATTTTCTTCAGCTTTGGCGTCTGTTCAAGCCACTGAGTGGGTTCTGAGCTGACCAGGTTGCTTTTACTGAGGAATCCCCCTGCCCTTCTGACTGCCTGGGAACATCAGGATATCTGCAACATGGATTGCGTATGAGTTGCCCATAGAAAAACATCCCACCACTCATTTCCACTGTTTGTGGGAATCTCTGCAAGCTGCTGGAAGAAGACAAGCCATTGCCTCTGCACGAAAACAAGTGAGAGTATATTCCTCTACAAACCATCCACTGTCCAAATGAGATCAGATTGTTCAGACTCCCATATGGAGGGGCCCGGCTTTTGCAATTGCAATGCATCAGGAGATAATCGTGAGTTAATATAGAGCAATGGTAATGAACAATAAAGGATGCTTTATATAGTTTTATAATCATCATATGGCACCATTATTCCCAAATGCACCAATAAATCTGCCAAAGGAGGCAGCTCTATAGCACAGACACTTTTATATGTATTTTAAAAATGAGATAAAAGTCATATCAATCCTTGGCAGACCTAATTTAGCATCACACAACATTTGTCATAATACCAGTACCATTAAACTATATGCCCACTGCACTGTCAGCTGGCAGCAGTTTATTTCAGACCAAAGAGAACTGGCACACTGTCCAGACGGGCTTTGCCAGCAAGAATAAAACACTTCTGAAGCAAAATAGGGAAACCAGAATTTCCCTTTGTGCCATGGACCCTGCTAGAGAAAGCTGATGGAGGTCCAGATGCTATGGAGATTTCCAGTGCAGTCTGCACAAAGACACCATAAATCCAGAAGACTCGTAAGAAATGTAATGTAAGCCAGGATGCAGCCCCAGAGGCAAAAGGAGATGGTACTGTAAAGAGACTTGTTCCCACCATGCAAAGTTCTTGCGATGAAATCTAGTACATATAGCAGGACTGTTGACCATACATGCTTGGAGTAAGTCAGATCTGGAATGTTTTTCCTAGCCCAAGCTTTCATAAATGGTAACAGCAGTGGTCGCTATCAGAAAAATCTTAGGGCTTGAGTTTCGCAAATTAGGCTGCAGAGAGATGGTTGAAAATTTACTTACTTACTTGAGAAAAACTGGACTTTTGGCTAATCACAGGCTCACACCAAAAGATCTGTTCTCAAGTGAAAAACAGTGTCTGATCTTACAAACTCAGCAAATGGAGAAGTACACTTCGATTCACGGAAAACACATTTCCAACAGGAAAGCAGAAAAACAGAGCTCTTCAGTACCACTTCCACAGGCCCTGAGGTGGTAATTTGAGACTGCGATATTTAGGTTTTTGCCTGCCTCAGCATTTTACATTTCTGTGTTTCACATAGGCCACAGCATCATCTGTATGGAAAGTATTGAATCATTTTTCCCTGGCACACATCTGAAAGGGAAGGTGCGCACAGCATAGACGGTGTGTACCGACACAAAGGGCTGCATCACAGTGGCAAATGTTGCTGTGGATCTCACTTTTCCAACTTAAACTCTTCCTAACTGTTAGTGCAGTCACAACCATCAATCAACTTCTGCAGGCTCTCAGCCAGTGCAGAAACCCTCATTTCTGACTTTCCAGAAAGGTCCCTAGTTATTTTTCAGGGTTATTTACAAACATTTTTGTCTGCTGCTTAAGCACCCAAGGTATGTTTAACTAAATATTTTCACTCACTGGTTTGTGAACTAAGTCAGAAATCTGAGGCTATTTTAAGCAATGCTTCAGTAGTTGTGTGTATTCAGTGAGCTGAGCAATCTTCAGAAGAGTGACAGAAATGCAGAACTGGAAGGAACCAAGCCCAGCTTTAAAAATGGAAACCAAAAAACAAAGTCCCTGCTAGTATTGCTGCAGGCAATCCAAAAGGCATGTCTGAGCTGCTTCTAATCATATCAGCCCTGCTCCCCAGAAGGAGGTGAGGGAAAAAGCGACACTAAACTGACAAACACACCTTTTATTTCACATCAGCCAAACTACCATGCTGAGAGACCTGATTCAGTATTTTCTTAGGAAAAATCACTCTGGTCTATTGGGAGCATCCTTTTAGCAACCAATAAGTGTGATCCCTATTAGAGAGAGCAGTTGAAGCCTGCAACAAGCCCCTCAGCAAGGGTTGGATCCTGCACCATAGCCTGCAAATACGCTTTCCTGTACCATTACTGTCCCTTCTGGCACAGTATCCCTCCACAATGCTGCCTGCCCTTGTGTGCTGCTGCACTAAGCTATGTGTCCCATGCCACAGAGGTGGGTGAGAAGAATGTGACTTCAGTGTCACACGGAGCAAAAGGAGACTATAGAAAAGGATCACAGACCTATGCACTCCAGAGTCTGCTTATGGTAAGTGGTTATACACAACTGTGAATATATCAAAAGTAATTTTAATATAAGTCAGACAAATTTGCAGCAGCTCAGCAAGTGAGAGCACACACGAGCCAAATGGCACAAGTCCAGATTAAGCAAGACCACATGTTGCGTGAAGATGTCTGCAGCTATCATTGCAGCTGGAAAGGACACTTTCCAGTGAGAGCCACCTTGCTGCAACTTTTAAACACTGTGTGCATTAACTACCTCACCTTTACAAGACGAAAGGGCACTTTGTAAAGACAGACCAAGTTGACCGATTGATCATTTAATTGCCCTTGTTTAATTACAGTTTGAACCACAGAGGTATTGATTTTTCAGAAAGGCCCTCCAGACCTTTCACTAGGCTCTACCTCAAAGTGAACTAACAAGTGTTGAGGAATAAAGTCTGCAATATAAGTATGTAAGGCGATATATCATCCATGGACTACATTAAAGAAGAGTATAAGTAAAATATGAATATAAGCCACGGCAATATCATTGAGGAGAACAAGCTGTCAAGCTTTGGTTTTCCTACAAATAAATTTTAGGGGGTTCTTCAATAGCCCAACTTCAAACATTAGAATCTCAATTTTTGTTAAAAAAAAAAAAAAAGAAAAATTCTTAGGGCTCTGGGAAGTAAAAAATACAAAATGACACCATTAAAAATCAAACACAATTAAAAAAAAAGAAAAAAGAAAAATTAAATAAAATGTTCAAAGACAGAGAAGAATTATTCTGAAAAATAAACTAAGACTGCTATGCCAAAGCTATGTTTTTCAGTCCGCTTCTTAGCACTTGAGATTGGCAGGGTAAGAATATAATTATAAAGGAAACCCAGTACCTTCCAAGTTCATCACTTGCTCAAGAAGCCAAAGTCCAAACAAATTTAGCAGAATGGATGAGAAGTGGCAAGATTGTGAGAACACAGCAGTGAAATGGTAATAAATCCCTTCTTTGTGTTATTTTGTAAAGATTCTTATTACTTTTAAAAATAACTTTATTTCATCAAAGGACCCAGTTGCAGAATTATTGCATGTCAACCTAAATTACAGCCTGTCACCAGAAGCAAAAGCCTTAAGAGAGGAAAAGATGTTGTTGCAACCTATGGCAGCGGAAAGTAGCCAGGACGGTTTAACATGAGAACATAGATGCGCCCTGCACCCATCTGGTCAAAATCAGTGGTCCTGATGTTCAATGATCTGCCTAGAAAGCAGCATAAATGGTAACTCCTATCATCACTGTGGTTTCTAATGAAACCTAACACCATGGCTGCTAACACCATGGATGGTAGGTCTTCAGCACACTTAGTCCAGCAGGGCTTTGCAGGGAAAAGGACTGCAAGGCCATGGGACAAGCCCTAAATTGTTCCCTCAGAGTTATGCAACTGTAGAAAAATAGTAACTCTCAGCAGATAGTCAGTTTGCTTTTAAGGTGTGAATTATCTTTAAGACAAAGTAATATTTGAAAATGTTAAATGAATAACACCTGAAAGTTTAGAAGTAGGGAGAAATATTTTAAAATCCCAGAAGTCTTGGGGTTGGAAGTTGCTGGGTTTTTCTGTGTTTTCTCGTCCCCACATTTTGAGGGAAAAACCTCAGGATTTTTCTGCTTAATGTGAAAACAGTGTAAATTGTAGCATATTTCCTTCAGCAGAACTCATTCTCTGCATTAACTGTGTAACATTCCAGCTCTTTAGATCTGCAGACCCATAACTGAGGAGTGAGCAGTGATATTCATGCAAGGTCATAGACACATTTAATGGAAATAAGGGATTTTACGGTTCTCTGGGTTGTTACACATTTTGGGGAAAAATCACTTTCACCTTGGTCTGGACTAACTCCCAGGTGACTTCAAGCAGGAACTAAGAGTTTTGTGGATTAGTGTTTTCCCACCTCTGAAAAACAGGTTTCTGCCAGTTTGGCAGGGTGGGAGGCTCAAATACAAGTGGAACAGGGAATGGTATCAGTACCTTAAAGCAAACCAGTCCCTCCTACTGTTACTACACATTCCCAATACCTCAGGCCAGCCCAAAATTTTAACTCATGTCACAGGGAAAAGCAGTCACCTTGAGTTCAGTGTGGCCTTTTCCATCTGCATATGGGACAACCACAGTGCTAAGAATCCATAATAGGTCCAGCAATTAATCCTTATTTTTCAGCTCTGAGTTGGGTATGCTAGGCAAGAAGGTAGCCAGGAAAGAGAAGACATAGTGTCCATGATGGGACAGGATAGGACCCATTCTCTAAAGAGAATCATCAGGGGAAGTAGAAAGTTGGAGAGCTCTTATGGAGTTAAGCCCCATACAAACTTTAAAATTTCAATATATATTTCTGTTATTGTAATCCCTGTAGAAAATAATGCATTTGGAGCATTTGGAATAATTATATCAACACATGCTTCCTATAACTAACAATGACTGTTTCAAAGTTTAAAATATTGAGGGGGCTGGTCAATATTGACATTTAAAACACTGTGTATTTTAAAGGACGTATTTCTCCATAGACATCTGAGTAAGGAGTGAGTGCAAAATGCTTGCAACATACCTGTCCACTAGCTGACACCTTTCAGCTCTCCTCGCTTCAGGCAGCAAGATGTGAACAACCAATTCAAACAGTACCTTCGCTTTTCTTCAAGATCTTTTTTCCAAGTGTCTAAGCATTTTCTACTATTACAAGTGGGAAATCATTGTGTCCATAATTAGAATGAACTTATTATTATTATCAATTGCTATAACCAACACAAATCAGAAGCTTTCCTTCCTGCTGCTCCGCCACAGCTTTGCTAAGGAAACATGCAATACATAGCACTTCATGCAGTAATGCAACAACAAATGCAACCTGTTACAGCCCCTGGCACAACATCTTACTGCAGACCTGCTCATGGACATGGAACAGGTACTTAGTGCTAAAGCCAAGCAGTGCTTAAGCACTGTTATTTTCGGTCTCTCCGCGTCAAACAAATTGAAGTGATCCATATGTAACCAATGGAGAAGACTTGAAAGTACACAAAGAGCTATGCATTTGATTTCATCTTGGTGATACGAAAAGGAAGCTCGTGGCATATAGGAAATGACCAAGGAAATTACATTCAGGAAGAATGAAAGTTGTTTGAAGCAAAGATTCAGTTGTATTTGGAGCATGAAGGATAAGCTGAAAAAGGCAGATTAAGAGAACCATGACAGAAACATGCGTATACAAAGATGTGAGGGGCTGAATATGTTTATATTTGTATTTATTTGCAATAGTTTTCTTCAGGGGAAATAAAAAAATGCAGTCCAGTCCATGAAACTGGAATTGATTTTGCAGGAATTAGATGAAAAGGACTAGAAAACATAAATAGGTACTCATTTAAGACTGCAAAACATCCAGCAGATAAAGGTTTTATATAAGGCTCAAAAGACTGCAAATCATTAACAGGAGGGTGAAACAATATAGACATGCATTTTATCTATATTCTAATATATAATATCACATTCTATGTTCTATATCCATGTATTTATCAAGATGCATGGACCAGAAATAAAAACCAAACTTGTTTAGGGTGTTCTATGCAGTTAATCCCAAAAAGCTGAATCCTAAAAGAATCGTAACTGCTCTGGTTTCAGCAAATAAAGAGCAAAGGTGAAAAAAATATTTGAGGCCTGTAACATTCCTCTTGTATCCTTTCCCTTCAGCTCCTGAAAATAAAAATTTTATTTTATGGGACTTCAGCCACAATAGTATTGAAATTACTAAGAATCTTCCCTAATAATATCTCTCTTCCCCACTGAAAGCTATCTATATAGAAAATAAAGACTCCCAGACACAGTCATAAGGAAAGCCACTTAGATTTTTAAAATTCGATCTTTTGGCACCTTACTGTTCCCATTCAAATTTCATTCGTCCTTAAATTTAGGACTTGTCCAGATAATGTGTCTTGAATTTGGACCTTGACACACTGAGGGACATGCCTAAAAGCAAAGCATCAGTTGTGCAGGTGGCCCTTTGTAGGTAGCAATGTCTGTGTCTTGACTGCTAATTTCAATTTTACAGCCTGCAGACGAATCCCAGAACAGTCTTGTTTTCCTTTTCTTTAGTAAGAAGGAAAACCACACATGTCACTGCTAGAAGCAAGCCAGGCAGCACAGAATGTGCAGCAAGTACCTGGCAGTGAGGTGATTGCAGCTATCACACAGGAGACAACTATTATGCTCTTTTGGAGTGAGTGAGGATTAGGCCAAGCCCTAATGTTCCATACGAAGGAAATTAAATCATTCAACATATTTTACAGCTCAGGGAAAAATGTTGCATCGTTTTTCCTCAAATGAGGTATTTAGCTCTGTTAGCTGGACATTATTAGATTCATTACCATGTCAAGTCCAAGAAAGCGACCAGTTTAACTCTCAACACAAAGAGCTACTTGGAAGGAGAAGGAGGAGTGCATACATTGGAAGTGGGCAGGAATTTTTTAAAACTGCATTAACAACTCCAATAGAGTTGAGCCATTAGGGCACATTAGGTGGATGCAATTGTCTCGACAGTTCAGAGGGATTAGATTAGAAAACATTCCAGTTTAGAAACTTACATATGGTTAAGCATAAGAGGGCTAATATGCAGAGATGACAATAACACTACAGCTCCTACTTCTTACCTAAGAGCAAGCAAAAGCATTTGGGGCCCTATGCAATTTGGACTTGCATGTGATGTTTTCAAAGGCTGCTTGGGCTCTGGATTTAATAGGATTTAATTCCCCGAGTACACTGCATGTCCTTAACTGTACTGCGATTGATTATGTTCTAAATGCTTCGAGTTCAGAGTCCAATACCTGTAACTCTTACTGAGCAGCCCCTTACACCACCATTTCTATGAATTTCACTGTAATCATTTGCAGAGTAATATCTAATACCCAAAAGCATACTCTGCTCACCACCAGAGCTTGCCTCCTCATCCATCTGAAGAGGAGGAAGAGAAGAAAAAGAGAGTTTACCAGAATCATAGAATCATTAAGGGTATAAAATGCCTCTAATATCACATCCAACCATTAACTCAGCACCTCCATGTTCACCCCTAAATCATGGCCCTAACTGCCACATCTACACATTTTTTAAATACCTCCAGAGATGATGAATCCACTACTTCCCTTGGCAGCCTGTTTTAATGTCTGATCACCTTTTTTTTGCAGAAATTTTTCCAAATATCCAATCTAAACTTTTCCTGGTAGAAATTGAGGTCATTTCCTCTCATCATCTTGTAACTCACTACCTGAGAGAAGAGATCAACACCCACTTCACTACAACCTCTTTTTGAGTAGTTTTATAAAGTCAGAAGCCATCTTTTCTCTGTTAAACAACCCCAGCTCTCTCAGCCACTCCTCATAAGACTTGTGCTCTGGACACTTCACCAGCTCCATTGCTCTTCTCTGGACATGCTCCAGAACCTCAAGGTTCTTCTTGTAGTGCGGGGCCAAAAACTGAATACAGGATTCAAGGCGCAGTCTCAGCAGTGCCAAGTACAAGGGGAGGATCACTGCCCTGGTCCTGCTGGTCACACTATTGCTGACACAAGCCAGGATGCCACTGGCCTTCTTGGCAACCTGGGTACACTGCTGGCTCATGTTCAGTGACTGTCAACCAGCGCCTCCAGGTCCTTTTCTTCTGGGCAGCTTTCCAGCCACTCTTCCCTCAGACTGTAGCAATGCTGGGATTGTTGTAACCCAAGGGCAGGACCCAGCACTTGCCTTATTGAACCACTGGCCTTGGCCTATCAATTCAGCCTGTCAAGATTCCACTGCAGAACTTTTCCATCCTCCAGCAGACCAACACTCCCAAATAACCTGGTGTCTGTGAACTTACAACTTACAGGTTGAGGGTGCACTCAACCCTCTCATCCAAATCATCAATAAAGATATTAAATAGAACTGGCCCCAACACTGAGCTCTGGGGAACTCCATTAGTGACTGGTCACCAGCCGGGTGTAACTCCGTTCACAGCCATTCTGTGGGCCCAGCCATTCAGCCAGTTTTCTACCCAGTGAACAGTGCACCTGCCCATGCCATGACCAGCCAGTTTCCCCAGGAGAATGCTGTGGGAAACAGTGTCAAAGGCTTTACTGAAATCCAGGCAGACAACATCCACAGCTTTTCCCTCGTCAGCTGAGTTGATCACCCCGCCACAGAAGGAGATCAGGTTGGTCAAACAGGACCTGCCTTTCATAAACTCATACTGGCTGGGCCTGATCTCCTGGTGGTCTTGCACGTTGTATGTGATGGCACTCAAGATGACCTCCTACAGAATAGCAATATAAAATGTAACAGCTCTTAAGTACAGTTAAATATGGTGTCCCGTATCCCTTATAACAACAGCGACAGCTATGTCAGGTCCCTGCATCACCATAGTAACACCTGGATAGAGTGAGGGACAAGGCTGGCTAAAAAAAGAATTAAACAACAGGCTATAGTTGAAGATTAGATTGTGGAGGGAATGATTTAGTGCTCAAGGGAGGAAAAGGAGGAGCTCCTGTAGTGCTGGGCAAGCGGGAGCAAAGGAAACCAAAAGAAACCAGCACTGGCTAGACAGTATGAAGGACATTCTCAATCCCACTATCCCAGTGGACCTCCCACTTAAGGACCAACAATCAGCACCAAAAGTCTCCAGTGCTTTACAGCCCAGTGATACAAAACCTACAGAAGCTCTCGTGCCAGTGCAGAGCATCAACATGCTTTGCACTTAGTTGACTAATATTTATTTGTGCATACACAGATGCTAGGTCTGAAATGCTCATGGTATGTGGCATTTAATTCAAGAAGCAACAGGAACGACCCTGCTGTTATGAACAGCTCTAAAATCAGGCTGTTGCAGGACTCAGGTGCTTCGCATACTCTGAAGTGTTTTCCAAAAGGCTCAGAGAACAGATGCTGGGCTGCTAACTGATCCGAAAAGCATACAACGCTGAGCGTGGGGAGGGGGGAAGCAGGACTAATGAAACCCTGCAAATATGCTTGATGGTTTCCACATCGAGGGCATCTTCCTGAGTGACAGATAATTCATCTTTTACCAGCTCCTATTGCCTAGAGATCAGTCTCTTGGTTGTTTTCAGTGAAACCTATGTAAACCAAAGTATTTTCAAGCAGGAAACCAGATGTGATGGGGCCTGCCCCAGTCTGTGACAGGGACACATGGGTTAATTATGATTGATGGCATATCGCTCTTCATAAAGCACCCACTTGCCACATCAAGTGTTTTTACTGTCACTTATGGAGGGGTGCTGGAGACGCCAGAAACCAATGTCTGGGGTCAAGGAGAAAGGGACAGCAGTATGAAAGAGCCAATTAAGTTTCCCCTGCCTGCCAGGTGGAGGAAATAGAAATACACATTAAGCAAAAGCCACACAGTGATCTTTTTCTTGTGTTTTCATGCTATCTGTGGTTCCACAATGTCAGCACTGTTCATATTGAGGAAGACCCAGATGAGGAGGTGGCTGCCAGGTTAAGCTGCGGCTCAACATGGATGAAGCTGGGAGTGGGACACAGACCTACATGCCTGCTGGGGACTGCTGAGGGGCACATGATCACAACGACAGCTGTAAAACAGCAGCATTTCAGACACGACTTCGCCACACAATTAACATTGCTTCTCTAGGGGCTGCATACTTTTGAACATCTCTGCTTCCTAATGCATCTTTGTAAGGGAAAATTCTAGGAAGTTCAAGTATATGTGAATTAGTGTGAAAACAGACTTGAACGCTTGGGATTTTTCTCACTTCTATCCAGTAATGGATATATGTGGCATGCATACACACTTAAACACATGTGGAGAAACATAGATCCCCTATGCTCAGGTGTTGGCTGGTTTAAGACGGAAGGATGGTCTGGACTTGGTATTTAACAAAACAAAAAAAAAGACGCAAGTCTCTCACTCAACATATGTTCACTGCTGCGTGATGCGCTTTATGTATCTTCTTGTCTTCTTTTGCATACTAATCCCCTCTACAGCAGCTTTCACACAAGACACATCTAAGACACTGACATGAGCTAGTGCTGCTGTGCTGGAACCTGATAAAAATAAGAGCAAGAAGTGCACTGGCGAGCCAGGGAGCAAAGATGAGGAGATGCTGTTCTCTGCTTTAACTATTCATGGCTGTCTAGTGCTTCTGAATTGGGTATGACTCTGCAGATGATGGCCATAGTTGTCATTTTCTGTGAGTTACAAATATGGATCAATGGTAAATGAACTACTGTGCTGCACTTTATCTATTTTATGAGTTAGAGCAACTTATTGTATTTTAATGAAAAATCAAGATAATAAAGCTCATAAATTAATAAAGGCAAGTGGATCTGCACAGTCTAGTATTGAACGAGCTGGGTAATCTCATGTGTGGGGTTATTTATCCTTACGCTTGAATAATCTTTTTTTTTTCCCTACTATTTAAATTAATCAGAGCCATTTCAGGGAAGGAACAAGGTAAAAAGGAGGAGTTCTAAAATTGGTTTGCTCTCTGGGGCTCTCAGCTCAGTACCAGGACAGACAGCTATGAGACAGTCCAGAAAGCTTTTGCACACTATTTTGAAGTTGCTTGCATGTCATTAAGGATAAACAGAGCATAGCTGGAGAACACCTTTAACTATCTCCTATGTGTCCTCAACTCGTATTATCCAGTTCACCTTAGCAAATTCCATGTCCAGCAGTACATGTGTGCAGAGCTGCTGTGGAGGCTGATTTGGGAGTGTTGGATTTGAATGGCATGTGTATTTGCACATGCACAGAGTCCTCAGAGGAGAAAGATCCTCAAAGTGTTCCCCCAGGTGACAGCAGGACTCTGTGGACTGCCTGATGCCTCTGCTGCAGGGAGACAAAGTGGTGCCGGATGGGTCTGGGGAGAACAGAGGGGACAGTGGGGACTGTGATATGTGCTCTCCTATCTTCCCAGCCAGACCTGTGGGGCAAAAAAGTGGTCAAGTGGAGATGCAGGGGCCATATATGCCATCTCCTCATCTACCTGGGAATGCATGAGCATCTTTATTTGGATATTTTTTCAGAAGTTCAGATGTTCACTAGGCCTCCTAAAACTCAACAGATAAAGAATAAAGCTTATGTCAGAATCTTAGAATCATTGAGGTTGGAAAATACATCTAAGATCATGGACTTCAAGTGTTGCAAATCAACAGATGTCCAGCCAAGTCCAATCAATACCTGTTCCAAAGTGTAGCTTGTCCACGTATTTCTCCAACTAACCTTCTGATACTTTTTATCCTAACCTTGCAGCCCCGACATTCCTTCAGAAAGAAACAATCAGTTCTGAAACAAGAGATCATTTTTAGCAGATCATCTGTGTGTGTATGTGTGTGTGTGTGTGTGTGTGTAAAAATAAACAACTTCCACATTAGTTGCAGAGAAGTGAACAAATGAATTACCTGCTGTTTTCAGCCAGTCATGAATAATTCAAATTCCCCTGTGTCGGTGGATCTAATTAGTAATCATCCAAACTATTCTTAAATTATCTAGTTTTGAGTTACTTGCATAGCAACGACATTCATTTCCGATAGTATTATTAATCCATTTGCCAGTGTGAGATTGCCAGGGCAGAGTCAGTGGGAAGCCATACCATCAGTTAATGTTATTAATGTTTCTTTAACAATTAACCTATCCGGTGCTCAGGGACAAACAGCATATGTCATGTAGAGATATTTTTAAAGCTCTGTGGATATGTGCCATACATCCCGCTGATTCGGCCACCTTGAAACGCAAGGAGCTGTCATTAGCAAAGGCTTGACCCTGAATGTGCAAATTGCATGGGAACCAAGAGAAAATATGAAATAATAGAGCTACCAAGATATCATAGAGACTCACTTCAAAAAGTGAATTTGCAAACGCGAGGTTTTTTGGAGTGCTTTTCACTGTTTCCCACTTAAGTAAAAAAGATCTGTAATGTATTTTCCATGTTGTTAATTTAAAGGCTCCCAAATACAGCCCATCTCTGAAGCTCACTTGAGAGGTTCCTTTCCCAGTTTGCCTACCCTGTGACTCTACAGTCAGTTCTTTTGAAAAGGTAAATGGCAGCATCAAAAAATGGCACAGCTAAGAGTGGTCAGAAAGCTGTCTATTTTTATTTAGTATAATTCAGTATGTAATGAGTGTATCATGAGCTTTCCTTGTCTACCAGATACTCATAGCAAAACACCTGCTCAAGGATTGATCTGTAACTGTGCAAGGTCAGGGTGAGACCTCTGTTTAAGGCAAATAATCCCATATCTATTACTGTAGGAGTTTCATATCTTATTTAGAAACATCTGGCACTGGTGTTTATCACAGTTGGGATACTGGGTTAGACAAAGCTTAGATCACATGCAAACATGTTCCCAAACTTGATTAACTTTAGAGGGCCTTTTAAAGTTACTGATCCAACATTACCTTCTCATATATCCTACCAGAGAGGCAGTGCCAGCTTGCAAACAGATAATAGTTTGTCCCACAGATAAGTCCTGGTTATCAGTCAAGCAGCATAGACGTCCCTGGGTAGCTCATTGTCTCAGCCCAATTTCCAGGATAAACCAGTTAGATAGCTGGATACCAGTTGAGCTAGGGGCAGCTACCATCCCTAACTCTGCCCAAGGTGCAGTACAGTCACCTGAGGAAGCCACTCTGACATGTCAGCTACCATGTCTGCAAATACAAGCAACTCACTTCTACCCATTTTAATACTTTCTACATAATTTTGAAAGGGGTTAGCTCATTTTGAAACAAAATCTTGCTTTCTCAGTCGGTTTGGGGGCTTCCCTGGTAACTGATATTTGCAAGCATACTACATAAAATATTTTTAAAATTGGTAAAACCTAATATTCAAATGACAAAGGAGAATTGAACTTCTACCAGTCCAGGAAAATCAGAGACCTGTCACTATTTAGAATTGGTTTTTCATTAGCGCAATGTGTTGTGCTAGAGCTGGCCGTGTGGAAAGGTTCTGGGTGATAAAATAGCATGGGAGAGAGTACAGCGCATTTTTTTATTATATAAAAAGTACATTGATGCCACCAAACGAAAAGAATAAAGCGGTAAACGTATTTCCCAGACTTCAGCTAACAGCAGGAGTTTACAGTTTTTCTGCAGTGGCCAAGTATAATAAAATTGATCTGTTGACTATACAGATCCATAAAATAGTTTACACAGAGTTATAGTTATTGCCAGTTGGATCAGAAACAAAATTCTTCTGAAAGAAAGTGGCCTTATAAGCATCCTTTTTCCATTACACATCATGGCAACTGCAGGGTAAATGGGGTCCAGGTTTCCTCAGAATTTGGCACTTTGGGATATTCTGCATTTAAACAGCTCTCAAGGACTAAGTATAGGAAAATAGGCGAGATGGAAAGGACTGAGAAATCCTCCTTGAACCTTGTAGTGGTTTGAACAGACCTCCTCCTCCTCACAGTAACTGCAGGTTGTAGAACCTTCCCCAGGCATTGCACTTGCCCTGGCATGGGAAACTGGTTTGCAGGGCACTATGAAGACAAGTATGATTTTTTTTTTGGCAGGAGAGGCAATGGGAGATGCTCTCTCCTAACACCCCCAGGAAGACAAGAGGTCAGAGAACTGCAGATGCAAACAACTTAAACCATCAGCAGTGTTTAACCTCCAAGTCTGTTTGTCCTCAGTGAACCAAATGTTCTCCTCTGAACTGTGTCCTTCAGACAAACCCCACCAGACCAGGCTTTCAACATTGTTACTCCATGTCATCAATTCTGGTCTACCATTTGGGGAAAATTAATTAAATCCTAAAGAGAAATCTTTAAAATCTCTCACATAAAAACTCATTACCATCCAGCATGATGATATATGGTTCATAATCTTGATCCACGAATCAGATCACTGCAGATAGACACCCAAATGAGCAGGAAATCAAGGATCTTTTCTTACTAAGTCTGGGAAATAGGGACGTTTGGCCCTGAAAAGGAGGGCTATCTTCTCTCAGGACTAGAAATCCACTCCTTTGATGGATCCTATCTCCATTGCACATGCAAGGTTAAGAGACCTGAAGGAAGCAAATGCAGAAAAGAAACTGAACCTAAAGCTCCAAAATGCCTGGCTAATCCCCCAGCCATTGGAGTAGCCAATACATTAATGCACGCCTCTTTTCCCCAGCATTAGTCTCAGTGTGACTAAAGAAAATCAATATGTAAATATGCAAAAACATAATTCATTATTTCACAATGCAACGTACACAGAATCCTCCCCAACTCACCGGCATTTAGTTTGAAATATGCCAAGGTTAATAGCTATAATGTAAAATCGTTATCTGCAGCAGAGTATTAATTAGGGCCCTCATGCACAATGCATTAACAATTTGCATGCAAAGAGTGCTGTGGTGGTTCTCCACAGGAGGCTGGGAGCACGTTATAGCCCTCAGAGAGCTGGAAGACTTTGGGGAAAGCTTTGCACTGAGCTAAATTGCAGCCCAAAGCAGGGCTCTGGGCCAGTGCCGGATGCCTCTCTCCTGCCCTGTGCAGTTTTTCTGGTCCTCACTGCATTTCTGGGCAGAAAAGATTCAGCCATTTGCACTCCTCTTGGAGCACAGGAGCCCTGCAGGCACTGGGGATGTACCTCAGCATCAGCTACCACAGGCAGCCTACTTAATTGTGCCGGGCACCTTTCAGTGACTCATAGCACCAGGCTGTTTCAGCTTGCAGTGCTGTACATTTTTGAAAGAATGTTATTTTGATGCAGAAAGGTCTGATTTGTTTAACGCTACTATTAACAGAGCCAGCCAGCCCTCGTGCCCCTCAGTTCAGTAATTCAGCAGAAGCCACTTCCACAAGTCTGAGAGAGAGAGACAGACCCCAAAATTTCTGTCATTTTTGTGAATTTTATAAGTTTGAAGGGCCTCACAGTCTCCCATGCACAACACTTGAACACTCAGCATTGCAGGGTAGCTCTAGGACAAAGCATCGAAACTCTCACCAGGGACATGAAACTTGTTCAGCTACAGGAAAGGAGCACATTCCTGCTTACAAATATTCACAGAGAGCATGTGCATCTCTGCATCCTTTTCTTTCCTATACTGATTAACCATAGTGTTAGATTTTTTTCTAATCTGTGTCTTTCCTGTGTCTTTCCTGTAGAGGTTACTGGTTTGGGCTTTGGAGGTTGTTTTTCTTCAAAAGTCAACATAATGCAAAATATTTTTTCAAAAAGCTGTGTTCCATGTTCGAAAGAGCAAATATGGTTTTAAGCAAACACAACACACAATTAGATGCCTAAAGCAGTGTGCCTAGATTTTTATAAAGTCTTGCTGAGATCACAAAACCACAAGAAAAGGGCCGAGATGGGACTTTGAGAGCTATCATGCACATCCTTTCCCGCCAAGGCAAACTGATCTTGATTCAAATGGCTGATGCAGACCATCACATAGAGGAACACACACACCTACAGAGGACCTTTTACTTCATGGATTTTCCATCAGATTGGCAAAGAAAGCTGGGAAAGGATTCTTCTTCAGAAGAAAAAAATCTTCCTTATTTTTAATCCTGGAGAAGAAATCAAGATTCCTTATCTCAGACAGCTTTCATCTGAACTGAAGAAGGTCCTAGCAATTTGCACATATCCTTTTCTATTTTCCAGCTAAAATACTACAGCTGATTTGGCTGTGGCAAATCTGAGTCTCTTATTAATGTGATGTGTCACCAAGCCAATGGTTAACATATCAGTCTTTTTACAAAGGCTGTAATCTTGCTGCTGAACTACAGATATGGCTGTGTGACTTGTAAGTTGCTGGTTACAGTCCATGAGGCAAAATTCCCCTAGAAAATTCTTGTTCTAATCAGGCCTGGATTTGATACAACAAGGACAAAACCATTTTCTTCTGGTATTTTTAGGCTAACTTATTAGAGAGCTCACTCACGCTACAGCATGTGCCAGGATGTTTGCAAATGATGCTGGCAAAGTTGGGTGACTCTAAGGTTTGCACAACACCGGGAGTGAGCTTCCTGTGAGTTTTTAAGGTGGATCTTGATAGCCATATAAACTGGATTGTATAACAGGGTTGTAAGCAATTGGGGGAGATAAATCATGACCATCCCCCAGCCCTACTCCCCAAAGGGATTAAATTTTTATCAGAGTACTGGGAAGATACCACCAGATGTCAGGTGTATTCTACTCCTAGCAGGTGCTAAAAGATATTTAATCAAATGCTTTTTTCCCCCTTTTATTCTTCACTAAAGCTCCCTCTTGGGCTCCTTTTGAAGCTCCTTTTCCTGCCCAGCCAAAAGCTGCTAAGGAGTGAATATTTGTGAAGCTTCAGCCAGGGCTCAGGTGACTGTGGGCTCAGACTCCAGCCTAGAAGGACTGATGAGAAAGCAGGGAAAATAAATCTCTGAATGTAGATGCCTACTTAGCTTGTCACCTGCTGAGTGATGCCTCTCCAGGGACCACTTTGACTTTTTAAGGATTTGTTTTATTTTCGTTCTGATAACAAACATACAGATGTTCTGTGTTTCAAATTACTCCCTTTCTCTTTTCTTCCTTTTTTTTTTTTTTTCCTCTTGTTTCCAGCATATTTACGGCAGGGAAAACATTTGACATGCAGAAAAGATGTCAGTCAATGGCGTCTCATCCTTGAACCCCATGAAAAAGAAAGTATGTTCCTCCAACTCCATTCATATCCTTAAAGGGCCATGACCCCCTACTATACCTTTTTTCACCCTTTTGGTCCCTTGCATTAGTGAGCATTCCCAGAATTCAAAGTCCCCAAGGTGTCTCTGATCCTCTCAACCTCTTCCTGACACATACTTCCCTCATCATCCAAAAATGAGGCACAAGATGAAAGGTGTGGAGATGAAAGAACAGGAGACAGAGCTTGGTCCCTAAGCAAAGGTAAGATGCAGCGAAAAAGGCAGACCACAACCATGGGTACAGGCATGAATAGAAAACAAAACTTGCTTCCAGTCACTAAGAAGCCACTTTGCTGCAAGCAGTTTTTAAACACGTAGGGAAGTAAGCAACAGAGTTCTGCCAGCTAATGCCACCCTGCTCTGATCTGTCAGAGTCATATCAGGGAAATAGCAGAGGGCAAATATGCAGGAGGAACAAAGCACCCCAGCACCCTTGCAGCCATAGAGTTTAAAAACTGCACATTGATGGACCCTGATAAAGTCCATGGCTGTCACAGTATTTCCATGAGCTAAAGCCTTTTGCAAACACTCACACCATCTCTAGTGCCTCTGAAACAAAGTTCTTTCCAAAATTCCCAAAAGCAATGGAGAAGATCAAAAATGCAATCAGAGGTCCCTGGAGCACATAATACTTTCTAAGACAAAAGCTGTCAGTAACAGGAGTCTCAAATGAAGTTCGAGATCTAAATAACAGGCCCTCCTTTCAACAGCACTAGTTATCTCTGGGAGCTCTGCATAATTTTGTAAAATCAAGCATCATGATGAATTGCCTGAATATATTCATTTCTGTACTAAGAATCTTTTCACTATGCCAAATTCTGCTCTCATTCTACCAGGGGTTACTTGAAATAATGAAGTCACCTCTTTTATCTGGGTAAGTTCAGGGTTGTCTGGCTGATCTTTTTGAATAACAGATATTCAAGTATTTTTCAACATCTCTTTTTTTCAGAAACAGGATTTTTCTTAAGCATTTAAATATCCAAAATATAGACCTTTCCTTTTTTTTTTTTTTCAAATGACCTGGGATTTTCTTGTAAACCATGTGTGTAGTGGTGGGCTTTTGTCTGCACAAAACTATTTTGGTAATTCCTTTTGCTGACAACAGCATTTTGATGACAAAAATATTTTGATAATCATTTGAATGATACTATTAGCAAAAAAAAAAAAAATTATTCAAAAGATTACAATTTCCTAACAAATTTGGACCACAAACTACTTAACTATTTGAAATGCTACAGCTTGCTTTAAAATACTTTCCCTCCACAGTCTGTGCTTAGATGTCTTATTACATTCCTGACCTATGATTGCAGCAAAGACAAAACTTCAGATTTCACTGCTTTGAAAGAAAAAAGAAATGAGAGGACAGCAACTCTGGCAAGTCCTGAAGGACAGAACAATTGGATTCAATATTGTGACCCCATGGGCTAGTTGATTCTGTGAACATCTATGGCCTTTTCTGCCCTCAAAACCCATACAAATGCGTTCCAGATTTACACACTTATTTTCTGGGGGTTTTTTGAGAGTATTAGTTTGTTGGGGTTTTTTTCTTTTTATGTGTGGATTCCTACATTAAACATATGAAAAATACTCCAGCACACTCAGAGAGTGCCTGTGAAGGTACAGAGTTGCCAAAGAGCCTTTCTGAAAGGAGCTGATCCATTAGAGCAACCCTCTACACTCTGCCCAAGCTTTGCAAGACTACCTGGGTCAGTGATAATTATCATCAAGGTAAATTATATTCCCTGTCATGTCATATCACAATTAAGCAAGTAGCCATAATCATCATCTATTTTGCTAAGCCCCTGAATGGGCAGTTTGCTATCTGCTGTTGAGAGATAAGATAGATGCCCACATAGCTGTGAGAAACATCCTATCTTCTAGCTATGCACAATCCATTTCAAAGCCAATAAATGCCCAGCAGTGTGCTATTCTGCTCTTTGCCATAACCTTTCTCTTCCTGTAACCTGATTATCACAGGTGGCTTCTTCCCTGCAGCATCCTCATTTATCCACTTGCCCATGATTTCTCCAAGTGCAGGCATGCACTTGGAGATACAGAAGCGCCTGTCTGCACTTGGAGAAATCATGTGCCAGTATATGAATGTATCCCTGCAGAGATGCCTATCAGGATTAATCAGCAGAGGCAAGAGATGGCAAAGCAGAAGACTCTCTGATGCATAAGAAGTAGCTTAGCCCTTAGTACAAGAAAGTGCCTCCCTGCTTCAGTGCACCTGCACTTACACCTCCATGAGCCGAAAGTCTCTAAACACATCAGATTTCCTTCAGTGTATTCTTGTGCCTGTCTCTACCTTGGCTGCCATCTGGCTTCCAGAAATCAGAGCTGCTGAAATCAAAATGTTTATAGCCAACCTATTCCACAATTCCCACCAAGAGCCAGTAAGCCCAGTGCCATCATTCCACTGCTCACAAACAGCCTCAGTGAGAGCAAAAGTAAAAGCTCAAAATGGTAAACTTTTATAAATACTTTTGATCATTACTCAGTGGCCTCATAAATCTCTCGCTCATTAGACAGTCAGACTAAGAGGACACAGAAATTTTGCTCTTAGTGCCATAAATCTTTCTCATGTTCTTTCTGTGGTTATAATAATAGAAATTTATTGTTGCTTTCGTTTCCTCCCATATTCTGTGTAATTAATCTCGATGTGTTGCTGTTTACATTGAGAGACACTACATTTTGTGCCTGCCCATTTGTATTTTTTTCAACAGCAGGTCCCATCTGAGTTAATATATTGTGTTATATTATATATAACCACTGACCATAACTCAGAACACAACACATTTTCATTTTGTTGCCCCATTATTTTTGCAGTAAGTCGATACAATATGAGGTGAAGCGTGCCTTGCTCAGCACTTATTGATCTGTCTGTTTGCTCATTGCTTACATCAAAACACCACTTGTCAGCTCTGGCTCTGTTATGATTGTCTTATCATTCAGGAAGCGACAGCCTCAAAGACTAAACATCCAAGTTTAGTCATGCTAGTCAACATCCAAGGTCAGCTGATACCAGAAAACAGCTCAAATGGCTTTAAGCAAGGCAGAGATGAACATCTAATGTTTCAGGACTAAGTCTCCTTTTTATGCAGGGCACCTCTACACTGTAATCAGGGAAAGCAACTACTGTAGGTAGAGGAACACTACAACCAGCTAATTCAGCACTAAGGCTCAGTGTAGGGTTGGTGGTAGACAAATTGAGAGGAACCCTATGGACCACAAATGATGAACAAGTTGTCTTAATATCTTCATAGAAAAAAGAATTTGGAGTATACCCGAAGCTTATCCTTCTTCCTATAAGGAACGCTGACCTCTTGGGGGATTCCAGAGGAACAGAAATATTGTGCATTGGTGTGGACTTTTTACCTCTCCAACAAGTGCTGTGCACCCTAGAAAACCATAGCCCTGCTATTTGTTGAGGACATTTAGCTAGTTGTGTGTCAATGCAGCATATCAATATCACTTTAGACAAGGACTAAATGTCTAACACGCCATATCTCTGCAAATTCAATGCACCAAAATAGCGCATGCTGTTCATCCATCTTGCCCTGGCCTCATATGATATCACACATGAGCAATAAAAATCACTGCCCCCTCTTTGCTCTGTGTTTCTCCCTGCCCTGCAGACTTCTGCTCTTAAGTTGTTAAAGAGCTTTGAAATACACATTTGAAAAGGCAGCTCTGCTCTTTCATAACATGCAGCAGGGCAGTGCCTGAATAAATGAACATAATTAGTGAACCCCTGCTTAAAGGATCGATCACTTTTGCCTTTGTAAAGAAGAGCTGCAGAGAGACATATGCCAACAGTGTGCTAATGCATTTTTGAGTTTGTCAGTGTGGAGGAAAGTAGGGCTGTGAGAGACAGCAGAGCTTCTTCAGGGTTTGGGTCATGTTGTTTTAAAAATCCAGACAGGAAAAAACAGGACTGAAACAATCTACCTGCCTACCCAGAAAATGGCAAAGGCCCATAAAAACCTCCACTGTACAGTTGTCCTACTCCATGAGGATCACAGCTTTAGGCAAACAGGTTTCCTGTACTTAGGCATGTACATAAGGGTGAGCCTTTGGTGCTGTGGAGGAACCTTGTCACCACAGAGGAACAGCCTCTGCAGAGAGAGGAACTTACTTACGAGTTGTCTCAGAGCAAGAACTCTAAGTATCCCCTGACACAGAGGCATTCCAGGGTGCTCTGCAATGGCATTGTGCAGAGAAAGTGAAAACCCCTCCACAGGATGTGGGCATTACTCATTACCAAATTAACATCTGCCTCAATCCCCTGCTTTGGAGGCACAAGGCAAGATCAAGTGATGATGCAAAACACCACAAGCACTGAAGGAGGCCCCCAAGCATCACAAACGTAGGGGTCGCAAACCTTTGCACACTCAACCAAACACCCTCTCTTTTTTGCCATCTCTTCTCTGCAGAGCAACATGTAGAAGATTTTCTGGGGTAACATCCAAGGCTGGCACATGATGGTTTGGGGGACACATGAGAGGTCACTCACCATGAAAGGCTCCATACACTACGTCAGGGAGCTATGCGAAGGACATAATTTCTTCTGCTTCTTTCAGCATAAGGCTGAAAAACAGGTTTAGACTAACTCATTTACACTGTACAATGCCAGCACCCAAGAGCTCAACAGTCCACCTAAATACAGACCCAAATTATTTCATGTAACAAGCTTACAAAGGGGAACTGAAGAACATTTTCATGCTTTGCATGGTTTGCATTACCGGTGTGGGGTTTTTAATAATATAATCCAATACATTGCAGCTAAATCTGATGAGGAAACAGCTGACTAGGCTTCCCAAGGGATTGTTTTCATGTGTTCCCTGATTTACAGCTGTTTGATTTCATTTTCATGTGCTGGATTCCTAATTACAACTTATCCTATCCAAGTTTCAGCCTGCTGGTTACAGACCAAGGGGGACTCATGATGATCCTGCTCTTACAGCAAAGCCCACTTATGACCTATAGAACCCTATGCTTTACCCTTTGATGCACACAGTTTTCTTGCCATGTCTCTCCCTTAAACTTCCCAGATCAGCTTTTGAGTTTCTCATTTTCCAGAGTCCTTTTTCTCTATCAGATATAGTCTTTGACTTCAAGGCTCTCAAAAGGTGCTTTACAGTCCCCCACTGGAGTTTGCAGAAAGTGTGAGCAGCATCCTTTAAATTCACTTCTCTTCTCTGCCAAAACTGTGAGGAGCTGCTGGCACTAAGCTACTTTCATTGCTTGGTGTTTCTATCCCCTGGGAGGAAAAAAGGGAAGGGTGCTAATGACAGAATATCCATTTTGTAGCTACAATGTGCTTCTAGAGCGACATAATCTAATTGGTACCTTATTATTGGAGCACTTTAACAACAAAATCAGTGACAGCAACATACACGATGAAGCACTGGGTCATTTGGGGAGAGTTCATATGAGCTGTGGTGGTTGGGCTCATTGCTGTGAACTCTGAGAAAATTAGATAGAGGTGAGTTAAGAAAGAGAACTTCCTCAACTAAGCTGAATTTTGTGTAGGTCACCAAAATGCCTAATTAATTTTCTCTCTTATTCCTCATCTTTTGGGATTATTTGGTTTTAAAAGCTGCAGCTTGGCACCTCTGATACAAACACGTAACTCCTAAAAATCCTGGGGAGCTGGGATTGTCTGGGGAGTCTCCACTAAAACTGAACTTTCATGTAAATCAGTGCAAGGCACTTCCAGGGTGCACCAGCCACAGAGGGTCTGATGATGTCCTTTGGGACTTTAGCCTTTGGCCTTGTCTGTGTGATGGGGACACCTTCAGCCTTGTGTCACTGCTGACACTGAGGTGGTCAGAAACCACAGCCTGGCTGACAGAGTGCAGCTGGGCCTTCATTTGAATACGCACAAGGGGAAAAAAAGCTCATCTATTCAGTTCATTCTTTCTATTATTCTTCTTTGCACATGCTGCGTTTGTTTTTGTCATTAGGTTTCCAGTGTCCCTAATAAGATATTAATGAGATGCTAATTCAACATGCAAATTACAGGAGACTGGCATGGCAAGGTTGCTATATTTAGAGCCAGAGCAGGATTTTAATGGCTGTCTTCACACATCTTGTGCCTTTTGTCAATTGTGTTCTTACTCCAGCAAGCAGCCTCGCATCCCTGAAGCACCTAGGTGACCTTGGAGGTTAGGAAAAAAGACAAAAAATCTGGATTATATTACCAGAGTAAAAACCCCACTATGTTTCAAAGACACTGTTAAAATAAAACCTTCTTCTTTTAAAAAAACAAACCAAACAAAGTAACAAACCAAACAAAGTAACAAACCAAAGAAAAACAAAACAAAAAAAAGGGAAGGCCTTGGAGTCTTGCCCGTTCAGGAGCAATAGCAAAGGGAAGGGAGAAATGAGATGCTCATTGCCACATTGCAGAGTTCAGGAGTGATACCAGGATCCAGATGTGACTCCATCACGCAGCCTAGTCTGGAGGAGCAGAGAGAGAGGAAAGGGTTGCATATAAATCTTGTGGTCCAGCACAGGCGGCATAACCTGTCCCACAGCCTGACACATAGACAGGGGCTCTGCTCCTCCATCCTTATTCACAGTGGGAGTGTGAGGTGTCTGGCTTGAGCTCACTGCAAGCGTGCCAGTAATTTGCGCTCCTAAAACAAATGCTGCTGGAAATGTTACCCTAAGAAAGCAAGCCAGCTGAGTCCTCAGGTATTGAGGGATGCCAAATACTCAGGATGACACCGTCCGTTTCCACCACCTTTACATTCTCATGACATACATCTCTCCCACAGTCAGTGCAAAAGAGCAAGTTCTCACATCAATCTTGAGAACCAGCTCTGCAAGTCACACTAGACCTTGAGGCTTCCATTTTGTCACCTGGAAACTGAGAATTAAGGATGAAGTCTTCTATTTATAAACATCATAGCACTACAGACTACAAGAAGAGATTTTTAACCACCATGCCTCTAAAGGCATTTAAGCCTGAGAGAAGACCTAGATACTAAAAGCAACACATCCTTTCTTGACAAAAGTTGTTATCAAGTACCCTACTTCAGAGGTTATCATGATAGGTTTACATCATCAGAAGCTTGATAACCATGTTCCACTGCAGTTTAGGGTCAGCTTTCAGAGTGCTGAGACACCCTGCCCTGAAGAAATAGAATTTTGCTTCCAGTCACACCAAGGACCAAGTCCTTCAAATTACCAACTTTGGAATTCTTTTAATAAGAAATTGATTTTTTATTATTATTCTTTTTACTGAAGTAAGCCCACTCTCTCATTTGTTGTCACCATGTTATCATGTGCATGTCAGATGCCCCCAACTTCATTACAAGTGCGCACCCAGACCCTGCCAACAGTCATTCCCATGGTTACTCACAGTGAGGCATTTTTGTGCTTCTCAAAAGCCTAAAACATCCTTTTCCAGTCTATAATGAGACATGTAAAGGGACACCCAAAGGGACTGGTTTACAAAGTTACTGAGTCCCCTAAACTGGACTCTCAGATTGTAGAAACCAGTCACAGCCCCTGCCTGCTTGGGCAGGCATTGCCTCATTCAGTGTTTACAGACTGCCTCATGTATCAGGCTTCTGGCTCACAAAGAGCATTTTTATTATTGTTCTATTTTTAGGTATTACCCTGAATTTCTGGTTGGACCTTTATGTGCAGATAAATGGCCCCATGGCTCTGATGCTTCTTACAGGTTTTGATCATTCGCATCAGCTGAGAAGCTGGCTCCTATTTTATGGATTTTTTTTCCCCTCTGAATCACAGTCTCCAGACTAAAATGGTACCAAAATCTCTGCAGACTTCTCCCTCCTCCAGTGGTTTCAGCTGTTTTTATTGCTCTGAGGCACTAGACAGTTTTGTTAATAACGGTAAATCCTTTTAGCCTCTGGTTAGCGCAGGTTGTGCTGTGATTGACAAGGTAATAAAAGTGTTAATGAGAGAAACTGGCACAGCCAAAGATCAATAGTTGCCAATAAGAAAAACAATTCTGATACTTAATTTTGTAGAATTCCCCCAAAGCAGTTGAAAATACATCACAATCAGTCTATTTTATTGTTTAATAGATGTACTCTCCCTGGTGGTCTCAGATAGAGATCAAATTAACTAGAGATTGGGTGAAATGGCAAAGAAGAGAGGAGGATCCTTGTTCCTCCCAAGTTTGCAGGACTATTGGGACATGGAGCTCTAGGGCAAAGCCATTTCTGAAATAAATGTGTTTGGGGCTACCTTTCCCAGCCAGATGATTTCCCCAAATCACTCCTTTGTGCACATTTTTCCTGGAGAGCAAATGTAGGGGGGGGAAACAGCACACAAGGCCAGCTACAGTGCCAGTGGTGACATCTAGGTTGTGGCCAGAAGGTCAACCATAAGCAAAAATGCTGCATCAACAGTGCTGCCACAAAGGGCAAAGACACAGGGATGCTGAAGGAAAATGCCCTTTAAAAAAACCCCAGTTTTAAGATTAGTGCCAATGTGGGTTTCTGAGAGATAGTCAGAGTGGTAAAAGCATACGAAGTACATACAACTTGTAGCATGGATTAGCATCAGTTGCTTGCTGACAGGCTCCTGTACATGGCACACCCTGTGTGGCCCTAAACACCCTGTAATACCCTAAATCTCCTCTCACAAATATGTCTGGTGCCAGATGCACATAAAAGCTTAATCCCATTTCAAGGGCAGCTGTTAAACATAGAATGTATGCTGGCAGTAGGAAGCACCATCAAATTGGGAATGCAGTGAGAGGAGGGAAACAATTTCAAGAGGGGCACAGAAAGACTGTAAGTCAAATGGAAAAGAAACTGCTATGCATTCGTGAAAGTATGGAGAAGGGGAGAAGGGTCAATCTTTAACACAAAAATGACTGCAAATACATTATCCAGAGGTGGTTGGATTATGCATGGACAGTAAGATTCTTCAGAGAGCTAACCAACAACAGCTTGTGTGGTCCCACTGGTTGTGCATGGGGACTATTAGCAAAGTCAAAGATGAAAGGAGGCCTCTTCACATGGGCTATGCTCATAGAGGAAGCTACTGTGAAACCCCTTCTCAGGCAGGACAAAGAAATCATCAGCTCCAGTTTTGACAGCAATAATTTTTGATACATATGCATCTGACACAAAATTTCTGTTTCTACCCCTGCATCATGAGGGGCTCAAGGCATTTTGTTGTTTGTGGAACACAGAGGCGCAGCAGAGGACACTGGTGCAGGGCTGACTTCAGGTTCTAAGTCACTAAAATTGGTGCCAAAACTTCACCTGTCTTGAGAAACAGCAGAGCCTGGGCAAAGTCAAAGGCCTTTAGAAATCACTCCACCTATTATTTTTATATGTAGGAATAATACACAGGCTCTAATGTAGACTTTCCTAGTATTACATCTCACAGTCATCTGTGGGCTTTAGGGCACAGGGAGGCTGGTGAATGCAGATGCTCTCACTTTACATGAAAAAAAGCTCTACACAGTGATAAACCCAGGCTAATTTTTCAGCTACACAAGTATGCAGACAGCAACATGCCAGAGGAGTGGTCTTTCCTGAAAGTTTTGGTGTGAGCTCAGAGGTGCTGTGAGCTGTACTCTCACCTGGCAGGACATGAGTTGTGTCTGAATTTTCTAGCACGGGCCTTTGAGCTTGCGACTAAAGCTACATGGAGCCAATCTGCAGGTCCCACACAAGGTCTCCAAATTACAGACTCTGCCAAGGCAAGCACAGATTTCTGTGGAGCAAATACAACTACAGCAGAGCCAAAAAGGGTAGCTAGATCCAAGTCTGTTCTTCCTTCCCCCTCGCATCCTAAAGCATAATTAAACAAATATTCCCTCCTGTAAAGAGAAGAGAATAATTGGAGTCAAAGAGCATGAAGGGAGAGATCAGTATGAAAGGATACCCAGATGACACCAAGGGGTTTAGCTTATCCCTTTGGCTTTATCCCCCTTTTCTCATCCTGTCTGTATTAATGTGGTGCTAAAACCTTATTGTGTGACTGCATTATTATTAATGGCAACTGGTACCCCAGAGGTCAGGGTGGCACTGCAGCTTGCCATTCACTTTAATTATCGATGCACATCACCAGCTTCATAAATAAGAAGAGATAAGGTGAGGATTATTGAATCCCATCTTATGCTGTGTCTTATCGTACACTCTACATCCTGATCAGTTCCTATCAGCTTTTCTCAGCTCACTGAGGGAAGGGAGGGGGAAGCAAGAAGGTTTTCCCTTTATATTTTAATTTTGCCCACATCTTTACAAATTTGGCCAAAACAAATTCTGGCCATCACATTAATGGCTACATCTGCTCAGTGACTTGGCTTGTGGCCATAATATTTAGATCTTTAGATATCCAAATATGAAGGTATTTAGCTCTTTAGAAACCCAAATATTTAGATATCTCTGCAGGAGTTGTTGGTGTGCTTCTGGGCTTTCACTGAGACAGATCATGTTACAAGTTCATGACTCAGTCTCATTTGGTAGGACCAGATCAGACTAAAGAGAACTTAGAGATGTAGATAAAATTCATCATTCGCTGATAAAAAATACCATTCACTGTCATTTTACCCAGACTCAACACTGAAGTAAGCAAGATAAAAAAAGACAGGGAAAGGGATGGATTTTCCAATCAACTAAAAAAGTTGGTAAGATCTCAAGTGCATGAAGTATTTTCCCAGCAGAGTCCTCCCAAACTGAAGATCAACATCTTACATGGCATATTCAAAGAGAGAGAGAATTGCTGGGTGAAAAAAAAAACAACTAACAGATTCTCTGCATCTGCAGAGAGTCCCCTCCACATAGTGGGCATTCCATTAAAATAATATTAATATATTACTTATGGAAATGTATACAAAAGCCAAACATATGCACTTAGCACCCATGCTAGTTTTGAAATGCAGCTGAGAAAAAATGTTTGGCTCTTATCTATCCTGTCATTTACAAGTCATGTAACTCAGGTCTCAAGTTCCAATATGTGCACACTCCCAAATGGAACTCATTGTGTTTGTTGGTGATAAAACAAGATAAGGAGAAAGGGGGATTTGAATAAAGCTTTCTGTGGGCAACACTACCCACGCCACTACATGGCTTCTCCCCATTTTCATGCAAGGCACATGTACCTCGCTAGCATTGCTTTTAATATTTCCAATTATGATCAAGATGCAGGTAGGCTTGCCACATGAACCAAAGAAAACGTCTTTGACAACGCCCTTTCTGAACTGAAGCAATGATATATATATATACATATATATATACAGCTCCAAACACTTTGCTCCCTTTTTAAAGCTTGATGATTACCTCTTACAGATGCAATGACAAGAAGTGCCTTTGGCAATCCCACGGTCCCCTTCTCCTTCTGACAACTGGCAGAATGAAGGGGAAGAAAAGCCCAGAAGCCTTTTTTAGCCTCCTTATTTTTCTTTGTCACATCATTAAGGGTTCAATGAATCTCCAATTAAATTTCCCTGACTGCTGTCACCATTTTGATTGATAGGTGTCCTTGGATCAACCTCAGTAGGGCATGTTGTTGCACCGAACCCCCCCTTTCCACTCACCATCCATTATCAGCCCCTTGTCATCATTACCTTCACATGTCAGTTCATTTACCACAGAAACGGTGTCACCAACTGATAGGGGCAATAGAAAAACATTTGTTACAAATAAGGAAGAATTCTAATAAATCAGGTTATGCTTCAGTCAGAAACTCATGGAGAAACAGTATTTCTCCAGCATGTTTGTTCACCAGTCGACCTCTAAAATATTTTTTCCTGTCCTTATATAAAACTCTAAACAAAACACACACACACAAATACTCATTCTCAGAAGGAGCAACCAAACAGAGCAGAGCTATGTGCAGATAAAACAGGTTTTACAGCTTTGGACTTTCTTCATTTTAACCCCCCCCAAAAACATGAAGTTAACTTCAAGACCCTGACATGCTAACAATATTTAAGCTACTGAAGCTGAGTCCTGAAGCTACTGACTCTATCTGGAGATTTTCTACCAAAACAGTTTTTCATCAGAAAGCAAACACTTAGTTAAAATTAAAGCCATTTTTATGAAAGGGTCATTTGTGACCTTCATTGCAAAAAAAAAAAAAAATCAGGAAGAAGGGAGCAGGATATTTTAAGCTTCTTGAAATCTCAAATTTTTTAATTTCATGTTTCTAAAATTTATTATAAAAAAGTATAGTTAAAAATTGAAATGTACAAAGCACAATATAAAATTTTAAGTTTATCCAAAATAAGTATTTAAATTTATTTAATCTGATTCAAAAATTACATAAAACTTCCCTTCTGACTTTTGACTCTATTTGGGAATTCCTTTGAAACTCAGAAAATCTACATGGGGTGGGAGAACCAATACATGTTTGGCACTAATTCAAGGAACAGTGCACTCAGACTTCAGGTTACATGCGTACTGTCCCAGTAACCTAGCCAGGACAATAGCCAGGTTTTTGCTCGCTATTTGTTCAGCATCTTGTGGAGAAGGAATCTGTCTGTGACAGACTTGCCTGTCCCTCCAGTGATTTATCATATAAAAAGGTCTATACATTTCACACCAAGGACTGTATCCCCAAGGACTGACATAGAACCACTGCTGCAATCCCTCATTTTTTCCTCTGATCACCATGAAAGCATGGAAACACCCCTAGGTGCCTGACAATTGACAACCCAGCAGGGGAGATCTGCCCTTCAAAAATAAATAAGTAAGCCCAGAACAGCCTTGCTAAATTATTTGCAAACAAAACCTAACTGCAAGTGTGCTGCAGCACACCATTATCTCCATCCCAAAAACAACTCCTGGTATGGGAAGAGGTCAGCACACATTGCCCTGAAGCCTTTAGGGCTCAGAGAGCCACAGCTGTCTCTCATATGAATGAGTTTCATCCTTTGCTAGAGGTTTATCCATGACAGTAAGAGACAGATGTGTCAGTGCAACATCCTGGACAATTTTACTCAGTCTCCAGTCCAGTCCTTACCCCTAGTTCCCATAAACTCCATCTATTCCAAGGGAGACAGCCAACTTCATAAAGGGGGAAGACTAGCCTTTTCCTTAGGGAATGTTTGGAAGACCATCTAAGCAATTAAAAAGCTTCCCTGCTGTTGAAATTAAGAGGATTAATGCTCTTAAACCCCAGGGATCCTTGGTTCATCAATCCACCAGCACACTTTTTCCTATCTGCTGGTAGCTGATTTTAGCTGATGCATTCAGCAGAAGGAGGACAGAGAGTTCACACGGGGCAGCGAGTGCTTAGTGAGCAGAGACTGCAGGTTTGCAAAGGCCGCTCCAGAGCACCACAACATTGTGCAATTTGCACTGATTTATTGGGTAATTAGCAATGGGTGCATCTCAGTGCACTGAGAGACAACGCTGGCAGAGCTCAGTGTTTAAAGCTGACTTTGTACTCAGACACCTAAATAACCGCCCCGGTTCTCTTCATCAATTTCAACCAGAATTTTGTCTGAAAACGAAGGTAACTTCTACAGGTTTTCAGTGCTGAAAATCTCAGTCAAAGACCACAAAACTATGAACCATGATTTTAAATGAGTGACTTTCATGTAGCCTTATTGAATGCTACACAGACACAGAGCAGAGACTTATCTTATTGTAAGGCCACAGTGCAAATGCTTGCTATAGAATGAAAATGCATAGACAAATCAGAGACGAGGAATTCCTGTGGCAAATCAAGTTATATTGTAGCTAAAAAGCAGACGCACATGAAGAAGGTTCTCAACACGTACACATGGACCATGACAAATACTAGGCAAGCTAGGGCTGGGTGGATCCCATATGGCTCCATTCCACACCCAGCCCACACCATCAGATGGCAGAATATGGGGTGAACATAACCTTGCAAAGGTCAATGCGATTTCAGCTGCCCAATTTTCTTTGTAGCTTGCTTTTGTTCAGTTGAAATCCTCTGTTTTCGTCAAAACTCTGAACTTCTGGGGCCCTTACAAGATGAATCAGAAACATGACAAAGTTACCCACTGCATTTCTATTGAATATTTGTTCCAGTGACTACCACTTGCTTCGTGGATAAAGGGAGATTGGGCAAGATAATTAACTTGGAGGTTTTTTGGATGGGTATTCTGAGGTCTCTGAGCATGCCCCAGCTCCCACAGCCTATTGAATGTGCCCTCAAGGCAGCTTCCATTCCCTCTGCCATTCACAGCAGTATCCCTGTTTTAATTCTTCCATGCACTGTTGAAAGCCTCTAACCCAGCAAATATTTTTTTAGGGTAGAATCACTCCTCTTTGACGAAAAAAAATTTCTCCCAGTCCTAATAGAAACAAGGGCAAAACACAGGTGCCGAGAAAGGAAAAAATTAAATTAATCCTGGAGGAGAGTGTCCAGAGGTGAACAAGAGCCCTTCACTGCCAAGAATTGGATGTGATGCTGCTCTTCCTATCACAGGGAAAGGCTCTGCTCCCATAATGTGTCTTTTTCCAGTATTTGTACATTTCTTCCTTTCCTTGCTAGCAAACTGAGAAGATTAAGATACAGAAATGCCAAGCCACTAAGAGGGCCAGACTAGACATCAGAGAAATAACAATGAAATAAAACCTGACTGCACAAACCTTTCAGTGATACTGTTTGAAGGAGGTTCCTGAATTGCAGGTATAAAAGTAGGAAAAAGTACCAAAGGGATAGCAGAGCCATCCACAGCACTGCAGGCCTTGAGCAAACCTGGGGCTGTCCTAGGGCATCAGGTGCTACACACATTTTCCTCTTGCTTTTTCTTAAGTAACCAGTTGGACCACATGAAGAAGAGTTTAAAAAAAAAAAAAAAAGATAAATAATTCAGCCTTTTTAAGAAAAAACAATTTTAAAATCAATTATAATTCATGGTCTTAAGAACAAATTTACCAAGAAAGATCAGCAAGCACTTCCCTGCTCTAAAGCCAAGACTCCACACAACAGCCGCACATGGGTCCCAGAGACAAGTGACCTGAAGCAAGGTGGCTTGAAGGAGAATCTCAGCTTCTGGAGGATATTTTTGGCCAAAACTATCTGGAAAAGTGGCACATTTGCACTGTCCTCCCACCGCCATGTGTCTGTGGCTCAGTGTCGATGCCAGGCGCCTGCCTGAGAAGTGGAGCGGCCAGTTGAGTTCCAATGGCAGCCCCACAGCTGGGCACTGCACAGCCCCTTGGCTGTGCCTCAGGGAAAAACACATTCAAGAAAGGGCAAAAAGTTGCAAACAGCAAAGAGTGAGGGGGGAACGTGTGAAAAACAGCCCTGCAAGCACTGAGGGGAGAGCAAAAGGAGGAAGGGGAGAAGGTGATCCCCCTGCAGCTTGTGGAGAAAAAGCCCTTAGCTGAGGGGTATTTCCTGAAGCTGTGATTTATTTAAATTAATCATCATTAAATTATCATTTTTGAGTGATAGGAAACAAAAGATTATTCCTGATGACTAAGCAAGCCTAAGTGCCATGAAAATGAGTTGTTCAGCATCATCACTGCCAAAAATGAACTTCACTTTGGATGCGAAGTATGTCTGATGAGCATGATTAACAAAAATGGAGGATTAATTCATGGAAGTGAATAAAATAAGAATTTTCTGACTGTCCAGCAGCCATTTAATAGGGTGTCGACTATCAAATTAAGAAGTGTAAAGGGGAGCAAATCCAGAGAGACAAGATGAGTTGCCAAGCACAGTGTGGTTCAGCTTTCCTGGACCTCACTCACCTTAGCACAGCTCAAATCATGAAGAGAAACCATTAGGAATGACAAAAAAAAAAAAAAAAGTATTGCAAAGGTCTTCTGAAACTACTTTATTGTGTTAGATTGAAAGGAGATTTTGTATTTTTTCCTGACTCAGACCCCAGACTGAAGTTCAGTCAGGAAAAAATTTAAGGGCCTGAAAGCTACAAACAGGGAGCAGGGAACTTCTTACCCAGCCATGCCTGCAGCTGGGCTGGAAACTTTTAGCCTGAGTCCTAATACACGTTTGAGAGAACACACAGCTTTGCTGTGAAAACTTAAGGCAAAAGGACACGCACCACATCTCAGTGAGCACTCATTGTTAAGATCTGCCTTTTGTTTCGTAGCCTTCAGCTTTCAGCCTTCAGATCTCATCACACCCTTGTGTGCTCAACTGAAGAGCTCTTTAGCTAGAGAAAACATGGCTATATTCAGTCTTTTATCAAATCACTTTTCGGTTTGCTCTTTGTCAAGCTGAACAGGCAGAGCTTCTGGGCAGCTCCCACATATTTCATTTTGAAGGGCAATCAGGGAAAATGCAAGGCGTTATTCCAGAAGCAGCCTCATAGGGGCTTGATACAGACCTTACCCTCTTGGCTCTACCTCTTTTAAAAGACCATCATATTTACACAACAGTAACTTTTTGAGGGCAAATAATCACACTGAAAGGAGGAAGAAGCTGGGCATTCCCCCATATTGGCACAAGATGCCAGTTATTTCATGCTCTTCATCTTACAGCATTCAGGGCAGCTCGCACACTGATCAGAAGGAGATTAACAGAGACCAAAAAATCTTACTTGATTGCCCCTCTATCCATCCTGATACATTGAAAGTATAAAAATTATCAAAAACAAGGGAAAAGAAAAAACAGCACATCAATGTGGGGAAAGAAAGTCAGCATATCAACTACTAAAAAAAAAACCCACAAGTAAAAGTTTTGTCCTAAGGTGTTCGCCTGCTGCATGTTTCCGAAGTCATGGATTGGTTAGCACTGTTTTTACAGGGGCTGAGAAAAACAAAATTTGGCAAAGGCTGCTAAAGGGCCTTTCAGTGACAGAGCAAGCAGAAGCTTGTGCTGGGTGTGCTTGGCACATCCATGTTGCTCCCTGCCTTCTGCACCAGTAGATGAATAGATAACAGCACTCAGCACTGGAAGAAGAGACCAAACAATTAAAAACATTCAAATACACAGAGAATTCCATTAACTTTAAAGCACTGCTTCATTTAGTGTCTGATTCTTTGGGGTTTTGAATATTAATCTTTACCCACTAACTCATTAGTATTTTCCTTCAAAAAATAACTAAAATAAAGGGTTCCCTCCTAGCTGAGGGTATGAAAGAAGGCACAGACTGGAATTGTTTGATGTCCATTTCACTGCAATAGTGGGCAAAACCCACAGTTAAAAGTAAATGATGAAAAATTATTAACACCATTAACACACTGTCATCATCCTGCTGTGCTGGTGGGTATACTGTTTGCATTTTTTAATATCCATATGTGAATACAATGTATACACATACATACACACACACAAACCTGAATATAACCAATCCCAGACAGCAGATCCTTCAGGACAGAGCATCTCTCTTTGCTCTGCAAATGTAGCACCACAGTCCTAACTCTCTGGAAGCCTCTGGCTGCCCTTATAACATACTCATCAGCACTCAAGGGAGACAACAGATGCAAAGCAACCTGCAGCTTCCAGCCCCTTCAATCCTCTGAGGGGGCAGAAAGGCTCCATAAGGTGACATCAGATCCAGAGACTTCTTTTTATAACCATAAAAATAATGGTTTAAATACACGATATCCAGATCCTCCAGGGAAAGGCCTCCTGTTTTATTCTGCTCCCATGATGTCGGGCAGCTGTGCCTTTGAACTAGACCTTTCTTTTTCCATCGTTAAAAGAGTTGTGACACTTTCTTTATTTAGCACTTGAGGTTTTATTTAAAAATATGAACCACCAAATTTGTAAATCTTAACCAGCAACAAGAACCATCTGTGCATATTTATAAAGTACTCTGGCTGGATATATGTTAACGATAGAATACAGCACACATGCATATTCCTGCTTGGGATATTTTTTTAAATGCTTTTTTTCTCCAGAGGAGGCAAATGACTAATTGCTTCTGTTGTTTAGGTGCTTGAAGTGGAAAATGGGTACTTCTGCTGTTCTTCCTCCATTTCTAGGTGCTAAGCTCACACATGTACAATAAAAACAAAGCAATCCATGAATGTTTAGACCTTGGCAAAAACTCCCTCCCTGCCCCCTTGCCCCTAGGCTAGGACTAATTGCTGCCTGCATGTGTATGTCAAACTGTCCCAGCTGTTTTATGATTTACTGTTGCAAAATAAAAATTGATCTAGAAACATGTGAATGAATCCAAGGTTAATCACATTCCAACTTCTCTGCCTCACACCTTCAAAAGTAGGGATACTGCCCATGTTTTGCCCTCATCCAAAACCAAATTTACCTGATTAAAGAGTTACCTGTTTGGAATTTAAAAGGCCAAATTCTAACCATGATCCTGAAAAAACACCATACAGCTGTTGCCTACACAAAGGCACCATGCTAGATTGCCAGAGTTTCCAGGTGCTCCAATCCTGCTCTGCATGTTGGTAAAATTGAGGCCAAGCCACTGGATTTCTGCTCACACACAATCCTAGTAATAGCCTCAAATCAAGGGGTACTCCACCCATTTCCCTTGTGCTAGATCTGAGACCCCCTGTATCCTGGGATTGCATGCCAAGAACAGTGGGAGCTGTTGTTGAGAGAGAGAAATGCAGTTATAGTCCTTGTCCTCTTGTGGTGGATCTGGACCCCACTGAGGGGAAAAGGAAAGAGCATTGCTGACTCTCCTTCCAAACAGTATAGCTGTGCTGGAAGAAATTAAAGATGTCTTTGGCCAGGCAGGTAACCAGAAAAATTTTGTGTTCCCCCTTCTATTCCATAAATAAGTGTATGCATTGAAAAATAATGCATGCTTGGACTGACCCTTCCCAGCCCATTGGCTGCAGAAAAGTATTTTGAAAATTACTTTATTACATTTTTACTCAATGGACTGGAATTATTCGCTTTGGCACATGAATATGCCTTATTAAAAGCTGCTTACATACAGGTTACTCAACCTAGCCCATTTTTTCAACTCTCCGAGGCACATATGAAATACTTTGTTCCTTACATGTAAGTCTGGGGGACCTGTTATTTCTCTTATCTTCTGCTAGAGAAAAGGGGATGCCTTAAAAAGAGCAGAATAAAAATGGTTACAAGGAGGGCAGCAACTGTATGAACTGGCTGAAGAAAGTCTGTCTATAACTGAAACTGAGGGATCACAGAAGCACAGAATATGCTGAGTTGGAAGGGACCCACAAGGATGATCGAGTCTAACTCCCAGTCCTGCACAGGACCATCTCCAGGAGTCACACCATGTGCCTGAGAGTATCACCCAAATGCTTCTTGAACTCTGTCAGGTTTGGTGCTGTGTCCACTTCTCTGGGGAGCCTGTTCCGGTGCCCAACCACCTTCTGGATGAAGAACCTTTTTCTATTATCTAACCTAAACTTTCCCTGACACAACTTCAGGCCATTCCTTTGGATTCTGTCACTGGTCACCACAGAGAAGAGATCAGTGCCTGCCCCTCCTCTTCCCCTCACAAGGAAGTTGTAGACTGCAATGAGGTCTCCCCTCAGTCTCCTCTTCTCCAGGCTAAACACACCAAGGAGCCCTCAGTCGCTCCTTATACGGCTTCCCCTCAAGGCCCTTTTCACCATCTTCATTGTCCTCCTTTGGATGCTCTCTAAGAGCTTAATATCTTTCTTATATTGTAGTGCCCAAAACTGCACACAATATTCAAGGTGAGGCTGCAGCAGTGCAGAGCAGAGCAGAATAATTCCCTCCCTAGACCAGCTGGCGATGTCCCCCCCAGACACGGTTGACCCTCCTGGCTGCCAGGGCACAACGACTCGTATTCAATTTGCCGTCGGCCAGGACCCCCAGGTCCCTTTCCGTGGCACTGCTTTCCAGCTTCTCATTCCCCAGTCTGTATGTACATCCAGGATTGCCTCATCCCAGGTGCAGAATCCAGCACTTCCCCTTGTTGAACTGCATATGGTTGGTGATTGCCCAGTCCTCTGATTTGTCGAGGTCTCTCTGCAGGGCCTCCCTGCCTTTGAGGGAGTCAACAGCTCCTCCCAGTTTTGTGTCATCTGCAAACTTGCTTAGTATCCCTTCCAGTCCTGTGTCCAAGTAATTTATGAAGATGTTAAAGAGAACAGGGCCTAAGATGGATGAGCTGGTCTAGGGTGGCAAGTTTTTAGCAGGGCCTGTTCTGATAGGACAAAGGACAAACTGAAGGAAGGCAGATTCAGATTAGAAATAAGGAAGACATTTTTTACGAGGAGGGTGGTGAAACACTGGCACAGGTTGCCCAGAGAGGTGGTAGGTGGCCCATCCCTGGGAACATTTAAGGTCAGGTTGGACAGGGTTTTGAGCAACCTGATGTATTTGAAGATGTCCCAGGTCGTTGCAGAGTTGGACTAGATGGCCTGTAAAGATCCCTTTCAACTCTAAATATTCTATGATTCTATGAACCTATGATTCATCCCACACTCCATATAAAACTTTCTTCAGAGGGTGCAGCCCCCCAGGGTGCAGAGACCTTTTGCAACATGTTCCAAAAAGGCTCATTTTTCAGTGGGATAAGAAAACCTTTCCATTATTCTCATCCTCTGTGACAGGTCAGCCCACCTGCTACATGAGCCTGCATCACTTTACATGCTGGGACCAAGTAGCACCCGAGCAGCCTCAGAGAAAAGTGCCTTAATTGCTGGTAATGCAATAGCTCCACTTAGCACCCGCAAAGCAATTAAAAAATGGAATCAAACATTTTCTGGATACACATTTAGGAAGCAGCCGGCTGTGTTGGCATGTTACTCCATTACTTAACCACTGGGTCATATATCTGAGACTACAGATGGCTTTTACATCCGCACCTCTTAAGCAGCATCTGATACCATGACCAAACGCTGGCCCAAGGGGAGGGATCCATTCATTCTGACCAGAAAGACTTTTTCCTTTAAATTAAACACCATCTCAGGCAAGGCATCAAAAGGTTTTCCTGCAGCCCCATTAGACCCATGGAAGCAACCTTTCTTATCTCCAGCATGGGAAGCATTACCCATCTGCAATTCAGCTGCAGCTCTGCCTTGTGAAGTCCAAGGATTGGCAAGTAAAATGACCTTTCCCAATCAATCTCTCACCAGCACCCCAGGACACCCACACTGCTTCCCATGGAGTACTACTAGGGATATTTTTAAATGATATTTTTCCTCCAACCCCCCTTCACGTGAGTCTTTCCTTCCAGGCATCTCCAAGGAACCCACAGCCTCCATGGGTGGCTGCAAAAACATCACCATGCAAGTATTTGCAGTGAAAATCTGCTGAGTTTAATGCTGACACAGTTACAGCTGCTTAGCTGTTGGCTGCACAAGGAAGGTAACACAGAAGATCAGCAAAAAGTGCTTTGGTCTACCTGAGCCAATGTACCAGCAAAGTCAGCGATAGCGCAAAATATGAAAGAAAATCATCTTACAGTCAGATCCACGGGGCATCAACTTACCAAGTATCAATAAGAAAGTATTCACATTATGGATCCTGCTGTGTGCCAGGCACTCTGTGGCACAGAAAAAAATAGTGCAGACCATAAACTCATGGCCCCTGGGTTATTGTACTTACGCAGGCTTCGACAAGTGCCTTGGTAAACACTGTGAGCTCTCATCCCCATCCTCAACCAGAAACTAGGTATCCAAATGCCCCAGCTTTACAAGAACTACTCACTTGATTGAATATTTTGATGTTTATGGTAATGTAGTGAAGTATTGTAGGATTGTTTTGTTCAAGGAAAACAATGATGGGTGAAAATTGCATAAAGCTCCTCAGGACGTTTTTCCTTATTTGCATGCTTCCCATGCAAAGGAAGCCACATACAGTAGCAAATATTTTCCAAAATGTGTTCCACTTGTAGAATAACCCAAGAATTATTCCATGTTGTTAAGGACTCATGATGTATAAAATAAGATGTGAGCAGTATTTTATGACACACTTCAGGTTAACCAAAATAATTTGTTTGACTTCAAAATGAAACTTTTCATTTCATATTTGAGGACAGGATTTTCATATTGCTGAAAGCAATTGCTCCCAGCATTAAAACCTGAGGCATTTCTTCTTGATTTCCAAATTTTCACCATGTTTCCATATACTTCTTGAAAATATCTGTCCTTTTTTTCACCCAAAACTGCTTCCAAAGCTCAGGACTCACTTGGAAATAAAACACCAGTTCAAACTGCATTTTTATGGCAAACATAGCCCTCACTCTAGTACACATACTAGAGGTGACACATGCATGAGAAGGGTTTTGCTTCCTTCCCATACAAATATTTAACTGGCTCAGACCCAATCTGCCTGTAGCATCGAGCCTTTTCATTGATTACTCTGTTAACTTCTTGTTAGTGCTGAATATCATCTCCATATCTTTAGAAAGAAAGTTGGAATAACCTTGGAAATGGAGAAGTACTTACCGAAGAGAAAGAGGTGCAAGGCTTCACTGCTGGGAACAAAATAGGTTTGAAATCTTCAGTCTAAAGCAGGATGGAAAACAGGGAAGTTCCTGGGATTTTTTTATAGTTCCCTAACAAACATTTTTTCGTATGGTTTCTTGAAACTATGAAGTGGGCTACCTCTCTCTTCAGTAATAGATCCACACACAAAAAAAAAAGGGAAAGACTTAAGATGATGCAGTTTGTTTTCAACGTAGGAAACAGAGCAGCAGTTAGCTTTTGGAAGTTAACTCTTGCTAGGTGCTATACAAATCTGTCCTTTAAGTACTGCCATGTACCAAGCACGTTGTCCTTTACATGTCCCTTTCAGTGCTGTGCCCATGGGATCACATATTGTATGATCTCTTGCTGAGATTTTGCAAAAACATACACAGGACTTGGTGTCCCAAATCCCAGGGCAGAGAAATTTCTGAAGAGTCAGCTCTGTTTTGGGATGTTTCTCCAAAAAGAAGTCATTTTGGCTCAGCATCGTATGCTGATCCTTCCCTGTGGTCAAAGTCAGAACTGTGACAATATGCCAGTTGAAGATGGACATAGGTAAATATATTCTTAGTGTGAATTCAGGGGCTCAGAGAGGCATGATAGGATGGACACAGCCCCAAAATGCTGCTGAAAACAGAAATTTTCTTTTCACTGCATCCACCTCCATCCTTAAATAGGTGTTCTTCTCCAAAGCATCAACTTTTTTCATCTTACACCCTTGCAGAGCTTAAGCTTGGCACTTGGTATATTTCTTTGGGTCTTAAAAATTCATCATAGTTTGCAAGAACTGTAGAGAAAAGATGGGGAGACACTTCACATTATAGTTAAGATAGTTTGGCTCAAAATAACACATTGTTCCTCTCAGCACATGCTGTGTGTAGGTAGTAAACCTTAAAACAAAAAAATTAACAATTTAATTTCTAAAATATGAAAAAAGTCCTTCTATGATAAGATTAAAAAGCAGGTAAGAAAGAAATTAATTTGGGAGGAAAAAAAACCACAGCTGTGAAAAAACCATTAAGGGCTTTAGAAGGAAGGCTTGATCTTAGGTGATACATGTGGTCCTGCCTGAAGAGAGGGCACTGGATGACTTACCTGGGGCTCGCATAAAAATCCTTGGTCACCAATATCCTCAGTGCCAGCAAGCATGAGTTGGAGCCATGTTTTAATCGAGAGCTCAGATAAAGAGCATGTTTTCCACTGGGGAGTTTGGGTAGTATAAATCTGTACTTTTAACAGGTTTGAGTCTCGAGGCTAGGCATGCTCCCATTGCGAGCACTTTTCCTAGGGGTAGATAACAGCCTCCCATAAATAAAGCTTTGGACTCTTCCAGGAGAGGTTAGCAATACAAATTTGGGCACATGAAGCTCAGTGTAAGCAATAATTTCACAGATTTTTACCAGAAAGTAGATATATGGGAGCAGCAATGCATGATAAATCAACGTATCTGCCTCCTTACTGGCTTTTATGATAGGCATTAGCAGTAGCGACTGTCACAGAGATCATAATGCCTTTATTTCAACAATCTCTGTAAGACAAAGTCAAATACAAGCAGTTGGTATTATTTTTTAAGCATGAAGTCTTTTCCCCTGCATTGAATGATGGAAAAAATGTTCCTGGTAAACATCAAAATTCAGGGGAGGAAAGAAGGGGGGAAGGAAAGAAGGGGGAAGGAAGGAAGGAGGGAGAGAAAGAAGGTGGGAGGGAGGGAGGGAGGGAGGGAGGGAGGAAGGAAGGAAGGAAGGAAGGAAGGAAGGAAGGAAGGAAGGAAGGAAGGAAGGAAGGAAGGAAAGAAGGGGGGAAGGAAAGAAGGGGGAAGGAAGGAAGGAGGGAGAGAAAGAAGGTGGGAGGGAGGGAGGGAGAGAAAGAAGGAGGGAGGGAGGGAGGGAGGGAGGAAGAAGGGAGGGAGGGAGGGAGGGAGGGAGGGAGGGAGGAAGGGAGGAAGGGAGGAAGGGAGGAAGGGAGGGAGGGAGGGAGGGAGGAAGGAAGGAAGGAAGGAAGGAAGGAAGGAAGGAAGGAAGGAAGGAAGGAAGGAAAGAAGGGGGGAAGGAAAGAAGGGGGAAGGAAGGAAGGAGGGAGAGAAAGAAGGTGGGAGGGAGGGAGGGAGAGAAAGAAGGAGGGAGGGAGGGAGGGAGGGAGGGAGGGAGGAAGAAGGGAGGGAGGGAGGGAGGGAGGGAGGAAGGGAGGAAGGGAGGGAGGGAGGGAGGGAGGGAGGAAGGGAGGAAGGGAGGAAGGGAGGGAGGGAGGGAGGGAGGGAGGGAGGAAGGAAGGAAGGAAGGAAGGAAGGAAGGAAGGAAGGAAGGAAGGAAAGAAGGGGGGAAGGAAAGAAGGGGGAAGGAAGGAAGGAGGGAGAGAAAGAAGGTGGGAGGGAGGGAGGGAGAGAAAGAAGGAGGGAGGGAGGGAGGGAGGGAGGGAGGGAGGGAGGGAGGGAGGAAGAAGGGAGGGAGGGAGGGAGGGAGGGAGGGAGGGAGGAAGGGAGGAAGGGAGGGAGGGATGGAGGGAGGGAGGGAGGAAGGAAGGAAGGAAGGAAGGAAGGAAGGAAGGAAGGAAGGAAGGAAGGAAGGAAGGAGGGAAGGAAGGAAGGAAGGAAGGAGGGAAGGAAGGAAGGAAGGAAGGAAGGAAGGAAGGAAAGAAGGAAAGAAGGAAAGAAGGAAGGAAGGAAGGAAGGAAAGAAGGAAGGAAAGAAGGAAAGAAGAAAGGAAGGAAGGAAGGAAAGAAGGAAGGAAAGAAGGAAGGAAAGAAGGAAGGAAAGAAGGAAAGAAGGAAAGAAGGAAAGAAGGAAAGAAGGAAAGAAGGAAAGAAGGAAACAGTGCTTCAGTGCTTTCATTTGGGGATTTTTGGTAGGGTTTTCTTGGAACCTTGGAGGCAGCTGACATGCCTTGTCCAGTGCACCAGGGCACAGCCACGGCAGTGTCTACCTGCCAAACAGGGCGTTTTGGGGCTGCTGATGGATGCAGGGGGACCCGCTGATCTCTCCTTTAGGGTTCTGGAGTGAGTTTTGCTCTTGCAATGCTGATATCACCAGCAAAACACAATGTTAAATATTTTTCTGTTGTCTCCTTGAATAAATCAGCTTATATGTAATCTGATTATGCACATAATATAGACACATAAAGTAGATAATTAGTAAATATGGCTTTGCCAACAAAATTATTTTAATACAGGGTTAGAGAGGCTGTACTGTCTTAAAAACGTGTCTCTCTTTCTAGGGTAGGATTTAAAAGACAATTGAAAGAGTTTTACACATAAACCTAGATCTGTAAAAGTCCATAACTGTTATTGACTTAAATAGACTTGTGGGAAACCAGGCACTTGGTTCTGACTGGGAACTCCCTGGAGCCCTCTATATGCTTCAGAAAGAGAAGGTGCTTTTGTTGTATCAGAGTAATGTGTACTTGCACCCTTCTTCAGCTGCTCACTCAACATGTACCATGCAGCGGGACAACTTAGTGAGTTGAATGCCAAATAGACGTTTTATTTTGGAGCTACCCTTCTTGAATTCACGTTGTAGGCAAGACTGGAAGTAGTGCCATGTAAGATAGTAGCAGTACACAAGGTGAAAGTTTTATTCTCTGCTTCATCTTCCATGGCCACATTCGTTGCAATCCCACCTCTTTCAGACTCACTTGATTTCCATAAAACAACCCATGGCTACCCTGGAGAATAATCAGACACATAATTGCAATCTTCCTCCTTTGTGGTTACTCTTGCAAAATAGCGCTTGGTCCATATGTTGCTGCTGACACCACAGAAATGATGCTGCGGATTAATTACAGCAGGGGACACTTGGAGGGGGGAGCTTCATGTGCGTTTCTCTCCCACGAGGTGCACAGTTGCGAAGCAACCTGACACATCTGCGAGGGCTGTCTAAGAAACTATTAGCCAGTTGCTACCTCCTGTGCTCAAGAGCTGCAGGCAATTTCACAGTAATAGTTTCTCGGCTTCTTTCACGCAGGCAGCCGTGGTGCTGAGATACTGACTTAAATATGTATCACGGAATGGCATCCTTAATAGAGGCTTTACAGGAACAAAATGTATATGGGTGATCTGCAAAGGCTGGTTGCAACTGACAGCTTTGTTATTGCTCTGAAGATGCACGGCAGGCACCGCGGGCCAGGAGCAGGAAGCAGCCACAGGAATGGACAGCTTTGATTCATGGCCCAGGAATGATTCCTCAGCCCACCTAAATGGACTCAGGGGTAAAATCAGAAGCAACTATGTAGGGAATCATAAAAAGTATTATTATTATATTATTGCATGCATTGCGTTTGTGTGGCCAGGTTGGGGGTGGGGGAGGTGTGCTACAGGGGTGGCCTCTGTGAGAAGCAGCTAGGAGCTTCCCTGCTGTCCAACAGAACCTGTGCCAGTCAGCTCTGAGACAAACCTGCTGCTGGCCACAGCCAAGCCCATCAGTGATGATGGTAGCACCTCTGGGATAACAGATTTAGGAAGGCAGAAAAAGTTACTGTTCAAGAGTTACTGCAGCCAGAGGCAGGAGTAAGAATAAATGAGAGAAACAGCCCTGCAGACACCCTGGTCAGTGAAGAAGAAGGGGGAGGAGGTGCCTCAGGGCATCAGAGCAGAGATTCCCCTCTAGCCCATGGTGAAGACCATGGTGAGGCAGCTGTGCCCCTGCAATCCATGGAGGTCCATGGTAGAGCAGATAATCACCTGCTTTCTGTGGAGGACACCATGCCAGAGCAGGTGGATGCTCAAAAGAGGCTGTGGTCTGCGGGCAGCCCATGCTGGAGCAGGCACCTTGTAGGGACCTGCGGATCCATGTAAAGAAGAGCTCACACTGGAGTAGGTTTGCTGTCAGGACTTGTGATTCCTCTGCTCCTGAACGACTGCATCCCATGGAAGGGACCCATGCTGGAGCAGTTCATGAAGAACTCCAGCCTGGGGGAAAGACACATGCTGGAGAAGTTCCTGGAAGACTGTCTCCAATAAGAGGGACCTCACGCTGGAGCAGGGGAGGAGTGTGAGGAGTCCTCACTCTGAGGAGGAAGGAGCAGCAGAGACAACGTGTGATGAACTGACCACACTCCTGTCCCCCTGTGCCACTGGGGGTAGAAGATAGAGAATTGGGAGTAAAGTTAAGCCCAGGAAGAATGGAAGGTGGGGAAGGTTTTTTAAGATTTTCATTACCCTACTCTGATTTGACTAAATTTTTCTCCAAGTTACATCTGTTTTGCCTGTGATGGTAATTCCTGAGTGATCTCTACCTGTCCTTATTTCAACTCATGAGCCTTTCAATATATTTCTTCTCCCCTGTCCAGCTGTAGAGGGGCCTGATAGAATGGCCTAATAGAACGGCCTGATAGATACAGCTGGCATCCAGCTGTAGAGAAGCAGAGAACAGTTTCTGGAAACCTGGAGCATTCTGGCTTGCAGAAAGGACCACGAGCCAGATTCTTCTGCAAACACAGACAGAAGGGAGACTTGTACACAGCAAAGCTGGGCCAAATATGGAAGTCATCTAGTATGGTCTGACACAAAAATGAATTATTTGCCTTTTTGCTTTTTTACTAAGAGGGAAACTGAACTTGAAAGCACAGGCAGTTTGGGTATGTGAATGTGCAGAAGTAGGTTTAAGGCTCGTTGCAGGTGAATGAGGTAGATCATTCTGCTACATGTTGAGAAGTTGATTTAAAGCATCTGAAAGCTTAAATGACACTTAGTGCCTTCTGAAAACTACCTGAATCCCAGAGCAAGGGCAAGCTCTAAATTTTGACAACACTGCCAAGATGCGTATTCAGTGCCAAGAGACATCTCCTCCTGCTGCACAGCTTCTCCTTCACAGTATTCCCTGCCCAAATGGAGGTCAAAAAAACCCCCAAAACAGTAAAGGACTGGGCCCTGGGGAGATGCATTAGCCAGTGTTATTTTCTCCGTCGTCAAGTTTCAGTGATTCAGAACAAGTAGCAATGCCTCTCTGTATGGCTTTAATGACGTTTGCTGTCAGAGACGTGAGCCACAGGAAAGGACAGGGCTGTAACTTTATTTTAAGCCGGATAGGCTATAGCTAAATCTCCTGAATCCCTTTCAGCTTTGGAAATGGCTTTCTGCTATCTCTGCCTTCTACCTGGTGCCTTCACATTGTTTGTGCTAAAAGGGGAATGATACTCTTAATCTTGAAAATGCCTTTGGAGCTTTGGAGTGGATCATTTTAAAGTCAACAGGGTTTAAAGCACATTAATGAGGGTATTCACCATAGAACAGTTTTATTTCTGTGCATAACTGATAAACATGAACGTGACCGAATATAGCAGAAAAGAGGTGGGAAAACAGTCGGGCTTGGAAAAGCAAACAAACTGTGGATCCAAGGTAAAAAGGTATCAGATTATTAAAACACTAAAGCCGGCTGTGAATCTTCCAGTGAAACATCTTTTATTTAATTTTTTTTTTTTCCCCTGGGAGAACGCTCATTTGTCTCAGCTGGAACCGAATATCCTCAAAGGTTTTAATGACATTTTGCTGGAAACCAGGCAAGCTTTTTGACAGAGCATTCACCTATATCCTGAGTGATCTTCCAGGGCTGAGTGACAGCACCATCCTCTCCCTGGGATGCTGGCTGCCCCCCTTCCACTTGCTGCTCTTAGATCCCTGTTTCTCACTTTTAGGCAATGTCAGAGGAGAAGTACAGAGAAAAGTTTGTAAGAAAAACTGGTAATAGGGTTTCTTTCTGGGTATACTTTAAAAATTTTCATTAAGTGGGGAAAACTGAAAGAGAGTAGGGTTTAGATTAGATATTAGGTAGAAATTCTTGATTGTGATGGTAGTGAGACACTGGAATAGGTTGTCCAGAGAAGTAATGGATGCCCTATCCCTGGCAGTGTTCCACACCAGGCTGGATAGGGCTCTGAGCAACCTGGTCCAGTGGAAATGTGTCCCTGCCCATGGCAGAGGAGTTTGAACTAGATGATCTTTAAGGTACTTTCCAACGCAAACCATTCTGTGATTCTATGAGAAAATGAGTTTCTGCCTAGATCTTTATGGTGACAATTTTGTGGCAGGTGACATATGCTTTTTTTAAAATTATGTTTTCCTACCTAACAATTTTGGGTGTAAGTTCACACCCCAGCTCTTTACTTGGTGTTTGGAGAATGATGAGTAGTCAGACTACACCATAAGAATAACATTATCTTATTGTACAAATTTTTTAAAACAAAAATAGTAGCTGATGCTCATCATCATGGCTTATTCCTGTGCACACACAGGTAGTGCAAAATAGATGAAGGCAATAGCAAACAGGACTGGTTGTTTTTAGCAGGTAGGAAAATTAAAGAAAAATATTAAAATTGTTTAAAAATTAAGAAAAAAAGCAGGTCAGGTTGGTTCTCAAGCATCATCCCCTTTTGCTTTGACATTTGGCTCTATCAGGGTAGAAGACCTGAAAGCCCAAATGTAAATTTCATGTCTGTTAATGGCAATAAGTAAGTGTTATCCCCCTTTGTTAAAACATACTGGACAGGGAAAAAAAAAAATCAAGCCACTTATTTAAATTGAGCACTTATTTGGCTCTTAAAGATGTACAATATGATTATCAAACAAATCAATAAGCTTTCAGACTTTCTGAATGCCATCGCAAATGATTAGGTTACATGAATGGCTCTGAGCTCACCCCGCTCTGACCCCAGGGAAATCCAAAGTGCCATATTTGGACCAAATGGGGTGCACCTGGCTCAGAGATTTGAATTCTTGTCATCATTGCTGTCCCCTAAAGGATGCTTATTAAGAGAAAAAGCATATATCATTCCGTTCTCACTACCTGCTTTTTTATCACCTTGCTACAGGTAGAGCTGTAACACATATCACCATAGTGATGTTCTTCTTTCAACATGGGTAGAAATTAGATTCCAAGAGCATAAAGATGCACATGAAAATGTGTTGGCTGTAGTGGACATTCCTGTGGATTTTGGCGCTTGTGTAAATGGCATCCCACTGCAGCCACGCTGCAAAAGGGAGCCATGCTCACCCTTGCAGCTGAATTCAGAAGTGCTTGTCATCCTCACATAGATACTTAAACCTTAAAGGCAGTGTAGAAACACTCATCATAAGCGGCAGGATCTGAAAAAAGTTGCTGTCTTCTTGTAGATCTGGCCTTGATCATGTGAGTCTCCACCACCTGGGCCCACTGCAGCTACTCATGCCTGTGCAAGGCCAATTGGTTTTAGCGGGGAGAAAGCCCACTTCCCTCCATCCTGGTAGCTGCTCTGTCACAGAACAAAAGCAGAGATCAGTCTTAGATGGGGATGAAGCACAACTCTGACCAAAAAGTAATTAGCATTAGCTAATTAATCAGACAGCCTGCATGTGCAGATTTTCTAGATCCCAGGCAAGGAGAGCCCACAGAAAAGCAAAGCCCAGTATGAACTTCCCAAAAGGGGAGAGGTCCTAAGGCAGCAAAGACAGTCCACCTTCACCATCATTTCAATTTGCCTTAGGATATCAGTGATGTAAACAACCTACTTAGAGGAGTTACTTGAAGTACACCAGAAAAATCAGTCCTACTTAGAGAAAAAGCAGTAGAATTAACTGCACATCCTCAAATGAGGGCAGAAGATTATTTCTTACATATTCTACTTATTTCCTCATGAAAAATATTCAGAATAAATTTGGCCACATTTTCTTATTCTCTGAAATCACACAAACAAAATTTTGACCCATGGAGGATTTAGGGCTGCAAAACTTTATATTTAACCTCTGCCTCTCCAAACGTTTTGAGCTTTTTTTTTCCCTCTCCTGAATATATTCAGACTATACCTGTCCAAACTACAGTTTAGCAAATCCATCTGCTTTAATTTTCTTCTTAAAAAGAACACAAGAGCTATTTGGGTTGCAGTTTCTACAACAGTCTTTTGATGTATGGTAAGGAAGAGCTGGATTCTGCAGTCTCTCCTCCACCAGCCTACCCTGAAACACTGACAGGCTCTGTTGAACCTGACCCAACCAAACCTGGAACCCTAAAGTAAAGCACAGCTGTGTGCACATGGCAGGCATGAATGATCCTCCTGTTGCAAACAGAGCCAGGGCTGATATCAGGCCAGTGTCAGTCACTACAAGGGTCAAGTGGAAGAGGAGAGACCAAATCCCAGCTGAGATCTGACCTTTTTTCACAGATTTCCAGACCAATATCATATTTTGATGAGAAAGCGCAAAGAGGTGAACTGGGTGAATGTGCAATCTTGTCTCTTTAAATAGGAAAGACAAAACTTCTAATCAACCTCACACAAAAAAATAGACATCAAATAAACCTTGAGGGCATGAAGAATGAGATGTATTTACTCAATAACCCCAGCAGAATGATGTCCTAGTGTCATTGAACTCAACATGTCTTTTGCTATTGACTGTGATGAGATCCTGAGCTTTCTCGTTATCATTTTAACCACAGTTTGCTGGGGCTGGCTTTGGAGAATCACTGAAATATTATAGTTAGGTGAAGAGCGAATTCTTGTGTATCTCCCTTGTGAAAAAAAAAATTGGAAGTTTAAAAAAAAGAATAACTATTCCACTTCAGCTCTCCAAACCAAAATGAAAACCAGTTTAAATTCGGGGGGGTTTGTGTATATTTGTCAAAACCACTTTATATGGGGAAGGGGTGTGGGGGGGAATAGAAAGAACCACCAACAGCTTCTCCCAGACAAATTCTCATTTTTTATTAAATCTATTTCTGATGTGCTCAAGGATGAAACATATCAAGTCTAGGAAATAAGTGTGTGAGCAACTTCAAAGAGTAATCAGGATTTACAATGACCTTTTATTGTAGGCAAGCAATGGCAAGTGCTATGATGGATACAGAAAAAAAATAGTGAGAAACAAGGAAATTTGCATCCAGGACCAGCAGGAGCAAAGGGGCCACTGAATTGTGCTCGCTTTACACAGAGGGTTACAGTGCCCTGTTATTGCAGACAAATGAAGGGCTTGCATTAAAAATGCATAGTTTAATCAAGAGAAAAACTACTAATCAGATCAAAATATGCAGACCCGGTATTGGGGTTTTAATATTAGTGTTATTAAATTCTGCTATAGTTTGTTACAGAAGCACCTAAATGTAAATTAATATAAAGAGAAACAGTTAACAAAATTACAGGCCCAGATCAAACATTGCTGCTCATTTGCAAGCATCCTGCTGACTTGCGATATTGGGGATGGCACAAAAGGATTAGTATAAAATACTACCTGTGCTGATCTAATGGTACTTTCCCACGTTAGAGCAGCTTGAAATGCACCCTGACACAGTTGCTGGTTCTAGTTGAATGGGAGCTGAGGACGGGTGCCAGCCTAAGTCTCTGCCTCTGCCCAACACAGAGCTGCCACCTCTACATGCCGTAACCTGAGCATGCCCAGAGGGCTGCCAGCTCCACCCGAAGTCGGCCCATGCTATAAGGAACCCTGGACATAATCAGCCTCAAGAATTAATGCCTGCCCCAAGGAAATAGGGCTGAACATTCCTCTAATTTAACATATTAAAAAGCATTAAAAATATCCTCCATTTGTGCACACACAGATGATGTGACAGTCATTGCCTCTGCTCAGTATCTCTTGGACTTGTGGCACCTGCTTTTACCCAGGGCGCTTCCACCAGTGGTGCTGAAGTGTGAGTTTACAAATTGCCCATTTTACATGAGGGTGAAACAGCAGGGCAGAAAGGTACTGTCACTTACCAAGGGAAATAGCACCTTGGACTTTAAGCTAGGAGAATATCCCAAGCCACTTTTCTCATTTGAACATTTCCGATGTGGCAAATCTCAGCAGAGAGATGTGCTTGTTTTGAAACTCCACCAAGGAACTGGGTGCTCACATTTCTGACTATGCACCTTTACTCTGCTCTAGTTACAGCAAGGAAGTCATCCTATAACACCATTTTTCAGAAAACGAAAAATTATTATTAATTATTATTAATGAAATATTATTAATATTAACTAATAATAAGAGAGCCTAGAGGTCCTGGTCCCTATGTTTCAAGGAGTGTAGAAACACCAGAAAAATTACACTTACAGTTTTTCCCCCTTGTCAATTAGAACATAAACACTGTAGAATACAGATTCTTTCTTTTTGTTTGCACAGCACCTTGTACCATAAGGTCGTAGTCTTTCACGTACATCTGAATACAGACAAAGTGACTCACCAATCCACTTCCATCATTTACCAGCCATCCTCGTTAACCAGGGAGGTCCCAGTTGACTAGAGGCTAGCAAATGAGATGCCCATCTACAAGAAGGGTGAGAAGGAGGATTTGGGAAACTACAGGCCTGTCAGCCTGACCTCAGTGCCAGGGAAGTTTAAAGAGATCATCTTGAATGCCATGACACAGCACATACAGGACAACCAGGGGATCTGGCTCAGCCAGTATGGGTTTATGAAAGGCAGGTCCTGCGTGACCAACCTGATCTCCTTCTGTGACAAGGTGACCTGCTTAGTGGATGAGGAAAAGGCTGTGGATGTTGTCTACCTGGACTTCAGTAAAGCCTTTGACACCATTTCTCATTGCATTCTTCTGGAGAAATTGGCTGCTCATGACTTGGACAGGTGCACTGTTGGCTGGGTCTAAGGTCATCGATGACCCTAGAGGTGTTTTCCAAACTTAACAATTCTATAATTCTGTTATAAAACAGGTACTGAGCATTTAACATTAACACTGATATCCACCGACACTGTATTTGATATCCATGTATGAGAGAAAGAAAAGATGCACAGTAGGAAAGCAAAGGAAATTAAACAGCATGTGTGACCAGTAATACACAAAACTGCTCATTTTGCAAAAATAGCTGTAGACTTTTTCAGACTGAAAGCTGATGTGTCAATCTCACTTCCTACTTATTTTTCATTTTATGCTTTATACTGTATGAGTGTTTCTGACACTAGTGGCACCAGGGGATAAATAAAGCCAAGCTAGATTCCCTCTGCTTCCTTTTCTCCCCCATTTTTGCCAGCTGCTACCTCTCCCTGATCGTAGGTCCTGCATGAACATAATACCATAGTACGGCACACACACAGCCATCAGCAGCATCAGGTAACAGCCAGGAAGCTGCTGCTTCTCTCAATTCCCTGCTGTGTTACACCAGTGCTAATGAGGAGTAAATAATAATAATAAATCAGCTTTCTTCAGCTGACAGTAAGGTGTTCAATATTCACTGAAGTCACTGGCAACCCGGGTTTGGTTTCCAGAGGCCTCTGTCTAGCAAATGGTGCAATAGTGAAAACACCATTTATTTTGGAAGAGCCAGGTACCATATCCTGTGGTAGAAACTTCAAAGCAGCCCATCCTGCCAGATTAGCAAATCCTTCGCACATGGCAGATGAATGAAGCTGGAGGGGACACACACCCTCACAGATTACAGCCTGTCTCATGCAAGCACATGCCTGGGCTTGATGTCACCTCTCTAACAAAAGAAGTGGTGAAGCAGAGCCCTTCTGGTTCGCAGGGTGTATCAGGGGCTTGCAGATGCTGGTAGATCTTTGGGGGCTCGTGGATATGTCCTAGCTCAAAGGGTTGCATTAAGCCATGACACCATGTGATTAGAGCTGGCTCAGGCAACCCTCTGAGCTGCAATCCCACCTTAGTTTTGCTTCCTACCATAGCAGCATAACCTTCAAAAGGAGAAGCCCAACCTCTTCCTACATCAGGTTTTCCGCAACCCCCAGAGAAATTTCACAGGTTCCGGAGCAGCAGCCAAAGCACAGTGCTATAGCCAGGCCCAGCAGTGCAGTGTCGGAGGGAGCTTCCACATATGTGCCACTCACATGAGACACCTGCCAGGCAGCAGAATGCTAGACAATCTTCCAAGCTAATGCACGAAGCAGTGCCTTCATCTTGCTGTAAACCTTTCTGGCTTTAATCAACATGTTAGGCAGTGTTATTCTTCACTGTCTTGAAACAGAGAACATGGTCTAGTTCCCAGGTCAACAAACATTATCCTAGATGGTTTCTCTTGTTTGTGATACAGAGCTGGCACCATCATCCTCATAGTTAAGGACTTGTGCTGTTCTGGCCCTCCTAATATCTGTGTAATAGAACAGTGCTATTACCCAGAATTGAGATATGACAGGAGGAATCAGGAGGCAAAGGCACTCAGGCAGAACAATGTCAGAGTAGGGACAGGACGCTGCCCCTCAGCTGGAACAGGATGTCATTGGCTTGGTCACTGGTAAGCACAAAATTTAGGAGGCTCCCCAGTAAAATGTAGTAGCTAAAGACATATCATTTCCTGAAATTCTTAAAAGTCCAAAGCACTTGTATTACCCACTGTTTCCATCGCTTTTTGATGTCTCCTTTATTCCGTGGAGGCTGCTATATAGTTAACAGCTAGGAATTGGAAATGTGGACGGAATACATACCAGCAAATCAAGAGGACAATTCTTTACCTTCTTGAAGGTTTTGGAAAAAAACACTGGAAGGAAGACAGCAATTGAATTCCACTTCATTAGAGGGAGAATCATTTCTAAAAGAAGAAATAATCATCAAGATGGAAATACAACAGTTCAGCAACAGGTCTGGAAGGGAAAAAAAAGACAGGGCTTTCTGCTGAAAACTGTGCAGCAGCCTTGTCCTGCACTTCATTGGCCTCTAGTGGAAAACAGAAGCTATGTCTTGTGATCACAAAACTTCATTTACAGAGTATGGGGGAAATATACCGCTCCCCATATAGAGCTTGAATAACATACCTGATGAAGGAATGCAAGGCATGCAACGAGAAAGGACGACTATTCTGCATCAGTAACATACGGAGCCTTGGTTTTGCTATTATTCAGAGAAGAAATTGAGTTAAATTGACCCTCTTAATTGTCAGCCATAAAAGAAATAATATTTCACCTGCAGAGGCACTAAGTTTGTTGACATTTGATCTAGAAGCTCAGCACCATTGTATATGCTCCACTAACCTTGCAGTACCTAGACTGCAGCAGTTTGGCTATAAAGAAGACTCTAAAACAAAGATTTCAGTTGTTACCTTTTGTAAACACAGGCTCTCAAAATAAAAACATACACCCATATGGAGCAGGCACTGACTGCAATAGCAGTTCTGTCTAGGTATAAATTTAGTGATTCAAAACCCATGGCTCCAGTTTCCATGGATATAAACAGGATGACATTTCTCCTCAATTAATGAAAAATACAAATCATAATCAAAAGAAAGCACTATACAAGATTACTTCTTCAAAACATATTTTCAGCATATTTTGACTGGGTTTTGTGTCCTTTTGTTCCTGCATTTATTTTAGCAGCTTCTGTGCTAGCCAAGGAGTGCAGGGGCATGGCATTACAAGCTTCTTCAGAGGTTGAACCACCAACAAAAGTGCAAATAAATCCCACGCCAAAACAACACAGCATTCATTCATTCAGAGCAAGGTGATGTCAGCTACATAACAAATCTGAAAAAAACCACGCTTGAAAGCCAAGTGCAGTCTTCTGACTTGTTTGTTTTGGTCAAATTGCCTGCATTCTCTTCAAGGAGAGAAGGGAAAAAACATCAATGTCCAAAAGCCACCACGTGAATACTTTTCTGAGTTCAGAAGCATTCACATGCCCCACCCAGTGTGTCTGTGAGCGGGAGGGAGAAATGTGACCAACAGCAGGGAAACTCTAAGCAGTAAATACCAGGCTACCCCCTACTTGAGTTTCCTTGGCTCAGTGCTGTTCCAAGTCCCTTTTTTCCTGCAACATTTAGCAGAATAACCTAAAGCAGCCTGATTTTAATGCCATAAATGTAAAATAATCAAGCACAGGAATTCAAGCTCATGATTCTCAGGGCTGGTTGAACTCTCACTTGTAAATCCTACAGATTGGTTAGACTTACTTCATTTGGAAAGAAAAAAAAATAAACAAAAAATATTACATACAATCAGCCTGAGCTGGAAATGGGCTTCTCTCTGCCTCTTGCACAGACTGGGATCTCAGAGCAGCAGAAAGCAGATATGATGGCAGCAGGACTGGTGCATGGCAGAGCTCCACCAGGCTGGGGCAGCGCCTGAAGCACAGCAAGGATACTATGGCACAGGAAAGCTTTCCCCAAAGAGGCAGCTGGGAGAGCTTTCTGCACCTCGTCCACTTTCATCTTATTTCCTCAGGCTGCAAACTATTTGGCACTGGTTTGATATATATTCTTTCAGTTAAGCATGTGTATGGATAATACTGAGTTCAAAACAGAAAAGCAGAAAAAAAAATTAAAAGTCATAGGATCCTTAACAGACAAGTTAAACCTGCTTATCTGCAGAGAAATGAAAGTCTTTTTTTAGTAACAGCTGAATCCCATGAGAAAGCAGTTGTGCACCAGCAGACCACATACTGGTGTGACCAAGTGGCTTCCCGCAGGAGAGGAACTGTTTAACTCGAGATACTGAAAATACACAGGGGACTCAAATAGTAAAACCAACACTGAGCTTCCAAAGACATGTAATAAATGTGACTTTTAATAATCTCTTCTACCACCACTGGACAATGTGAAGTGTCCCTAGCTGCTCTCAAGTCTAGGGTACAAGCATTTGCCTTTGTGTTGAATGCATCTCAAGGCACAAATAAGCACACAAGCTCAGGACTGGCTGGGTAATCCCCAAGCAGCAATTCTCTGGCTTGTGGCACATGCCATGCCAGCAACTGGGCTACGGCATAACCACCAGCACCTTTGATTAGTCTAGGCTATGGGATAACCTACCTCCTCCTGCCATGCAGTGGAGAAAGCCAGATGACTTGGACAATTTTTAAGACCAGTACTTTTTATTCTCCAAGATACAAAGATTTAAGTTGAATTTCTTTTACATGCAAGAAAAACTCAGCTTCAGCTTCTGTTGTGGCCCTTATGAACTGTGCACTTTGCCGGTTTATCACTTCTTACAGCTCCTCAAACTTTTTAGACCTTCCAGTGACATGACAAACTTCAAACAGTACAGCTATGTAACAGACAAAGCTCCTTGCTTCCGAAAAGTTAATACTGGGTCACCGTGCAGATTTTACTGGAACTGCCCTCCTTCTGTGAAGTTATGACTGAGACTAATTGGCATAGGAAGGGCAAATGTTCTGATTCTTCCAGGTTAAGGCAGGCAAAAGAAAAAGATGTATTAACAATCTTCCTGACTATCAAAATACAGCTCATGATCTATGTGATTATTCCTGTTTCTGTCCAATGCATTGGTTTGAGCCAATTAACAAGAAACTGTGACAGACTATTCCGGATGAAACTCTGAAAAGAAGAAAAGCAGTAACCATTCCTGATTCCTCATGTCTGACCGCAAGAGACAAGAGAGCATGACCCTGTCTGAAGAAGTCAGGGTGAGGAAAAAGAGACCCCAGATCCAGGTCCTGCTCAAGGGACCCTATAAAGCAACCTACGCAGCCGCTGACCAGAACAGAACAGTGCTCAAGGCACGTCAGGTTTGGGCTCTCTGGACGACAGCACCACCCTCCCCTTCCCATTTTGCACAGCTCAAGGACACAAGTAACACAGACACAAGGTGTGCACTTACCCAGCACGCAGAAGAGACCACAGGCAGCTGAGCTGCAGAGCCAGATTCTCTGCTGCTTCAAATAATGGTAAATACTTACTGGAATTGAGTTAGGGCTTCAAGAACCACAAGAACTGCAGGTGGAAATGTTGCCCTTCAGCAAAGCTATTGCCGGCAAAATGCTAACCAGTGCTCCTTGGGCACGGCTGACAGGAATGAATGTTATAAACAGAGCTCTCAGAACCTTCCAGGAGCGGAAAACCCTGTCTTGCTCCGTTTCTCTGCAATGTTTACATAACTTAATACACTATCATTCATAGTATAATATGCCGTTATTCACAGGAGGACTTTTCCTCAACCTTTCACCTCCAAGAACTCTTTTAATACTGATCCAGACTCCCAAGCTTTAAATGCTGGACAACCCTACAACACTTACAACAAAAACAGGAATACTTGAGTTTAATTTGGATATTAGGGAATTCCTGGGGAGACCTACTTTTACTTCCCACTGTAAAGGTTTTTGAGAAAATGAGCTCGTTGCTGTGGAATTAATAATAAATCTATGCAGATTGATATTCCCAGGAGAAAGAGGGAAAGGGAAAAATATTAAAAACTGATGCTCCTGGTAAATGAAAAACTAATGGACCGTATTTTCCTGAAGGGATGGGAGGTGCTCTTATTTTATTTCTCTTTGATGACTATGCAAGACCTGTTCTCAGGGAGCACCATCTCCAGCTAAATGGAAACACCTTGAAAATTGCATAGAAAATGTGGAGGAGAGAGTAAGTCATCACATACCAAATATGAAGAGTACTGAATGATCGCAGTGCTGTAGCAGAATGTGGCTCTGTTTAGATTTACTTGAAACCAAAAGAATTCTGCACGTACCAGAAGCTTCTGTATAAGTTTGGCAGGAACACCGGGGATTCAAACTGCAACCAAAGCCCCCATCAACTAGGAATATTGTTTTTTCATGTCTCATCTGCACTGGTATCAGAGGTTCAACAAGGCCAAGGGCTCCAGGGAGACCACCTTGCTCTCTTCAACTACCAGAAAGGAGGTTGCAGCCAAGTCGTGCTTGGTCTCTTCTCCCAAGTAACAAGTGACAGGACAAGAGCAAACAGGCTCGAGTTACACCAGGAGAGGTTTAGATTGGATATTAGGAAAAATTTCTTCACTGAAAGGGTGGTCAGACATTGGAACAAACTGGTCAGGAAAGTGGTGGAATTACCTTCCCTGGAGGTATCTAAGAGACGTGTAGATGTGGCACTTAGGGACATGTTTAGCAATGGATTTGGTAGTGCTGGGTTAATCGTTGGACTTGACGGTCTTAAAGGTCTTTTCCAATCTTAATGATTCTATGATTCTTTCCAATGGAAACTATTTTACTTTCCAATCCCTTTTGAAAGTTTAAACAACTCCAAAGAAACAGCTGAAAAATTTCAGTTGGTGGCATCTTTGAAGCCACTCAAGATAACTTACATTATCTATAAATATTTACAAGTCAAACTCATACAACTACCTGCATTTTCAAAACCACATGGAAAGCTAGAAAATCAATTCTAAAGTTATTTAAAATCAAAGAGATCAAAACTGATTTGCATTACTTAATATTTATTGATACAAAGGAAAAAATAATTTGCAACAAGCTATGTATTTACTATTTACACAGAAGAAAGATCTTTAAGATCAATGAAACAACCTGCCCCTAAAACTGGAGTGTCAGATGAAAACCTTCAGTATTCTTTAGAATTCCTTTGCATTAGATGATCTTCAATTTGCAGGTAAAGTTATGGGGAAGAGGTATCCAACAATGTATTTCTTGCTTTTGGTCTAAATTATAAAAAGAACAGAAATTCGTTCAAATTAACACGGTTAAAAATAGGCCTATCTGTGCCATAATATTGGGGAAATACCAGGCAGTAAAGTGGAACAACAGCAAATTGTACTCACAGCAGCAAGGACATCAGAGCATTCACCTACTCCGGTGCCAAATCAATAAAAATATTATTATAATTTCAATTATGCTCAAAAGAGCACATTAGCCTAATTTAATTTAACTAACAGTGGTCTCTGACAAATGTGTTCATCTGTGCAAAATTTGAAGCTGTCAAAATCACACCTGGTTGTGGCACTGACACTTGCTCTGCATGTATTTTCTTATGCTATTTCTAATTCAAAAAGCTGTATTCTGTGAAGGACTTAGAGGCCTCAGTATTTAGCATGCATGTGAGTTTCATGTTATTTTTATAGAAATCTTGTGTGTATTTTAATTCATTTAAACTCAGGTTTACACAAATGGTCCCCAATCTCTGGTCCACAGCCCCAAAGGTCACACAAAACTGCTTACAGTAGGGAAAATATCCAAGAATTAAAACTGTTGCTGAGAGAATAACGTCTGATGCAACTCATCACACCAAGTCACAGTTGAGGACTGCTACTCCACATGTAGAATTATATGGGAAAAGCAGCCACTTGATAGCCTGGACTGCACAAGATGCCAAATTTCAAGCTGGTTTAAAGTCCACACAGAATGAAGACTGTTGTTAAGAATTTTAAGTGGAAATAACACTATCAAAATACATTTTTGTAAAATGTTACGTGCAGAAGATTGTTAGCTAATTCACCCAAACTGAGCAGTGGACTTCTCATCAAACCCAGGTATGTGTCTGCCTTAGAGGGACTCCTCAGGGCAAAGACCAGAAAGGGGAAGTCAAAGCTGACAGCTGCAGCACAACTCAGCATGCACCTTTTTCCTTTACTGTGGAGAAATGGATATCAGTGGCCATTCACCAGCATCCAAGCGCTCTGGCACACCCCACACACCCCACACGGATGGCCTGCTGTGCAACATGGAAAAGGCTGCCTTCCAGTTGAGGTGTAAAGCATCAGGGTCTTCCCAACACAAGCATGAACTATACTTCTAGAAGAGCAGCTTCCACAGCATGGGAGTCTCTGACTTCACAGGATGGCTGAGATTGGAGAGAAGCTCTGGAAGGCATTTGGTCCAACACTTTGCTCAAGCAGGACCACCTGTACCCAGTTGCACTGGATACAGGTAAGCTCTCTTTCGCCACATACGAGCTTCTGTCTCCTGATCTCTTCTGTACCTCTTGACCTCTCCACAGCTACCACACCAATGAGGATGCCAAGTGTGTACACAAATACTCTAACATGCTTTAGAAATACACACTCCCACTCATGGCACTGGGTAAGACAGAACAGAGATAAAAGGTTCTGAACTATGTAGACAGAGCAGTTCCACATGGAAGGATATATCAAATGAGTTTGGCAGGTCTCAGCTCCATCTCCAAGAGAACTGTATGAAGCTGATCCTGAGGGGCCACCCAAGCTTTACAGCTCATTCAGTCTAGACTCCCTCTTAGACACCGCAGAAACATCAAAGCCCAGGAAGATTACTTTGTCCTGGCATTTACCAGAATAGTCAAGCAGCAACAGGGTGTGAGAGGGCACTTACATCCACACCCACATCTGCAGCAGTGGGCATGTGCTGCCATGCTAGACCTCTGTGCCAAAACCAGCTGGTGCCAAACTGCATTCCCACTGGCAAAAGGAATGAAGATGTAAGAGCAGGAGAATGCCTGGACTAGCCTGCCAATACAAAATCAGGGTATGGCATGGTGCCTAAGTGATGGCAGAGCCATGGCAAGATTGTGCCAAGGCAAAGGAAGTCACCAGCATGCTGAATTAGTGCTACAAGAGGAGCAAGAAGCACAGTGTTACAAGGCTCTGGGATAAGTCTGGCCACAGGGAGCAGTGCTGGGATGGATTCTTTCAGCACTACAGAGTCAGCCTCAACAGATGGATGAGGTTCAAGGGCAACCACGCAGGCCTGAAGCAGTCTCAGTTCTGTTTCTGCAGCCAGGAAAACAGCAGATGATGACAACAGCAAACACCTTGCCAGTGACATCCTAAAATGACCTTCTTGGGATTAAAACTACACAAAAGCCTTACAAAGAATGGAGGCCAAAGAAAGCTTTGCATCACTTCTCTGAGAGTGAAATTGGGAGCTTTGCCAGGGCCTGTACAAAACTTGTAGGAGAGGCAGCAAAGGAACCTTCAGGTACAAGAACACCTCTGAAATAATTCAAATACCTGGAACTGAGTTAAAAAATTTATTCAATCCCTGCAAGCAGCAAAAAGACAAAAAAGAAACCTTTGGTAAGGGAAATGCATCCAAATAGGGCAAGAAATTAGTTTAGGCAGCAAGACAAAAAATGAAGGAGCAGATTGAAACTTGATACAGCAGCTGAGCTGAAACAGTGGCAGGTGAATGCCTCATTCCACAGCCTGTTCCAAGGAAAAGGAAAAAGAAAAAAGGAGACAAAAATACACCTTGGGCAGATACTTCAAGTACACAACTGCCAACTTTTATAAAAGGATATAGTGCATCACAGTGGCAGCATGTAAACATGGAATTTCATGAAGAAAAGGAAATTACTATCAACATTTTTATTAATATTTGAGGATACAACCCTTCATTGTAATTTCTGAAATAATTCAAGTTCCAGATAAGTGCCCCAAAAAAAAAGGGTGGACATTTAAGCAAATTTTTAGCCCATGCTAAGTCAAATTAATTAAGAGAGGTGTTGTACTACATTAGCATCACAGTTCAATGGAAATGATCAAGGAGGGACACAGGAGGTCTGGGGCATGCACCTCATTTGCAGCCCTCAGCTTCTCACCACAGATTAGCTTTGCAAGCTTAAGCAGTCCTTCAGAAGAGAATCTAAATTATTTTAGTAACAACCATTCTCCTCTTACAGGTCCCTCCTCCTTTTTTCCATCAAAAACTACAAGTATGTCATGCAGCACTGGGTGCAGGACTGTGGTGGGTTGACCCTGGCTGGATGCCAGGTGCCCACCAAAGCTGCTCAGACAGATGGGGGGGAGAAAACATAACAAAAGGCTCCTGGGTTGAGATGAGGACAGGGAGAGATCACTCACTCAATTACAGTCACAGAATACAGGGGAATCTCAAGCTCCAGCGCCGGGAGCACCTCCTCCCTCTCCTTCTGCACTGACCTGGGTGTCTGCAGGGCTGTTTCTCTCACATATTCTCACTCCTCTCTTCTCTGCCCATAATTACTTCTGCACAGTAGCTTTTTTTCCTTCTTAAATGATATCACAGAGGCGCTACCACCCTCTCTGACTGCCTTGGCCAGTGGCAGGTCCACACTGGGGACAGTTGGCATTGTCTCTGTCGGACATGAGGGAAGCTTCTGGCAATTTCTCACAGAAGCCCCCCCAGTAGCACCCCCCCCGCCTCCAAACTACCTGACCATGCAAACTCAATACAAGGGATGTAAGCAACAGAACCATTTCATGACAAAGTAATGATTTCTGTGAACTTCAGTGGAGTGAGCAAACAAACAAAATGAAGGTATTCTAAATTCTGATAGTTAATGTAATTTTTTTGAAAATTATGTTTGAAAAGTTAACCAAGATGTTAACGTGGACTCAGTATGCCACAAAATGAAAAGGCAAATAAAGAAAACATTTGAAGTAAGTTTATCTTTAAAACACAGCGGGGGTTTTTCACTACCTAAAATACTGTTCAAGTATGGGAGTTGTGTTCTAATTTGTTCCTGCAGCGACCTCTCTACTTTACCTCTGAATTACTTTAAGAGTGCACAGTAAAGCTTAGTTGCTCATCAGGCAAATGTCTGCTTCTACTAATAAGAAAAATCAGCCATAATAAAAGGCAGACAGCATTTGCTGGATGCAAAAATTTCTCTGCAATTATCACTTAATTGTCCTTCATGGACCAGTACTGGGAGTCTCATACTTTCCCCTTAAGGTTGCTTCCTTCTTCAGCACTTTTCTTAACTGTCTACTTAATTAGTCTTCCTTCCTGGGCTTAATTGTAAATTTGTTTTGATTAATTAGCCTCTGAGCTGACTTGGCACTAACTGAAATATAGGAGAACTACTCAGTTTCTTCAGAGTATAGGCTACTGTATCCTAGGGGAGCTCCCTCTTTGTCAGCAATAAAATTCCAAGTTCAGATTTTGTTTGAAAAAGACTTTTTCATAATTAACTTTCATTTCTTGGAATTACTCCCACTGTACTACAACACAAAAATGTTGCTAATGTAAAGAAAGGATAAACTTCAGTAAGTTCAGGCCTCTTTTTCAGTGGATTATACATCATGTTCATTAGCTGAATGCTGTCATTTTAGAGAAGATGACATAATGATTTTAAACCACACTAATCATATCACTATTGGAATCCCAAACCGAGAGCGTAGGTTACCAGTACAGACAGCTGTGTCCTCATGGCACCAACACCAGAAACCATTACCCATACCCATCTCTTTCCAAAGTTATTGAGTTTCATTGAAAACCCTTTGCATAACGTAGTCTGCAAGACCTTTGGACACTAATACAGCTCTTCATTATGTTTACACCTCTGATATCACTCCTTTCCTCTCCCTCTGTATGGCATGTTGATTCCAATAGATACCCACACAGTGTTATCATGCATCTGCCATCTTGATCAATTCTCATTTCAGTTACTGTTACTGAAAACTCAGGAAAAGGCAACTTTAAACACCAGGACAATGAAAAATTTAATAAGATAAATGAAATAATGTGTGTTAACAGCTATTGCACCCACTTAGCAAACTTCCTGAATACTAGTCAAGAGTACTGGAACTCTTCAGTTTTCAAATTTAAAAGTCCTTAGCTATCAAGGTGCAAAGAGAAGTTAAAAGTCTTATTCTGGACATTAATATTTTTTCCTGTGAATACTTTCAGATTTGTATCTCAACTGAACAGTCAGACTGACAAAGTAAACACTTTGCTTCTTCCAGCTCCTTGTTTCAATCATTGTTCCTTTTGTGCTCCGTACAAGAGACGACTGCAGAAGAAGTGCAAAGTACATGTGGTTTTACAACCTTTGTGTGCACCTTGGGCACAGAAGTTTAACTGAAGCAGATCAGAACAGGAGCTTTGTGGGTGGGCTTAAGGACACAGGGCAGCTCTGGAGGTACATCTTTTCATGTATTCCTTCCCTAAGAATCTGCAGCTGACTGTTTTGACTGATGATCAACCACTGCTTTCATTGTAGAATTGACCCATAGGAATCACTTTGGTTATCAAATCCTAAATGAAGCTTGTCCATGCAATCTGAGAAAAGTTTCGCTTTGAGATCTCTTCTGACTGCATTTATGAACATCCATGAAGTGACACGATATTCTGTAAAGGAAATGTACCAGCTTGGAAAGATTAAGATATTCAATTACAACAGCTGTCAATACCATTAAAGAGGCATGGTCCATGCTTTTCAGTTAGATGTATTATCTGCGATCAATCACCACTTAAAGTAAATCCTGTATTACAAAAGACATCATGCAGAGTCTATACATCAGTAAAAATGTAAGAAATATTCCTTTGTGCTGAAATGCCTTTTCAGCTGTTATGAAATGAGGAAATAGCTCTTTAGGTTTATTGTATTCTCCAAATGTTAATTTAAATTTAGCTGTGCGCTTGAAAAACAGAAGAAGCTGTATATGTGCCTCAACAGTTTGTTTTATTGGTCCTGTTTATTTTTTTCTGTAATTACTCAGCTCACAATCTCCTATTTTATGTTTACAGAGTTGTACAAATATGGATGTGCATACATATCTGACAGTTCTGCAATCACTCTTCTGCTGCTTTAAGATGCAAAAGGTTTGTTTAGTAAAACAGGAACAGCTTTCTAACCAAACGGAACTACAAAAAGATAGATCTGCAAAAGAACCTACTAACCTGTAATTTTTTCAAAGGGAGCCAAAGCCTTCAAAACTCTGATGTTTTATTGTGGTGAGACTTCTCAGTTAAGCATCTTAAAACAAGTCTCTGGATGTTACCACAGCACCTACTACAGAACACATGTACCTACTAACATGAAGCTGAAATATGTGACTTGTCTTTTGTTTCCAGTGCTCTCAATTACTGTTGACAGAAAGCAATGAATTAATATACTAAAACAGGGATATCCTCCAGGATATCACTATGTATCCTCCAGGAAGAGTATGTATATCTCACAGTCAGCAGAAAAGGCCATGTCTCTTACACAACAATGCTCCCAACTTCATTCCACCGCAGGTAACACTGGCTAACCAATGTCAGCCTAGCTCAACAAAAACTTGGCTAAACCACAGTAGCCAGTGGAAGTGAGATTACTCAGCAGAGTAGAAAATATGCATGTAAAAAGAATCACACATAAGCAGGAAGAAGAATGCAAACTTCTCACATTTTGGAAAAGGCTTTTTTATTTGCACTATCCAATTTGGCCTGATGTACACAAAAATGGAGCCAAAACAAGACCAGGCAGAGGTGAAACATCAGCTGCTGCTTCTGACTAGCAACTGATTACTGACTGACACGCTGCAGAGCCCAGCAGCCATAGAAGTCCTGGAACTCTGAAGATCCTCTTGCAACTCCCCACGCTATATTCAGGCTAATGACACAGAAGTAAATTTCATACAAGTGTCCAGTTGAAGAAAAAAAATTAAAATGTAATCCAGGCCAACAGCAAACAACCTAGCTCAACTCAACAACTCCTGCAGTGCATTAATGATTTAAAAAACAATTTTGAGAAAGTGGCTGCAACTAGTACAACATCCATGCTAACAGAATGAACCTAGCAACATTTAGTACCAAGTCCTACTGTTAATGGCAACTGATTTACACCTCCTTGCAACAGAATTCAACTGAATTTATCTCCACCTGTAACACACTTCTTCCTCCCTTTCAAAAACGAGACCCTGATGGAACACAGAGGCCAGCAAAGGACAAACAACTGTGCTTGAAGCCCCATCTACTGACAAACAGCAGAAGTGTTGCTAAGATACAGTGATATTCCAGAGAACATCCCTTGGCACAATTGGTATTGCTTCTTAAAAAAGAAGTAAAACACAAACATTTTGAGATGTGATCCAACTACAAAATGTTCTCTTCGAATCACACAGGACATCTCTCCCAAGAAAGCAACAAATCCATACAGACTAAAAAGCGATATACTTTACCAAATCCACCCTATTCTGTTGACACTCCTAGACTTAGAATTAGGAAAACACAAACAGGCATGCTGACCTCAAACCTGCATTTGAACACCCGCACTTTCCAGCCTGTGTCAGGAAAAGGTCTGCACGTTACTTCTGCCTAAGGAAGCATCCTGAATGACATATTTCTCACCACTTACTCTCGACCCAAAAGAAAATCAACTCAAAACCTTGCTGCAGAGTGCCTGTACAGTGCAGTGGGGGAAGACACATCACTGCCTGATATGAGAAGGGTAACGTATCACTTCTCATTTGAGTCCACAAAATGAAAACACATCACTGGCAAGCAACAGTCTGCTGAGTTCTGTCACATCATCCATGCTTTCCTTTAGGGCCATGAGCTCCCTAGTCCATACACGTGCACTAACCCTTAACAAAGTATCCATCCTTCTGCTACTCAATCTGCAGACAGGTAACACTGAAGAAAACTCACAGAGGATTTTAATTCTAAATTCCCTGGCCTTTAACACAACTGCAAAGTTTTCTTGTTCTGACTTTCAGCTGGAACCGATGAGCTGCTGGGATCAGAGACCATCGCATCCATGGCCGGACTACGGGGACACGTGCTTGGGTTAGAAGCAGAGACTTGAGTTTAATGCTGGCCCTCTACTCGTTTTCCAAGCGGTAAAGTTCCAGACCTCTGCAGGCCTGAGGAGTTGAAAGATTTAAAAAATAAGTATTTTAGTGGGTGAGATTCCTTAAAGCAGCGGAGACAGCATATGTGCCCGTCTGGTAGCTGGTATGGCTCCAACACAGAAAGGACAGTATTTGAATCTTTCTGATCTTGAAGAGACCATTTCAAGTGCAAAATTCAGAAAAGCTGTCAACATTAAACTCATATTTAGTAACTAAATGACTTTTTTTTTTTATTTTAACTCAAACTGCTTACAAAAGTTGAAGCTGAGAAAAAAGTTCCTTCTGTGTAGTCTGAACTCTGATACAAATAGTTCATATCAAGACAGAGGTAGAACTAAATGGCAAAAGGCATGTTCCTATTTCATTTTCCAGTTACATGTGACCCAGCCATGAATGCAAAGATGTCACATAACCCCTACCAAGTATTTCCACTGTCAGTATGCACTAGCTATAGGAACTACTACTTGAAAGAGAATGACAAAAAGTATTATCTCAGACTCCCCAGTCTAAAGGATCTTTCACAGAAGCATGGCAGTCTTGGTGTCCAAGCCCTTTCACAGACACACAAAGTTAGCTGGCAGCTGAAAGCCAATTCATTTTTCCTACTTTAATGTATACTCTAGATTTAGCATAAAGATCATGGCCAAAATCGTTTATGAGGTCAATACTCAATCCTCAAATCCTTAAAAGTTCTCTATTCCAATTCAATTTTCCTTATCTCCTTCTCTTTGAGGATAGCAGTGACCAGAGAGAGAAAGCACCCCATCAGAATAGCTGTAGTTTATCTTCAGTCAGAAGGAACCTTGAAGAGCTTGGGAGACAAATGCTATGTATACCATCTGCTGTCTAGACTTGGCTTCTGGAGTATACAGTATAATTACAGCTTCCCCAAAGGTCCTTATTACTACCCCGAACACAGCAAGGAAATCAAAAGGAGCTATTAAAGTAATACATTTGGCAATGACCTATCACTGTTACACAAAATAAAGCTATCAACAATGTTCAGAGCTAATCAGGCCACAGCTTCCACACAAAAGACACAACTGATAAGCTCCTACTTAAAAGTTCCTGCTTTACTATTGGAACCGGAGGCACTAATCATACAGCTGCCAGACAAGGAACAAATGCCTGTCATTAGCATATTTAGAAGGCGGCTGGACCCCAGCACACAAACATTTCAGCAGCCCATCTCCCAGACAACAATTACTGGAATGCAAACAGCAGGTTCATAATTTAAATAGAGATTATTCTAAGCAGTTTGTACCAGGCAGTTAAGACTATCTATCAGATGTTAGCTGAAGATGTCAACATTTTTTCAAGTGTTAAGCATCTTTAGGGAGATTAAGCATAATGATACAATTTGGAACAATAAATATACCCACACATTTTATACTTGTATCTTTCTGTCACTGGATGGCACAAGAACAGTAATTAATGCAAAGTGAGGCCCTTCAGTACCTCATTTTAGTTTGAAAGCAAACTACTGAGGTACTTTTGGTTTTGTTCCCAACTCTTATGTTGACTTCACCTGCTCTGTTTTAATCTGTAATGTTAAGGTGGGCACACTCAAACATTTTTTGTATGTAAAAAGAACTCCAGAACATACAAAAGCTTGACAAGTGTTTCAGCAAACTTCTCTGCAGAAGGTTCTTCACCTGACTTTGAGTTGCGTGAAGAGAAGAATACTTTCTTCGTTCAGAAGATTACGTATGTTATATCCATTTCCTACAAATAAAAAGAGTAAGTTTTCTTTAGGATCCACTAGTAATTTTTCAAGTTCTGTCCTATCTTCAGCCAAGTGTATTTTTATTTCATATATTTTAGCAGAAGAAAAATTAGCTCTTGATCTAGGATACCTCTCTTACAGACAGGTCATTGCATTTCAAAAAAGGACAAGGAATACAGCTAGTGTCACCTATTTTAACCTGTGGTAAGAATAAAGTGCATCTTTGCTTAGAAAATTTTTACTGAAAAGAATGTAACAGGCCTGAGCTCTCAGCTCTCAAAACCCACAATAAAACTTTAAGGTGACTGACTTTAATTTATTCCTGCAGAAACGATCAATAAAATCTGCATAATAAACTATCAATAAAATGAAAACTTACCTGCAGATCTTCACTTGAGATTTGCTCATTAACATGACCACAAAACAGAATCATCTAATAGGCTTTGTGAATGAGCAACATCCTAACATTCATATAGAGCCACACAATGACTTACAGAGATCACCTGCCACAAACATTGCATTGCCCATCCAGCCATACTAAGACCAGCCAGGAAGAAGCAGGGAGGAATGGGAGATGAACTATATATCCTTATGGTCCTATGAAACTTCCAGCATTTTATATAATCCAATATCCCAAAAAGCAAAAAATTGCCTCTGCAGACGCCCTAAACTTTTAAGAATAAACACCAAAAAAAAAAAGCTTTAAAGCATCAAGCATTAATTGAACAATGATTGCTCAACCAGGACATCGTGCTGAAAAGTTAACAGAGAAAAAGGGCTAACTTGTCATTTTCTAAAACAGCCTCTTCAGAAGAAAGCTATACAAAAGCTTTCTACAGCTTCATGAACAGCTCGCTTTACAAGTACTACAAAATCTTCTGATTAGTATCTTAAACCACTGATGGACAGCTTCCCATATGGAATTCATGATACTTTTACATTAGAAGGACAAAAATCAGGTCTTTAAATGCTCAACAACTCATACAAAGTTACAACCCATTCAACAAGACATTCTGCACCTTCCATATATCAAGCACAAAGCACAAAATATGGAGAACTGACCCAAATGGATTTTCATAATTTTACATAGAAGAAAACAGCAAGCAGATGATGATCAAAACAATTATATTAGCTACCACTATATTAAGCTGTCTGTGATGTTTCCCCAACATTATAGCTAGTGACAGAACCAGAATACCAAGAGAAATTTACTCTTAGAACTTGGTAGTGTCATCAAAACTCTGAGGCCAACTCACACGAACAAGCAGTATGTGAGTCACTGCATTCAACAATTAGACTATCAACCCATGTCCAGTGTTGTGTCACGTTCCATCTCCATAACCCTATACCTTCCCACTCTCTATTCCATCTCTCTTTCAGTCATTAAGTTTGGTTTTGATTCCTATCATGCTAATTCAGTCTCAACCACCTCCAACAAATTGGTTTTAGACACATGTACTCACCTGGAGGAACATAGAAGGAGTCTCCTGTAGTCAGATAATATGATGTCTTATGTAATGTAACAATAATTTTGCCGCGGATAATATGGAAAGCCTTAATGAAAGCCAAAGGATTCTAAGATTAGCAATGCTTCCTTTGCAAACATTTAAGAAAGTTATCCCAGAAAACATTTGCACACATGTTGTAACAAAGATAAAAACCAAAATAAGCTGGCAGAACTGCAATCCCTTTTTCCCCCACACTGCTGAAAAATAAGATGCACAACTCAAAAGGGGGATGGGGTCATCTTATTTATCTGATACTTCTGTCTTGCCTGCAAGATCTAGACAGTAAGTGCACATAGACATAAAGATATACTATGACACAGAGGGTAATGTGCATGCAAAGTACCTCTGGCAAACGATTCATTAACGTTTATGCGCATTAAGGGAGGGAACACCCCTGAAAAACCCGTCAGCTTCATATGTTACTTCCAACCAAACTAAGATCTGTTTACACAGTCAGTTTTATAAAAATAAGAAAAAAGCACACTTACTATTGTATCCATGTGGACAAACTGGTGTCCCTTTTCCTGAAGTGGTTTCAAAATCAATTTACCAGTTGCAAAAACAGATGTATTCAGATTTTTGTATATTTCTACCGCTTCGTCTTTGAAGGAGCAAGCGTGACTGCTTTCAGTGTTAACACATTCTACAAAAAAGTCCAGGAGATTAGCATTAATGCTATCAAATAATTAGTCTTGTTATTTGCTCAACGCATTACATATTGTTTCAGTGCAACACCTTCAAAAGCTATATTCAATATTTAGCTGAAAAATCAAGACACTTTTTGTTTTCCTCAGAACTTTCTCCAGAAGAGCAATGAATATTTCAATAGTTTACCTTTTTATGCCCAATGTGGCATGAACAATTTTTTTTCTTATCAGTCTAAACACAGCTTATATAATTCACAAAGTCCCTTGGCCACATCCTTCAACTCACCTAGAAGTACCTCCTCATTTGTTTCTGGGTCCAGTACAATGGTTGGCTTAGAAGTATCAGCTAGGTTGTGATCCAAACTTGCAGGTATCTCTCTTCTATCTGAGGAAACAAAGAAACCAAAACAAAATCAGAGAAATTATCACTATGCATTTTAAAAACTTATTTAACTACAACTTTTCCACAATTCTAATGTCACATGTTAAGTACTTAAACTTGTTTTAATAAGTGAACTAAACAGACTGAATACACTTCATTTAAATAAAAGGAAACCATCCGTAACAATTCCTTGAAAATGTAATTTTCATTGAAATCATTTCTGTGTGTAATAGATGAAGGCTCTCTTAAATCCTAAGAAATTTCCCAGGGGAATGCCAACTATTTATCCTGTGCTATTAACAACAGTATTTATTCAGAAGTATCTGTATTTTCAGAGAAGTGCTTTTCTAGCAACAGATGCTGAGAGGATATAAAATACAGGATGAAGACTAAGTTTTTTTGCTTTTACCTATTGCTGATAAAGGAGATTTAAGAGATAAAGCATTCTAAAGACTAAGCGCATGTCCAATTTTCCTTTTCTCAAGAAATACCATTACAGGAATCTCACTGTATGTTGTAAATCTGAGAACTATTTCTATAATAAAAAGGATATAATAAAAAGGATTTTTCCAGAGCAGGAAATATCCTAAGAATCAATGACAACTCTACGCTTTTCAAACAGAAAATAGATGCTAGAAAATGTTCACAACAGAATATCCCAAAGCTCTCTTGCAGAATTCTCACAAGCAGACAATTTTAGCTCTACAGCGCACAGGAAATTTCTTTAAATGCAACCAGAAGCAGCATGTTAAAGGCAAGCTGTTGCACTTTGTAGGCACTCATGGCTGCTTAAATACCCTTACACCAAGACAGTCAGAGGTAGGAAGAAAGTTGCTGTGTTTGAACGGCTCTGTTCCAACATAACCATCTCTGTAAAAAGAGAAGCAGCATCAGGTGTAACTCTATAGCTATAACAACAGAATTTTTATTGTATCAATAAGATTTGAGAATTCGTGCTAGAAATTTTACTCAGCTGACAGTCCCTATATGCATCACTAAAACTGAAGGATGTGAGCAAAGGATCTCTGAGGATGGATGTCTGTTAGAGAGGAAATCGATCACTTCTGGAAGACAGTTCAAATGCACCCAAAGCAACCAATAGCTCTTGTAAGATACAACATAAACAGTCACTACCAGCTCAGGTTCACATGCGTTGCAAATTATTTATATTACAACGTAAACTGTACTTGATTGATCTAGACCAGGATTCTGTCTCCCATCAGTGGTCAAAAGCAGGTACTCCTTCCATCCCCAAAAATGCCATAACAGAGCAATGGCACTTCCATGGAATACTTCCCACCTCTAACCTGGAGCTCATGCATATTTAGACAGTTAAGTCTCCTGTTAATGTATCTAGATCTCGTCTTGAATCTACACAAATATTTTTGTCCACAATATTATGGGGCAAGAAGCACATAGTGAGAATGGCCACCTTATTCTGCTAAAGAACTCAGCTCTCCATATCTTCCTGCCACACCTTCTAGTTCTTGTGTTTAAAAACAAACATATAAAAAAAAAGCCAATAAAACAATTTATTCCTATTTCCCTTCTCCACACCACTTGTGATTTTATAGGTCTTTCTCAGGCCGCCACAGAACTCCCCTGAGGGCTGAGGAGTCTTCACTATGTAGTTGCTTCTGCACAGAAGTCGTTTCATGTTTTTGATGAGCTTTCCCTGAACCTTCTCTAGTCCTACCACTTTCTTCTTGAGTTAAGGGATAAAATTCACATGAAACACTCTAGAAAATCAGATATTTTTACCAACAGTGAGCATTTTCTTCCTTATTTCTCTGATTATTATTTCAGCCCTGATTTGTTTTAGAACTGTGTTAGAATCATATGGCATTATCCATTCTTGTTAGTATTTGTTTTATTAGTTCTATAACTTCACAGAGAAATGTTTCAGTTTCAAACAACAGTTCTAGACAGTCCCCACAAAGAAAGGCTCTTCAACATTGAAACATCTTCCAGACTGCACAGCAAAAATAATTTGGCATTTGAATTTTGACTCTCTTTTCTGAACACTACCTAAATATTTATTATCTTCTGGCCACAGAGGCTCTAGCTAAGCTTCCTGTTCCTGTTTGTTTAAACACAGATTTATTGCCCACTTTGAACCATTTTATGCACTGTTCTTAAAGCTCCCTCTTCACCTACCATGTTGTGGTTTTGTATTTAACCTACAAAAGCTTGAGACTCTACTAACACCATATACTGCTTTTTTAGATGTGATATTACAGGTATCAGTAAAACAACCACAAGTTTTTATACCTTAACTGTGCACATTACCATCATGATCTGAACACAAACAGAAGTATAGTTTATTTTTTTTCTACCCCTGCTTTAAAGGCACAACAACACTTCTGGGTATGTTCTGTATTTCTTCCTTTCTTCTGAAAAGTTAACATTTTTATAACAAGAATATACAGCATTGCTACAGATAAAGTAAGAACAGGTTTTTCCACATCACGTTAATAGATTTTGTTATAAAATTATTTTCATCCACAGAGAGAATCAAGTGTTACAGGAGGAATATCTTACAGCAATAGAGTATTTGATTACAGATAACTTTGTTTTTAAGTATCAAAAGGGAAAAAGTCTGTGTTCATACTTGTTTTGTTGGCTTTCTGCTTGTGACGATCCTTCCTCTGTGTATTCTTACTGCGAGATTCTGTTTCTGGATGCACTAATCCACTAATCACAAGCCCTCCTGAAACAAAAGGAAGTTAAAGTTCGCTAACTCACAGTAACCTTAAAAACTTACACAACCAGCAAGCATTTTAACCGAGAATATACTTCCTTGATGCTGAAATTTTCAGATAGCTTTAGAAAGCCAGAACAAACCAAAAAGCTTTTCATTGTTAAGTATTTTGGAGTGCAAGTATTTTGGAGTGCAACTTGAGATATTTTGAAAATAATATTTATCAAATTTCAGTCACAGAACATTTCAGAAAGCCATGATATAAAAGCAATTTTTTAAGAAAAAATATCAATTTTAGGAACACAAAGAAATACTATTCTCAAGCAAATTAATTAATTAAGAAAAGATGAAATATTAGGCTGCATTGGTCAGAAAAAAATCCAAGAGAACAAGATATATTTGTTCACTTAGGGAATTTAACACTGAGACTGGATAAAATATTATAGTATCTGCTCTGGAAAACAATCCTCACAACAAAGAGAAATGCTCCAATGAATGATCCAGCAGATTGTCTCTTTTTCCAGTATCATACACAATCTCTGATGTAATAAACCTACTAGTATAGAGAAACTGTTCTGCTCTTCTTTAAACAGTGAAGGCAAAGTAACTTAACATACTCTCCTGATGCTATTTTCAGCTGACAAGGGAATATCAGGAATGAAAAGGACTACACAGAAAGGTGACTAAATAGCTAGTGATCATAAATAATCTTTAAAAAAAAAATACCCAAAAGTAAGCCTCTCAAAGTCCTCATGGTACAAGATCAACCCACAGATTTTTCTTTACTGCCCCATGAGAAGGAAGCAAATAGGTATTTTGGAACTAATACCTGAAGAGTTCATAGTATAGTTTATGCGCTCGCCTTTCCAATATTCCAGAGGTCTCAGCCGTATCCTTTTCGTTCGACGAACGTTAGGTGTGTTGGAAGGCATTACTAATTTGAAGGATGACAAAATTTACATTAAACATGAAAGGAAAATTCAGAGATGGAAAATATTAAGTATCCTTTCCTGTTTTGCTGTATCACAAGGGGGGGTCAGCACTTCCCAGCTGATATTTATATCACATTGCTATCGTGACAGGAAAATGGGATCCAAATATTGACAAAAGCCCTCTTTTGCATACATCACTATTTCACTCTCCTTTTTCTTAAACAATCACCACACTGACTTTATATACTTAGTTCTATGTATCTTAATGAATCACTGAGACATGGACCTTAGGAGCTCAAGGACAAGGACAGAAAACATGCTACAACTGTGAAGACAAAGCTCTCGACAAAGACTAAGGACTCAGCCTAAATCTGAGGGATTTCATTAGCAACAGTGAAAAGGCACTGCCTTAGTTATGGCAAGGGGAGAGTAAGAGACTGCATATGCAGCTCCTCCTCTTCCAGATTCGCAAGTCCCATTTCTGAGGTCCAGAAGAATGGCACTTCTGCCAACAGAAACTCCAAGTATTTCCAAGATTTCTCAGATATTTATCTTCAGATGTACTTATTACATAGTCTCAACTTTCAAGTTGTCTAAGCTGCCATATATGAATACAGTAAGATATATTTTAGTATTTGTAAGGAAGAATAAAAGCCCTTTAAGAGCTAAGAGCAAATTAGTCAAGATATTTAAATGTTAAAAATGGTAAATATAAAAAACTTGATGAAATAGTTTTTGAAGGTAGACAACTAAAATGTTGTGCATAAAATAATAATGAAGGCCATAAAAAAACCCCAATATAAAACAGACAAGCACGGGACTGCAATCGACTGCACACGCATTGTTCCATCCTATCCAGACTCAGACCACCACAGAAGGCAGGTTATTTGCACCGTCAGTTATACTGCGTAAAACTAATACAAACTCTTACTGTTCTCACTGAACTGTGGGGTTGTCTTGACTCAGTTGTTTAGGAATACATTCAGTGCAGGTAGCTCAGTGTGCAGCTGCATGCCAGTCTCCTTCAGCAAACTTTACATCAAGTTGGAAATACATTTGTATTTACACACTTACATTGTGATATTTTAAATAATCTTACCTATTTTATGCCTTGCTATGTTGTCTGACAATGGATCTCTCACTTTGTAATTCAAGTCATCAAAAGTCTCTGTAAACACATTCAAAAAACCACCACCATAGGCATTTACTATTCCTGACTTTTATTCAATATACCCACTAAAAGCAACCAAGGGTAATACAAGTCCCAATGATAGTGTTCCCTCTTAACACATTTTGCTATAAACATGTATGAAACCCAATGTAGATAAGCAGTATATGCAATCAGTAAGCTTGAAAATTACATGAAAACTATATATTCAAGTAAATATTCCTCAGACCTATCCCTCTTGATAAAACACACATTGGAAAATTATGACAAAGTGCAAGGTCAATCAGCTTTATATCACTCAAACCTAGCTTTAGAACAAACTTCTTACAAGAACACACACAAAATTAAGTCTCTGAAGAAAGCACTGCATGAACTAATAACATTCGCATATTCACTTTTGGCTCTAAAACACTAACAAAATGATTTTTTTATCTCCAAGGCTCATGTTCATTATGACAACATGTACAACTCATGTTGTGAAACTTAAAATCCAGACCTAACAAACAAAACTTTAAAAAAAAACCAGACACCACAAACCAAACCAACCAAACAAAACACCCCAAACCAAAATATTCTTGGGTGAACAGGCCATCGGGCTGTACACTTTGGTCCAGGGTGACCTGAAGTGATTGCATTTAGTACCATCACACGGCAACACATCAGACTGGTAAAAACAGAGCCTGAAAAATGTGTTCAAAATATTTTGGAGCAATAACTTTATCCCGGTTTGGCTTGATGCCAAACCCTGGAGGGCTTGTTCTTCCAAAGCTAACACAACACAAAGCTGGCATAGTGTACCACCTACTTGGACAGAAATGTAACCACAGCCAATAAAATCCACATTTGTTCTGATCAAGCTGAATACAACAGAAATTACTGAACCATCAGTTACAGTTTATAAGAAGCTTATACATCAAATGCAAGAAAATATCAACTTTAAACATTACCTGATGATGTATCATACTGTTCACAAGACTTAGTGCTGGAATCAAGTTTATCACGATGTTCTAGAACAGGCCCACTGCAAAAGAATAAAAAATAAACCTGCTTAAAGATGTTAAATGTCAAAGGAACGTTACAGTACTACCATATATATAAAATTTAAGTTTTTTTCAGATCATGTGGTCTGGGTTTTTTTTTCTTTTAAACATCTGTCTACAGTGATTAGACACTAAAGCAAATGACTGCTAGTTAGAAATCATAGGTCTGAAATTCATCAACTGCTCCTCTACTCAGTCACCAGGCAGAAAAATTAGTGTTCACACCTCCTCTCTAAACAGGTTTCTTAAACTTCTTTTTTTCTCCCTTCCAGAATAAAGATACTTTCTTCTGTAGCATTACCTTTCAAACAATTTTCCATATACCGTGATTATGGAACTGCTTTAAAGAAATGTTTTGCATACTATAAGGAATGGACAGTAAAATAGTTTGTCTTTGTAATGAGTATTCTGTCATGAAATCTCTCCCATAATATGACAATTTATATGTGTGACTCCACCAGAGATTCTTTAGCAACCAAATCACTTCTAACAGGACCTCTCTTACAGCCTTAGCATCAGTACCCTTCACCTTCCTTCTTCCTCCATCTGTGGCTGTGCTTCACTGCTTTTACTGTGCCAGTGAAGTTCACCTGTTATCCACCTAAACTCCAAAAGATGCATTTAAATTATCTAAATTAGCAAACCTACACTACAGTAGTCTCCCTTATAATTAAAAACCCCAAATTTTTCTGCAGAATGACTGCTTAAGAATTCAATAAATTCACAGACTGCCACTCCTGTTTGCTTTGTCATTAAGTTCCCATCCCATGAAGGGGAAGATACATGCCTATCTACATGCAAAAAGTTTGGATCATAGATACAGCTCTACACCCCACTTAATGGCAACTTTATTAGTACAGCTGCTATTAGTTCCAGGAGCACTGGTATTTCTGTTCCAAAATCACACACTAATGTGGGAGCAAACCTCAAAGGAAAAAAATCCCCTAAGGCAAGAAACCTACTATGACCCCTTATTTATGACAGGAAGAAAAATTTTACAAGTTTATTAACTGTATTAATGCAGTATTTAAAATGCTCAAGCGTGAATTACAATTCTTTTCCACTAGGTGCTTCACTAGGAGAGCACAGAATGGGGTAGTACTACCAAACTCTTCTGTCTCAGTGGGGCAGAAGTGAGATTAAATTCAAGGTTTTCAGACAACTCAAGAAATTACCTTTCATAGTTCACAGCCTTCTCAGCCACAAAGGAATATCTAGAAGAGAAAAAATTATTCTTAGTACATTTTAGTGTTGAGTCAATTTTACTTAATGAAAGGAACCTGTAGGTCAATAATTTTATATCCTGAACAAAACCATAAAAAAGACATTAAAAAAAATTAAAAAACAATGCAAAGAACAACTATTAAAAACTGGTTTTAGACTCCTTAAACTTCTGTCTTTAGATTGCCTATGACTAGAAAGTTACATCCACAAAAATATATACAATAGCTGAAGAATTAAATGCTGTATTTTCCAAATTTCATTTAAAAATACAACAAACCTGACAGTGAAGTTACTCTGTGGTGGTAGGATTGTATTAAACTGGATCTACTACACAAGTCTCATGAGAACAGTTTAACCAGCACAAACTTCCTTGTGTAAAAGACACTAGATTTGGCACCCACATTTGAGAACAGGATGTTGACTACACCACTTGGTTTCTCTATTAACTATTTGACCAATCTCAAACTATCTTGTATTTCAATTGGGCCATCCCTGCTTAAAAGTTAACAAGGTGTGTTTAATTATCTACCAAGTTATACCACGCTTGTAAGGAATCACATAAAAAGCTTACTGTGGTCCATGTTGCCTGTTACGTTTTCTTTTGTTATTTTTTATTTTTACATCTGATAACTTCTGTTTTTTCCTTGCCATGTTCTGTACAGAAGAGCTGTCAGAATCTGTTTGAGACTCAGTGTCCTCAGGGTTTGAGTAAACAGCTTTATTGGTTCTGCAAGGAATCTTTCCGGGTATCTTCCCTGAATACTTGGCTGGCAACTGCTTCTTTTCAGAATTCTTCACACTGTCCATGGGATGCTGGAGTGCTTTCACAGGAGATTGGCTATGTGCACCACCAGGTGACTCCAATGTGTGCAACACATTTCTAGGCTTTTCAGACACAGCCAATTTCTGAATCACGGGAGTCTCTAATTTCTGACGCAAGGGTGTGGTACACACATCTTTCAAATCTACAGGCTCTCTTTCATGCTCTTCTTCACTAGGTTCACTGTCAGGACTCTTCTCTCTTTGCAACGGAGGTTTTTTATTACTACTTTTCTGGACAGATTTTTTAAGCTCCTTCCTTGGACTTAATGCCACTTTCTTAGCTACTTTAACCTTAGGAAGTTTCTGCTTAGCAGTTTGTTTCCTCTTATCTAAATGCTGAGAAGCTTTTGAAGCTGACTGCAGATTCTTGGAAGACTTGAGAGACTTTTTTGGAGACACAGTCTGTTCTTGCTGATGCCCAGATGAGGGCATAGGCAAATCTTCACTTGGCAGCACCCTTGTTTTACATTTTTCTGCATCAGATGTTTCTGTTTCCAATCCAGACCATGACAATATCAGTTCTTCAGCTTCTGGTTTCCAGGATGTGTTCTTTTTCTGGTTTGGAGAGTCTTGCCTAAGTGCGTCCTTTTTAGTCTTTCCTATCAATACACAAAACATTTGGACATTAATATCTTTTTACATTAAACAGATACATGCTGACATCTGAATGCCTAAAAATAAACCAAAAAATCAAAATGGGAAAACAAACAAACAACAGGTATCACAAAACCAGATTTGTCCCTGAAGGCTAAAAGGTCTTCTCTAAACTATAGTGTATAAAAACCTTTTTAGTGTACTTCCAGTATTTCCTAACAGGAAAAAAAAGGGGAGAGCAGAAATGTTACATTTAGCTTGCTATCCAGTTTTCAGTGTTTCCTGCTACAAACCTTTTCACAAATAATTCCTAAAACCCAATCCCCTTCAGTTTGAAGCATGTGTCTTAACCTCCTTCCTACCTACCTTCTACCTTCCTACCTACCCTACGTACCCTACCATGTGGGTACCTACCTTCTACACCAGCTCATAAGGAAAGACAACACCACTAAATTAATTTTTAACATCCTAACAGGAAGGGCAAAGAGGATGGGAAAAGTGAAGACACTCTGTCTCGCTGCCTCATACACATCCAAATCTAACTGTGGAACTGAAACATCAAAAAGGAATCCATTAATGTCTCTCATCTACTTTATTATAATTTCCTAATAAACCACCACAAAATAATCCAGTAATATGACCTGGAAGGAAAAGTTTAAGGAGCTGTTAAAGAACTTACCTGTACGCGTACTCTTTTGGTTTTGAGATTTGAGGACATTTCCTTCAGTGTTAGAGATTGGATCCGATTTCGACGTTCTTTTGATGTCAAAGGTTCCAACATCCAGATTATTCAGTTTCGGTTTAGTAAGTGCTTCAACCTGTGCTTTCCTGTTCTTGCCTTTCTTACTCTGTGTCTTCTTCTGTTCAGAGGGCTGAGATTTAGAAACAGGAGTTGCAGAGCCATCTTTTTTTGATTTCCTTTTCTTACTGGGTATTGAAATCCAAGAAGTAAATGATGCACCACCTGAGTCATCAATTAAAAATTCACATTCATTTTCGATTTCTATATCTTGATCTTTCACAGGAGGAGGTGATGGAGGTGATATCGAGGCTGAATATCTACAGAAAGGAGTGACAATGACAAATCATTTTGGGTGGTGGGGTAAATTGACTTTCAATCTTTAAGATCTAGTGGTGATTCCAGAACACCTAAACACAGTACAGAACATTCTTCAGAATGCATTCATTCATTGCTCTTTAAGCTTCCAAAAAGAGCACAAGGCCTGCTTCTTCTTGCTGATGCTGGACAGTCAACTGGACAGATGCTGGACAGTCAATTTCCTATGTAACCAGTCAGATCCAGACTAGCTCTGAAAAAAGACTGCTTGCTCACTGTAAACTTCAAAATCACGTAAGGTTTTCCTGAATCCTCTAGGCTACCTATCAAAACATCTCAGGCTCTATCTGAAACACTATTCAACAGACAATATTCAACACACCATTTTACTGGCAGACAAAACCAAGAGCACTGTTAAATTCTACACAAAATTTTGAAACAACCATTTAAACCCTTTCTCAAGTGGCATTTTTAAGTAATGTTCGACTATCACAAAACATGCTCCCAGACTTTGTTTATAGATAAAAGGATGTTGTTCCGATATTCAGACCAGAGTTATTTTAATAGTAAATTATGTTCCATATTAAGCCTCAAAACAAACCTCTGTCGAAGTGTTCCTGTTGCTACAGCTGCTAAGAGAGCTGAAGAGAAAGTCTTCTCTTTCTGCACAGAAGATGTAGCAACAGGTTCTGTTCCTTGCACAAGAACAACCTGTTCATCTCTTCCAGTCTGAGGTCCTTCCAAATTTTCAACTTCTCCACAGCTCTTTGCTGCAGCAGGTGTATTCCAGCCATCAAGACATAATCTATGTATGAAAAACAGCATTCAGATATATTGCTATAAATCTTGTGAGTGCACAATAAAGTATTGTGAGGAAGAACAGATGCTCCTGCTGACAGTGTCTCACTTAGGAATGAGTTTCCCCTTGGTAATTTGCTGAAACATGGCCTAGTTGTAGTACTTCCCAGCACAGCAGCATGTGTCCGAAGCAATACAGAGTCTTATGGTGACTCTTGATCAAAGTAAAGGCTGCTCAGTAAGACAAATTCCTAATTTGTCCTAATGTGCTTCAGAAATTGTCAGGTTTCCTAGACTGTAGGTACACTGTCTTCCCAATCTCACTCCATCAATGGGAATCAATGGGATCAGTGTCAGTCCATCTCTATGATCTACCCTACAGGCTCAGCCCTCCAGGAAAGCAGAACTGTGGTAAGGACCACTGGCCAATTTTGCAGTTGGGCTTCAAATTTTCCAGTGGGGAGATAGAGATCACAGCTTAAGTTTTTCTATTTCGTATAAAAAACTTGTCTATTCAGAGTGAGAGGAATGATGATTGCTCATTTCTACTTTAACAAATTCTTGTTAACTTCTAAGGTCAATACTGTCAATAGGATTCACTGAAAAAGTCTGGACTACTTAAGAAGCTGATACTTTGGTGAACTTTTCTGCAAAGAGTTCAAGTCTATTCTGACAGGCTTCCTACACTTGGGTGCTGCACTTATCACCAGAATACTTAATAAAAAATAATTCTGTCCTTCCTAAAAACAGATATGGAAATTTTCTAAAAAGCTTGGAATTATTTTTTATAAGTTCACAATCTAAACTTATAAACGATGGAAACCACTGTGTTGATTTACCCTAAGGTGGAGGGCACACAGGGGATGTAACACCACAGCCATGTTCAGCTCTACTTACTTAACTACAGGAGAACTTTTCCCTTTCTCCAAAGGAAAAGGTGATCCAACAGACCCGTGATCATCCCCAGGGTCCAAAAACATGGCAGGACTTCGGCACAGCGCTTCAACATCTTCTAACGTAGTTTTTTTGCTTTCAGACACAGGAGACTCTGTTTTTTTAGAAACATCTACATAATCATGTATTGCAGGCTTCAAGGGTGATTCACATGACTGTCCTGCCATATATATAGAACAGGTTTCATTCCTCTACTCAAAACCTTACAAAAAACCCCCGAAAAACCCTTAATTCAGTAACAGTGGGACCAACCTCTGCTGCTGACTGGTTTTAGCAGTGATGTAGGTGAGGATTCTGGAGAATAACAGGCTCTTTTCACAGACTTGGTTGATCCTGCCTTTGGCTGTCATAGTTGGTAACGAATAATGAGACAAAGTAAAATAGTTGATAAAGCAACAGTATTTTGACAGGAATACAAATTTCTACAGAACATGATATACTTTCCTTCCCTTAAATCACACTCATGTGAATCACAGTTCTATTTTAACTAAACACTTCAACTTTCTATCAAGTAAGACTTTCTAGAAGTAACTATAAATTTCAAATAACAGGAAAAACAGTGTGTACAGCAAAAATCTATATGCAGCTTTAAACAGGCATCCTGCTAGTCTCCAAGCAAGCTATTCTTTGAATATGAATTATTTTAAACAATTTAATTCACCTTTCTTAAGACAGGTTGAGGTTTTGCAAGAAATTATTTGACATTATATGGTATTCTAACATCAAACTAAAGTAAACAAACACCATTATAAAGGATGCCTGTTCTCAACCCTGCCATTAACTGAATATCCTATTTAAAAAAAATAGAATCAAAACATTAAAATTAAATATACAAACTAGATTATTGGCATCATTTTCCCAGCACACTAACAAGGCCTTCAACTTGTTTCCACTCTTCAAGAAAGATACATATATATAAAGTTATTGTACAGATAACTATCAGGAGTTAACGAGCTTTTGTACAAGCATCACCTTTCAACTCTACTGTTCACCATTTAGCTAAGAACTGTGTCCATATATCTAGCAAAGTGGCCAAAACCAACTCCAATGGAGTCCAAGACAGCCATACCCACCAGCAGTAATAAGGCAGCGTGCTCCAACCTGAGACCATAAAAAAATTAAGTGTCCTGGACAAAAAGCTGAAAAAGCTTTCACTAGAAAAAAACCTGGAAAATAAGCTATTAAACAAATCTAATTACAGAATATTTACTGTTAGAGCACAACAAACTAAGAAAAAAAACCATTATCAACAACTATTACAGATGGTTAAATTGTAGCCTATATACTGTTACAAGTGGCATATGGAGCTTCTTCAATGCTCATACAGAACTAAATCCTACAGAACTAAATTTGTACCCCAGTGAAACTGTACCCAAAGCTATACTGTGACATTGCCATAACTAACTTACGCTTTGGCTCTGCATTGAAGTCCTCTTCCTATTTTTGACAACAGGAGCTGAGCAAAGGGTTGCATTTGGAGAGTTTATTGTAAGATCACTGCTGTAACCTATGAAGAAAACACTGTAAGTATGCGGATCTTGGAATTGTCCAGGTCTCATTTATTTTAACAAGTTGCTACAGCTACTAAGGTCACATAAATCCAAACAAGAAAGGAATCAGCTACTCAGGAAAGATTACCTTTATAAGACAGCTAAGACACAGTTTTAAGCAGCTGGGAAGGGGGTGCTTTTCAAGACCCTGAGAAAAACTTTATTTTTATCCATTTTATCTCTAATTTTTATTTCTATTTACTTACCACTAAATATAATATAAAGAAGAAATTATTTCTTCTTTTACCAGCAAATTGAGTAAAACACCAAATAAGAGCTTACTTTCAAAACAATCCTGTATGAGTTTCAGTATGTTTTGACCTGGCTGTACATCAATCTTACTTCTAGAAAGAAGAGGAAAAAAAAGTATTTTAAATCAAAAATATCAAATGTTCTTAACCCAGCAATATTAAAGCAGCAAAGTTCTTACTTCTCAATATTTTACATTATTATTTCCTCTAGTCTCAGCTTCAATATACTTTTACCTATCATTTCCACACATAGATATCTGCAAAGAAACTTGTCAAAATAAGAATTCCAGGGAAAAAAGCCTCACTGCCACAGATTATGATGAGAATGAAGAATTCTCTCTACATAAAAGAAAACACACAAGTACTTCCCTGAGGTAAAAGAGCTTTGGGATGAAGAAAGTCTCTCTTGAAATAAACATTTTTTGGGCAGAAGTGAGTGATTCACTAGCCAGACAATGCTGATCAAAACCAAAATAACACTAGAAAAGACATGGAGTATTACTCCCATAATGATCGTTAATACACAGCTGATTTGGTAGATTTGGTAAGCTCGTGAAATGCAAGTCTAAAAATGGATTCCAGCAACAAGAACTTCACAGGCTTCTGACGTGCCTTTAAAGAATGCTACAGCACTACAAATACTCCAACTCATCTCTAGCATTTACCAGCAAGGTCCAAATACGCTGGAACTCTGTGTGGGCTTCGTTTCTCTACTTCTCGAAAGGCAAAATGTCTGCACAGACTACTCCTTCTGTACTCAGGCAGCCTAGTTAGGAGCACCTTAGGTATAGCAACACCATAGTTTGCTGCCTCAGCAAAGGAAACAAAGGAAAACCTTGGGGCTTTGTCCCTCAGCACTGTTTGCTCCTCCCACCACAAAGAAATACAAGAAATTTGGGAAACATCATATGATCGGATTAATAGGATACACCGTATAGCTTTGACATTATGCTCCCAGATAAAAATCCACATAAGTTTTCCAGAATCTAAGAATAAAACTTTAAATGCAAATTACCCTCCTCCACGGCAGAATCTAGCTCTGTAGTCTTTTTTTAAATGATTCTGTGAAGAAATAAAAATAAGTTCTTATTAGGCATAATGACACTTGACAGGAAAACAAGTAAGCAAATATCAGGCATTCTCTAGCCATCGTAAACTACTGGGAGAGTGGGAGTTACTGCAGCCCTGTTTTCCTTAGAATGCCACAGCAGCTACAACCCCTGTAACAACTGCCAGAAATTCAGCTTTCCACAAGAACCATCAAAGCATCTGTTGCATTTGAAGTCAGAGAGTCTTACAGGAGACTTATGTGACAGAAATCACAGAGAATGTAAGGATTTGGTTACCATTTACTCAAGTGTAATGACTAATCTTTAAAGTAAGGAAGAGGAATGATCTACCACAAAGCAAGCCAGGACATAACCAAACATCCGCTGCTGTGTGTTAACTGCTCACGTGATGGTTCTTACCTGTTTGCCACAGGCACGACCACACTGACAGGCAGTGAGATCACATCGCTGCGCCATGGTAAAACTACAGCCTCAGTTAAGTCCCAGTGCCACCTCACACAATTGAAACCCAAATATAATCAAAGTCGTTCAAATAGAAAACATGACTCCAGTCATCTACTACCACAACTGGAGCAGTAATACTTCAAACGGCAACATATTATCAGTGTTACCTTCTACACCAACAAATGAAATAAAGCCGCTGACCTGGAAACAGGCAAAGAACATCAAGGATACAAATGGGAAGAAAGGTCTAGAAAAATTCAAGCGCTAAGCACAGTGCAGTTTTTCACAGATGTGATAGGAAAACATCTAAAAAAATGTAAATGTTTAGCTGAAAAACAACTATGACCTCTTAACTTATTCATTTGTGTAAATTTAAAAAGTATGTGCAGTTTGGAGATTATCTAGTCCTAACACAACGGAATTCAGCTCGTTTTTCTGAAGTTTGCTATACTGACAGTACTTTGCACTTTATGATTCCTCTTTGGATACTACTTCTGGTAACAAAAATAACCAACACCACATATGGATTGATTGCACTGGAAACTTTCAATATCAGCCTTAAGTGGCAGAAGGAAACTCCAGGTCACACGGGAAAACAACTGACCAAAAGCCACCCCTTCAGAAACTGTGCACACTCCAGCCAATCTGACACTCGGCCTTAAACCTCTTCCCCTTGCAGCAGAGTGTAGCACAATCCACTGGCACGCAGCCTTTCGCACTGAAGAGGCTGAAAACCTCCTGCAACGGACCTTTGAACAGTTCATTTATGAGTGTGTTCGCATTGTCCTACACATGAAGAGTTTTAAAACTCAAGATGAGCACGACTGTGGCGTGCCTGGACAAGTGTCCGGCTCTGTACGCGCTCACTCGCCCATGGAAGGCGGCTCTCCAGAGGCAGCCTGAGGAAAACGGGTCTCCCGACAGACTAGCCCTCGGAGCACAAGTGTCTGTGCAAGGGGCCCGGACCCGAACCCGGAGGCCGCGGTGCGCCAACCCGGGCCTCCCGCTCCTCAGGGAGAAGCGGAAGACCCCAGGGTGGGGCGGAAGAACGACCCCGCCCCTCCCTCGGGAACGCGCCGGGGGCCGCACCTCTGGCTCTCCGGAAGGGACCGACTGCTGCCCACGACACAGCGCATAGACAGACCGACAGGCATGCGGACAGACCGACAGACAGACACACCCCCGCCATCCCCGCACTCTCTCACCAAGGCCTCCGCCATCCCGGGCCGGGGCTCGCGCGCGCCCCGCGCGCCGCTTTCGAACCTGGGCGCCTTTCCCGCCGCGCGCGCGCCCACGGCCGGCGGGGACAGCGGCGCCCCGGCCACGCCCCCCCGCCTCCGCCTCATTGGTCGGCGGCCGCCGCGCGCCAGCCAGGGACGCTACTTTTTGGCGCGCGCGTTGTGGCGCCTGCGCAGGAGCGGGGGCTGTCTCCGCCCTGGGCTACTTTACTGCCTTCCCTTCCTTAAGGGGACCTGCACGGCCACGGGTCCCCTTTCTTTGTCCTCTCCTGGGAAACGCCAGTTCAAATTCTCGAGTTTCCAAATGGCCACTGTCACTACGGGGAGCTGCAGTTTTTTCTTTAAAACGCTAGTGAAGAACTTAACACTGAGCAAAAAACAAGTCCTTGATAACATGAGGGCGCAGTGCCTTACAGTGCCCGCGAAACGCTGCCCAAAAATATAGTTTTAAGTGAGGGTTTTTACTGCACACTTGTGACTAGTACACCATCCCTGTTCTTTCTGACCACTATGGGGAAGGCCCACTGTTTTTATGAAAGTACAACATATAACATGAGAAGTTTGTACTTTCTTTTCATGAAAATACTTAAGGTCACTTTGTGAACCCGGTGCTGCTCCATGTACATCAGGTTAGAGTTGCAGCTTTTCCTCACTGTGAAATTGTGAGGAAAATTTGCCTACCTCAAACCCACATTATTTCAGGACGTTAGATGCCATGATGAGGGTGACAGGGTTTCTGCATTCGCAAAGACCCAAATGGTGCCAGAGTTGTTCTTTCTATGTAGTCACTATTCTTGAACAGCTTTTTGGTTTGTTTTGTTGTGGTTTTTTTAGTAAACATTCACATATTTATCCTACATAGGAAAAGGGTGGGAAAATAAGATGGAAACATCTACTTTTTACTCATGATATAGGTAAATCCATCAGATGCACCAAAGCAGTCTTGGTAACAGTAGCAAGATCTTCACAAAAAATCCTCACTACTCCTAACATTAAAGAAACACCTTGACTAACCACAGAGAACAGCTGAGAGGGCTGCTAAGTTTGTTTGCATTGCTTTGCATGCACAAACATTCCTGCATCTATATTAAGGATGCTAGAAATTCCGGGAAAGCTAGTGTAAATATGAGCAAACTCTTCAAGAAAGCATTTGAGTAAGAAAGATCTTCAATGCTGATATAAAACTTCACCCCTGAAAATCAACTGTTCCTTCAAAGAATAACATTATGAAAGAAAGCTATTTAAAGTGTTCTAGTGGAAAGACAGTTCTTAAATGTTGCAGGAAGAAAGCTAGCTCCACAGGAATAGAGCATCAAATGGTCCTAGACAAACACAGTCTTTCATTACAATGAAAAAAAACCAAAACAAAACCACAAAAAACCTCACAAACAAACAAACACAAAAAAAAAAAGCAAAACAAAAACACACCAAAGAGAAAAAGCAGTTCTCATATTCCAGGTAGTGCTACAAGCCTCTAGCTTGGTAGCACTGGTAGTGACAATGCTAAAGAACTGGAAGACCAGCACCCCAAAATTCACTTTCCCAGTTTGATTGAACCCTTTGTGTCATCATGCTGAGCATCTGCTGAGACTTTTGATAAAAAGCAGGAACAGATTGAGAAACAGGCTGTATCAAATACAAATTCACACAGAATCAGCCCACTCCACTGCAAAACCTTCAATATAAATACATTCACCCTCTGTATCAGCAGTTCAAAAAGGTTTAAAACATAAAAAGTTTAAATGAGCCACTTGACATGCACAGTTTTCCTATATAAAGTCCTCTTGAAGTTATTAGTTCTAAGATTCACGTGGGTAACTTATATCCAAAAATTTTTAAGGTCTGCTAATAACTATCTAGAGCCATTGTGCATTGTCAATTTTTCCATAAGCAGCTTTTTCACTGAGGAGAACCCATTCATAGAACAGACACTCATCCAACAGATACACACAATAAGAGCAGCACAGAGATACAGCCATGTCTGTAAATTTGGGCTGTGATCCCAGCCAGCCTTGACCTGCCCTTTTTGACAAGGGTCTCAAAGTTGTATGCATTGTCATTAATAAAAGCCACTCTATTAATTATATCTGAAAGTTTACTTTAAACCCTGAAGACAGTCATATGGCATTCTAAAAATGTACTGAGACTTTACTATTTTTATGTGCTGCTTATTTCAAAAGCATAAGCATGATGTTGACACCACACTAACATACCAGAGTATACTTACTCAAAGTTTCATTTGTTTCTCAGTCTCCAAGCGTGAGAGGTGACGGTGCTTTCAACTTGATCTAAACCTTTAAGTGATCCTTAGCACTAAATAGTGACTTGAGGTAAGAGTTCAGATTCTAATACTGCCACAGTGAAACATATTTTAGTTGTTATTCAGAAGTGGAAACTTATTGTCTGCTTGTGCTTCCTCTGCACTCTAAATCTAGCCACCTTTTCTCCTGTCTCAAAAAGTTTCTCTAAAAGAAGTTCATAAAAAAATGAAGGTAGGTAGTTTAAAAAGCAGTATTATTAATCTAGAAAATTATATCCATAAAGTACACTGACTGTAAAATTATATACACCATCCAGATGACATCACACACGCAAGACTGAATCCAAAATATTGAAACAATTATATTGATTCCAGGTATTCAGTTCCATACATCTTGATGTACAAGTTCCAGTTTATAGGTTTGTATTCTAACCTTGCCTCACTCTACCATGGTGGTGAGAAATAAAGAACTACCAGCTCAAGTATCTGGTGTTTAAATGATAGTTAAGTGATGACATTTCTGTACCACACCTCAGCCTCACCGCAACAAATCTAGTCCCTAATGATTTCCAAATAAACAGGATCTTTACACTTCAACATCCCAGAAACTGACTGATGATGATAAAAACCTGTGTTCAGTGCAAGTCAGACTTGGGCTATGGACATGTGTACAGCAGAACCACTCACTATAGGAAATGGTTACCAAAAGGAGTTTGGTATGACAAACATCCAGAGACATTTGCCTTTTCCTCCCTTTAAAGTCACCATGTGCTATAGTGATTTTAATTTGGTGAGGGCAGAAAGGCTCAATCACATTTTCTCTTTCTTGAAGACAAAGTTTTATTGTTGAACGTGCTAATTCAGCTCTCCGATAGGTTTTCACTTTCCCCATACTGCAGTATTCTGCAAAGAACAGTCTCAGTGCAGATAATCAACAATTCCAGCTCTCTGGACTTCAGCGGAGTTTTGACAATTTACACCTGTTTCCTGGGTTTCCATGTTGAGACTGACATAAGATAGCTGCTCTGGCCACAGCACCACTAACCAACGACACAACAAAGCAGTTTGTCTGTTCTTAAGTGGGAGGCTAAGCCTTTTGAATGGATTAAATCTCACTTGTAGATGGCAAGAATGAAATTCTTGTTTAAGAATTAAGTAACGTATGAAATGGATTTAAGATGTTCTTAGAACACCAGGAGCATAAAATGGTGGTTTCCCCATTTTTTGTACTCTTCTCTAAGCAGTGCCTAATTTGCACATGGGGACCATTTGTTAGGTTCACCATTCTTCTTGCTTTCTTCAGCTGCCTGCAAATCAATACAAATCTTGTCTTTAAGGTAAGGACTGTACTGGACATTCCATCTCACAGAGTGACCAATCCTCCTTCGAGCGAACAGGTTTGAAGAAAACAGGAGCAGAAGAGACATAAATCCAGTTTGTCTTCAGTGCAAAGCCACTGATTTTCACCATTTAATTAAGGCTTCACCAAAAAGAAATACATAGTACCATCTTTAATAGCTGAAAATTAGCACACTCCTTTGAGAACAAATGGTCCATGAGCGACTTCTGTGCCTCTACCATCAATTGTCTTCCTGAACAAAGTAGTATCTCACAGGGGGCCCTGGCAAGTCTTCTTCTCCATCAGTCTCTGGAGCAAATGATACTGTCAAATCCACATACTTCTTATCAGGTGATGGTTTCACAAGTTTTTGCATCCTATAGAGAAATAAAGCAGAGTTTGTTAATATACCAGAAAGAGGATTGGCAATGGGAATTCAGGATCAGACTAGGATGAATTTCACTGCCAGCAATATATACTGGTCTAACATACTACAGGTCAAATTAAAATGAAGAATTAAGCAATTAAGCCACCTTTAAATTTTGACACAAAAGCTGTTTCTCCACCCAAGATCCAGCAAATCGTGTTCCATTAGCCCATTAGAGAGCTACCGCATCGTTCAACAACAAGTGATCAGTACAAAAGAGAAGAGCATATGGCCAGTTTTGGATGGGATTCCTCACAGATGTAATTTTTCTTTGGCATCCCAGAGAGGCACTAGGCAAAGTTAGATTTCTGTGTAGGATTTCAGTCAATGAGGAGGAATAAGTTCTCTGTCTACCAATAATGGCCTGTTTTAGTATATTAGGAAGAACCACTCCAGTGCAGACACCAGGTAATAAGTTCTGATGGAAAGTAATTCTATTGGGGTTATGGCACTAAGTCCTTGAATTTCAAAGGTGAATAGCGATGAGGGGGGAAAAAACAGCCAAGATCTGGGACTTCTTCCCTCATGACCACAAAGTGAGTTTGAACTACGTAAGGATGTTACGTATTAGCGCAATTTTCCTCCTTTGCTCTCTGCAGTCTCAAAAGCTACAGCCAATGCTTGGAAGTTGCACACTGGAATACTGAAGCAGGTCAGCCAACCTCACTTTCATCACATATCTGTAGATGGCTCAAGATTATTTTCTTGCTAACCTGGTTCATGAGGCCACCTCAAATGCTAAGAGGCTGAGGGAATACAGTCAATCATTTCTATTCCTCACAGATCACTTAGAGAAGGATTTCCCTTCTGGGTATACTTTAGTATGCAGGCCAAAAAGCTGCTTTCCCCAAAGCACTTGTTTCCTTGCAAGAACACAGAGCATTAGCCTCTTCTCAGCAGAGATACTGAGATAATATTTATTTGCATGAGGAAGTCCCAAGCTACAGAGCAAGGCAGATAACTATGCTTCTAAAACTTGCTTTTAAGGAGTATGCCACTAGTTAATGCTGCAATTCTGAAACAAAGAAAGAATCTGGTAATGCTTGTCATATTACAGCATGATTTTAAGCAACTTAAGGAAAAACAAACACACAAAGACAGACCAGAGTTTGCTGTGCAAATATCTTTTGGGACTGTTTGTAACAGAACCCCAAGTTGCTGCTACTATATGAAAAGCTTGAACCAAGACTCAGAGTAGTAAGAAATCCTGATATTCACAAGAGGGCAGCTTCACACCATACCTTTGACTTCATTCATTACATACCTCACTCATTCAAAATTGTTTATACAGCTGTAAGAGAAGGCATATAAACAACTTCTTTTTAACAGGCTGTAAATTCTCATCTTAGTATGCCAGGCACTCTGAAGGTAGTACCAGCTTAAAGGCTCTTCTCTCCCAGGAAGTTTGAAGTAGCTTGCTCATACTACTTTGCCTGATATTACCAACTGGCAGACCTTCAAAACAGGTACTGATCAATGCATCAGCATTAGCTTTAAGCTAGTTTCAAAAGGTTCTAAATTGTTCCACTTGAACCACAGTACACTCTCCTCCCCCCCCCAAAAAAAAACCAAACAACTTATTGTCAGACTTCTTCAGCTTTCTCATTCTGGTATTCATCAGTTAGAGCAGCATTTTGGAAGTCTCCTGCCCTCATCATAGAAGTTAATTCACTTTCTCTTTTTTATTTTCTTTTTGTTGTCCAAATGAAAGAAATTATCTTTTTTCTTTCCAAAATATTAATGACTAGCTACCACTTCGAGGGAAAACACTGCTGTCAGACACACATCCTTATGGTACAATCAGTGAGTGTAATTTGTATGTGCATTTGCACCACTCAACCCGTTTTCCAGTTATACTCACGTGAACTTTAATCGTTTAATGTGACCTGGCATCACAGGAACATAGAGCATTTTGACTCCCTGTACAACCATAGTTGGTTCAATTGCATATTTCTCCTGGAATTCACAAATTAAAGCTTATTAAAGGACTAGAACAGCTGCCCAAACCAGCAGATACTACTGCTGCTAATACTACAGCTAACTATTCAAATCCATAGAATCCCAACCAGAAAACTTGCTAATGCGTGGACTCTGACAGAAGTTTTATTAAGATACATTTGAGTCAAATGAATTAACAAAGAATTTGAAATTAGGCTTGGATGTGTTTACTTAGATACATTCCCATTGACATTAATTATTACTAAAACTATTCTGGTTTGAACAATAACTTCATGAAAGAAAAAAAACAAAAACCAAACCAATAATCCAAAACAAGAAATCCCTTTTCTCTTGTCTTGTACTAACCCAGTACAGTAGATAACTTACTCTGACAGCATTTATGAAGTCCAACAGAGTAAAATCCTCTTTCCCATGAATTGTCCACCTGTCCCAGATGGTAAATGAAATCCCATTTCTGTTTTAAAAAATGAAAGGTTGTTTGTTACTTTAGAATGTGAACTCAGCCATTTCCTTTAAATGTGTCTTGAAGAACTGCCGTGTCTTTTAGGAGGTGCTGTTTTATCTTGATCAAAAATCTCCTCCCTCTCTGCTGCAGTTTCTCCAGCCTTCTTACCTTGCTAAGCACAAGACACAGTAAGAGCTCCAAGTAAACATGGTATCTGGCAATGAAGTTAATGAGCTTTCAGACCTACTGAAAAATAGCTCTTATATTGAACGAGATGCAAAAGTGTGTCCAGAATGTTTCCTAAGAACAATGCCACGTCTAACTTGTCTAGATTTTTAAAGCCTCACGAGTAACAGCTTCCACTGAAAACAAAACTAACCCCTTAAACCCACTGTATTTTAAATTAGGATGGATGAGTATGTGCTGTATTTTCCAAAGTTCTTGAGCAATGTAGTGCTAAGAGGATCACTTACACTTTTAGCAGTATATAGTAAATGGATAACAGAGTGTGATAGCAAGCATGCAGTGATTCATCATTTTACAAGTTTAAACAACAACAACAAAAAAAACTTTTAACATCTATGATGTTTAATTGAGTATGGCCATGAACTGTGGTTCCATCATAGCTTTGCTATGTGAGCACGTAAGGCCTTAATCTGGTTATCTGAATTTAATAACTATTCAAACTTCACATTTGTTTTAATGACTCAGCAAGTTTCAGCATCAATTAGCAGGTTTCAAAATACCACCCTCGCCCTTCTGCCATTGTCCTTCCTACCTGATTTCTGTTCTTCTTACTTCAGCAGTTTCTGTAAAGACCATTATGGGAATGGCTAGGTTCAGAAAACAGTTCTTGTATGCATCAGCTGGGTAGCCACCCACAACTTTGATGAGTTCCAGTGCAACCTGCAGTAAATGAGAATTTACTTATTAGGTTTTAGGTACTGTGTAATCAGTACTAGTGTAGTTTTAAGGCCAGCAACTACAGAGAAAGTTGTTAATGAGATTGGCCTTTGTACAATCGGCAGAATAAATAACATCTGGAAATGCAACCCACTATGCCACAGAAATAAATTCTGTTGTTGCCAAGAGAAATACTTAAAACAGTGTTCCTAATGTAGGACTCTTTCAAAAACTGTTTAATTCAAGAAACCTCCACAAAGCATGAAGTTCTGTTGAGATGCACAAATGTGAACTACTACAGAACAGATCCTCTCCACTCTTGGCAGTGGCACTCTGATGGAAGTTCTTATTAATGGCAGAAAACAAACCAAAATGCTGATTTCCAATTCTTTGTGTCCAGCAAATCAAATAGAAAAGCATCAAAGGCTTAGCATGTTAAGAAAACTTCCCTGTCTGACCATTCAGGAGCCACTCTGGTAATCATGTTAACAGAGACTTTAAGTGCTGGGGCCGAAGCCCCTTCACAGCAGGTAGCTTCACTACCTGCAGGTGCCCTGCTTCACTCGCTACCTGTCCCACTCTCACAGTCTTCATCGGCTCAATCCTGGGCTTCCCTCAGCAGAGTCTCAGACCTCAGGTTCCTTTAAGTAATTTTACCATAGTACAACAACAGAGTAACAGCACGAGCTGGTGCCTCTGAAGAGGGACCCTAAACAAAGGACTACCTGGGCTTTTGTACCCTCACAGTCTGTGTGCTCAACAGTCTGGGGTCTTCCAAATGAGTCCTCAAAGCTGAAGCTGTGTCTCTGAGTGTTCCTTCACTTGGCTGGAGCCACAGGTCCCCATGCCCCTTGTTGTGCAAAGTTCACAACCTCTTGCCTAGGGCTCTCGCCACCCTGAGCTCAAGCTTCAGCTGGCACTGCAGCTGCACACCTGCACTGAATGTGTTCCACAACAACCACATCTAGAACCAAACACCTTTTGTATTGGTACATGAGAAGTAAATCCATTTCTTTAAATGAGGCTCTGTCAGGGTAGCACTAACTGATACCCACACAACAGTGGTTTCAGGCAAGAAAGAGTAAGAGAAATAAATACGCATTTAGAAAGCATACTCACCAGCCCTGATACTGCAGCAGTAGCTGTTGCAATGGCAGGAATAATCTTTCCTGCAATGCGTTTTGTTTTGAACCGATCCGCTGCTTCAATGTTGTACATCTTGGCTCGCAAGTTTGATGCGGCTGTTATGAAATCTACATGCCCATTACTATCATCATCTTTTTCAAAGGATATGGGCTTCATTTGCAAGTCAGCTGCTCATTAAAAATGAGAAAAAATTATTATTAGAAAACTGAAAATGTCCTAAACATAGCTTATAGGAACCAGAATCTTAACAAACCAAAAATCTCACATCCTGGAGCTTGGTTCCTTACTTGTTTTCCTATACTAGAAGTAGAATGCCCCTATCAATACCACTTGTTAAAAGAGTGTAATGATAGAAATACCAACAGAGCTCCATAATTTTATTTTCCTTGCAACACCAGGAATAAATTTTGGACAGTCCTATGGATGTTTCTTATACGCCCCACCTCACTATAGCTCCATCCTGTGAGAATTCCCTCTATAAGCTTTGTTTATCCGCAACCCTTTCACTATGGACTCAGTAGCATGGGAGTCCAGAGTTTTGGGTTGACACTCCAAGGGATGTGTTAGAGACAAGCTAATCTTTCTCCTCTGTCTTCATGGGCTAAAAAAGCTGGCACGTAGTTTTTGCCCGATGACCTCTTCATGTAGCTAGGCACAAAAGTGGGATCTGAGCACTCTCATTTTAACATATCTAGAAGATGCTGAGGAAGACTCCAACAGACTTCACAATTAAGGATAATTTCAGACTGATTCCTCTAAGAAGTAACTCTCAGCCTTCTCATACCAGAATTGCTTTCAGTCCATCTGGGATCTAGCCAGCACCCTTTCCCTCCTTCAGAGTTCAGTTCGCTGCTGCTGCCTGCTTGCTGTCATTAGTGTTGTAATTACATACAAGTGTAACAGAGAGCCCCAAGACTTGCAGGCATCTCAGAAATACAGAAGCATAAAGTAATGCCAAGCAACAGGACAGATATCTGCATAGCACTTCAGAACACTTTAGACACCAGCTCTGCTTCTTGCAGAATTAAAGACCTGAATGCCACTACCGGCAGTCCAAATTCAAGACATTACTGAGATATGAGGTTTCAGAAGTTTGCACTACTCACCTTCCAGAGCTTCATTGGATAGTATAGACTTCTCCAGTAGGAAAATAGCATTTCTTTCATCCTCACTGCTGACTGGAATATGATCTGGTTTTCTTGCGGTTTCATCAGTCTGTACAACCTGCAAGTGTGTGCAGTGCTTGAGTAATAAAATACATGAACTTCAGACAGCACGAGTGTTAAGTGTACTAAATTTTCTGTCTTCCCTGCTGTCTTTCCTGAGAGACGTAGATTTACTGGAGCAAGTCCAGCCAAGGGCCACAAAGATCATTAAAGGACCAGAGCATCTCTCACATGAAGCTGTGAGAGCTGGGATGGTTCAGCATGGAAAAGAGAAGGGTCAGTGGGATCTTATCAATGTGTATAAATATCTGATGAGGGGAAAGTACAGAGAGCACAGATAAACTCTTTTCACTGGTGCCCAATGACAGCACAAGGGGGTATGGGCACAAATTGAAGCAAACAAAATTCCTTAAGAAAAATATAAAAATACTATAAAGAAAAACAAAAACAAAAAAAAAAAAAAAACAAAAAAAAAAAAAAAAAAAAAAACAAAAAAAAAACAACACCCCCAAGCAAAACTGTGAGGGTGGCTGAACACTCTGAACACTGGCAGAGGCAGCAGAGAGAGGGTGTGGAGTCTGTTCTCAGAGATATTCAAAACCCAACAGGATACAGTCCTTGATGACCTGCTCTAGCCACTCTTGCTTGATGCAAGGGGATTGAACCAGACAGTCTCCACAGATCCCTTCCAACTTCAATCATCTGTGATTCCAAGTCACAATACCAGTTTGGCCTCATAAGGCAAGCATTCATAAGATAAGTATTAACACTGTGCAAGAAAATATGAAAACACCCTGGAATACTTGATAATTTTAAATAGTGACAAATGTTAGCCACTGCACAATAATGCTTAAGCTACTCTGAAATTAACACTTCAAAAATAAACATAAAAGTAATGACACTTCCTTTACATTAGCTAGAAAGAAATGACAAATTGACACTAGTCTTGGATTGTTTTAAAGTTGCTTGTAAAATTTTACTACTTTTATTAAAATAGTATAGACTCATGTAAACTTAAAAAAACCTTGCAAAGTTACAATCACACTCATGCATGGAAAACAATGGTATAACAAATCATTTGAAAAAGGCAACCCCCCTCCATCATTTTCCATTTAGCATCTGGTACATAGATACCATAGCTATACCAAGTTAAAGCAGTCCTGTATGCCACAGTTGTACTTCCCCAAAACCCAATGTAATTTGTGTTTATTTCTCATTAGCATTGATGCAAGAAGTAGTTGAAGATGAGGGACACTGTTTGTGGAACGTTTTATTTTTTTCTTTAAACTAAATATCACACTTACTTTGTTTGAAGGTCTAAACTCTGGTACTTTCACAGCTGAAATAATACTCAAAATAGTTTCCTCTGACAAATCCTGTTAGGTTTTGAAGAAAAACAATTTAAATTCACATCATTGCAACAAGACTGTATATCCAGTAGCATTTCAAAGAACCCCAAACCCAAAAAATCTCACAAATATTCAATGATGTTTCAGTCAAACATCACCATTAAAACACCAAGTGACATTTCAGTTACTACAGCCAGCCAACTGGTGGGAAGTGCCTAGCACTTGAAAACTCAATAGAAGTGTAAACGTGACTTACAGGAAGTTCCAATTAGAAAAGAAAAAGGGTAACAAGAAAAACAAAGTAGAAGCAACACAGAGGCTGTGAGTAGTAGAAAATAAAAACCCCAGAGCACAGCTAAGACACTTAATTGAAAAAATGCCTTATAGAGAATCTTTTTTCAGTTCAGTAGCTATATTACACAGGAAATAGGTGCATCAGAATAATAATTCCCAAGTTCGGTGCTTACTGAAAATATCAAATACACTGCACATTTCTTCTCCAGATTAGGGATTTGAATACAGACGAAGAAGTGTAAGCAGTGGCTGAACAGCCAGTGCTGAAGGATAGATTACTTTAAGAATCACTTTAATCAGTTTTTGGAAAGAACTGGCAATCAGACACCAGGCCAAAGCCGAATACATACAACCAAGTTATGCACTGGGAACGCTGTTACAGTACATGGATTACCTTTTCAGTGAAAGGAACACAGTACACTGTTGCGAAGAGTTTTGCTGCACTCACAATGAAACCATAGTGCCTAAAGAAAAGAGAAAGATTTTTGGTGTTTTTTTTTTTTTTTTAAACTTCAGTTGCTCAGAAGTTTGCAATCATATTCAAAGAAATCTTGAACATATGGAGAAAGAGAATTCCCATCTTTCAGTGCAGACAGTACAAAACAGATGGCATGTTTTGACTGACTCAGAAGGTGTCCCCAAAACTAAGCAAACTTTGATCAGTAAAGAGTTATTTAATGAAAACCATATTTAACCTTTCCAGTCAAGAAAACAACTGCTCACATGACATCGATATGATAATAAAAGACTTCTCCTCAGAAATAAATTGATATTTGCCATGATCTCAGTTTTCACTCAAACTAAAAAAGGCAATCCAGACAGTTTCTCAAAGCAGGTGTACATATGCAGCAGATGTATGCTTTTCAGTCCTTCAACCACATCAATTTTTTAAATTATCTGTAATACCCAAGCCATCTAGATCAGACCCACGTTGTTATGAAGAAGGGGTCCCTCCACTAGGTCATATTAGGTAGACAATTTAATTTAGCATGTCTTGCATTTTTTGATGTGGGACAACAGAGGCAGAGAGGTATGACAGCAACAACTCAGTAAAATTCTGTAGTCACAGAAGACATAAAATGGGTTGTTCTAAGCTATTTCACCTTAGATGTCACACCTTCCCACAGCACCCTCCAATCCCATATCAGTGAAAACTAAATTACCTGTAGTGAAAGCATGAGACAACTCACCAAATTTGCCACAGATTTGTAAGACTGTGCACTAACTCTCATCGATACCAGTCCAACTTCTAGCACTATAAAGGCACTGCCTTGCACTTTCTGCTGTAGATTGAGTTTTATAGATGCTATAAAACATCTAGAAAGCATCTGTGGCAGTACTATACTTACAAAGGATCATTAAAATCAAACTTCACCGGGAAAGGTGGCCTCTTTGGTGATTGCCAAAACAAACCTGTTAAGAAGAGAGACTTAAGATGAAACCCTAAGTAACCAGGAACAGCAATACATGACGTATGCCATGAATTCACAACAGGCACAAAAGGGTATTTGTACTTACTTCCATCTTTTAATCGTGTATCAAGGGGAAAGGAATGAAGGAGCTGAAGAGCCTAGAGGAAAAGTCAGAGTAGCTTCAGTAATTTGTCATATACAGATCGACATGACCACACTAAATCAAACCTTCATTTTAGTAATGACATGAAATCTCGATTCACTCCAAATCACAGCTGAAGTAATTCAAAGAGTTAAGAAAATCTAAAGACGACTGTGTCAAGATGGACAGCTTAAAGACAAGTACTACTGGACAGTGACTTGCCCATTCATTCACAGACAATGATGACAATGTCACCTCATCTGTACAAAGTCCAAACAAGACACTTAATCCAAGAAGCAAAACATTCCCCCCACCCTATTGTCACTTTAAGATTATTGCATACAAATTCACATTTGGGAATGCAACATTTTGTCAATGTGACAATTACCACCAGGGCTTCCATAGGCACAGGTATGCTTATCAATTAGAAACATCATGATCACATCTTTCCTACAAAATTACACACATACTTTAAGCAACACTGTGGACCAGATTCTCAGAATGACTGGCTCTTATTTCAGACAACCTTTGAGAAAATCAGGGTTATGAAGCTGATTTCAGTAACAAAAGTTTAGTGCAGGAAACAAAAATCTGTTGTTCTTTAGTGAAAGACATCTGATAATCTCACTATTTTGGAGAACACAGTACCTAGTAAGCTGGAAAATTGCCAAGAAAACTGCTTGGAGACTACTGAACAGAGCTACTAGAGTGAGTTAATAAGCCAGACCTAGAAGTGCTACAATAGAAAGGGATGCAGCATTTTTACATTTCAAGTACATCTCATTATTTATGAAGAAATGGAAGTTAGTGCATAGATTTGGACACCTAGTTATTAGAGCTACCAATTTTTCTAAAATCCTTGTCAGTCCAATGCCACCTCATTTACAGGTCTTACCTACCTTATGGCTAAAATACTTCTCAAATTTTACTCTTGCTAGTTCTACACATTGAGTCCAACTTCGGGGTCTTCTACTGAGTGTTTTAATAACATGAAAACAGCCTTCTAAGCTCTCTCCTGATTTTATTCTCTAGATAAAGAAACATGAAAGTGTTAAAACAGACAAGATTCCTTCAAATCCAGTCAAACAGTAAATATGCTTTTAGTAATCCATAGGCAAAAGGAAACAGAGGGTCAATTTGTGAAATATTATCCCCTGTGTGATCCTCTTCCCTGTTTTTTTTCCCTGGGTGCTGTGGTCTACTTGATTTACTTCCACCCAGCCCTATGGACCACAGTCACAAGAAAAGATAGTAAACATTTGAATCTAATTTATTACATAGTTGAATTCACTTCAAACTCAGTGTGACATATACTAATCATACGCTAGCAGTGCCTCAGTCTTTCTGATATTTCTACATCATGTACAGAGGATGTGAGCTAGAGAAGCTTTTAATTATGAAACACACCAGAAATACTGTTCATCTGATGATCAGCTAACGTCTTTAGGTTTTCTGGAAAAAGTCAGAAACTAACCCAAATCTCACGGAATTTAAATAGGAACAAAATCCATAAAGCAGCAGTTTAAACCCTGTATTTTACCCTGGCAACATTCCCTTACCTGTAAAACTTCTTCTGCTGATGGATAGGTTTGCCAGAATTTGTTGAACAAAGAAGGCTTGTGAGAAAACAAACTTTCAAACTATAAAATAAAAAGAACAGATATGGTATTTTGCAAGAAGTATATCAGATCGCCCACCTTTCCAAATACACATTTAGTTATGCTGAATCCCAGTAAGCTTATTCCATTACCTTATCTCTTGCCCACTGTATTGTATGCTCAATGGCAGCTGGGAAAGACTTCAAGGTGCAAAAAGGTATTTCTTCTTCTGGTGGATCCCGCTGTAATTAAGGAAGGTTGCATGTAAATGCAGACTTACTAAAGTTTATTGCTAATAATAGCACCAAAAACTTCTAGACTATAGGTTTAAAACTCCGCTGTTGTAATATACAAAATGGCTTATTTATGCTTAGAAATTTACTTTATGGACACTAATATTATCACTTCCTCTGTATGAAGAATAGTCCAAACTCAACCCTGGAAAGCAAAACTGAACTCTGAAACACAAACAACGGGTGAGACTGCCAGTCAGCTTTTCCAAGATGTGCAGTCCACATTCACATACACTCTCAGCATGAAACACACCCTTTCATGCAAGGCCAGAAAGACTCCTTTATGGACACTAGCAAGACTGTTAGGATGCTCAAAATCCTGTCTCTGTGTCCACATGGCATCATTTCAGTGTTCTCAACCAGTGAATTTCTACCTTATAAAGGCAATTTCATAAGAACTTAAACAGAGGAATATTGCAAGAGTTTGAAGGTTCATTTTCCCCTGTCCCATTCGAACAGAACTGTTCTGTATGCTTGTAAAGAACTGCTCAAATTTTATTTCCTTTTCTTCAAAAATCAAGGAAGTAATTTCTTTCCTAATAATACTGTTCTTCAGCAGCTCAAATAGGCCACTTATTTTAAACAGACACATAAATGATTAAAGAATCAGAGGGCATTATGGGACTAGTACAGAAGGTGCGCAATGGTCTTAAAACACTTACGTGACTATTATAGGACTCTGTCAGATGGGGCACAATAACTTCTGTGTGTCCTTTTGTTCCCATAGTTCCGGAGTCTATAAGAGGACGCAGGTTTGCTACACAACGACTGACATGGAAAGACACAGACTATCAGCACACAGAGTAATCACTACACTCTTGTACTGCAGACATTACTGGATTGTAACCAGTTGTCTCTAGGCACTTTCAGAAGAGTGGAAAGCTTACACCAAACTCAGGAAGAAATTAAATAAGAAGAGCTATTCAAGTTAGATCAGGATTCCATAAACTTGAGCCTATGTGGATTACGACCATTAGAAATTATTTTTCAATGTAAACATCTCTATTTTTATATTTAAATACATATTTTTATGCACAAATAATTCAGCCTTCAGACCACCACAGTATTCTCCTGCTCATCAGAACTTAACAGCTTTTCAGTTTCAAGAACTCACTCCAAGGCTTTCTACTATGTGAACAGTAGCAGGTGCACAACAGCAGAGTTGGTTTCCACCTTGAGTATAAACCTCTTCCTCCCCCCAGCCTATAAAGGAACAAGGTAAATCGGAGCAATTTGCTATCAGATCTTATAAGCAGTTCCAAGTCAGGAAGAGTAAGAACAGAAAAGCAGAGTTCACACAGAGCATGAAAAGCAGCCCTTGCTTCCTTTCCACACCCTACCTATCAATGTATCTCCTTGCTTCAACATTGTCCAAAGCAGTTACAATCACATCTTGCTTGGTATAGAATTCATCGCTGTACGTATTCTCAGTAGCTGGACAAACTTTATTAATATCTGAGTCAATCTTTACGGAAGGATTGATGTTCAGAGTTGCTTCTGCTGCAGTATAGCTCTTGGGTTTCTGAAAGTATGAATGCATAAATATACATAACTATGACACGGAGACCGAGATAAAGAACAATATTGAGATAAAGAACATCTGAAACACAGAAATATCGACTTCATTTGCTGATCAAACAACAATTCACTGACAGAAATGTTAGTATGCAAAACACAGAATACAGGAAATTTTTTAATCATATACCTCCCTCACTGATATATATCTTATTAATATAGGAGTTTTTTATTTTTAGTTTTATTTAAAGTAGTGTGTCAGAGATCACATGGTGAAAGCGCTTGAATGGTGCAGAAGTTTATTGAGTAACTAAAACTGATGCCACATGTTGCCTCTCATGCTCTCAAAATGCCCTAAGAAAGGAGCAGTTCATGACTGTCAGAGGATAAACCCATTAGTAACTGTGACCATGTCTATGCAGCATAGACATCAAACAGCTGTGAATAATCACAATTCTGCAAGGTATTCCATACAAAGCCAATTTCAGAAGCTAAACTGAAAGAGAGTTCTTAACCTACCTGACACTTCTAGCCATACTACATTCAGTTATCTAGGGATCAGCACTCAAGACAGTGTGGCTTCTGAAAGCTTGAAGGATTCACATTCCATTTATCTATCTATCAAAAGTGTAATCTGTTCCCAGATTTGCTACACATAAACAGGAGGCAGAAAATTCAGCTGCTGGGTTTTGGGCAGGGGAAACCTTTTTCCACATTGCTGTCAAGATCTGAGCCACCTTTTTTATTTTGTGCTGTGCTTGCAAGTTCGAGGATGTTCTCTCTGCTTCTAAGGAATTAACAGCTGTGTCATGCACTTACTGAATGTAGTTTTTTTTTCAAAGATATTTATCAGCTTAATGGAGACTGAATGAAGTCAGAAGATAGCAACTTTGGTGAAGTTCCATCAGCAGTAGCACTACTGAGGTCTATTGAGAACACTTCTGCCAGCACTGTCTGTTTTCGGTTGTTTTATTTTCCCTGAATTTCAATGTTACAGTAAAGTATTTCTAACATACTAACCCGTGGCAACTTCTTATGCAACACAGCACTCCTGATTGTCAAGTCTGAGGGATTTCATTAGTCAAAGACGCCAGCACACATTAAGGTTAGACAATCCAATTTTGCTCAACTGATACCAGTGATAAGTGGGATGCCATTGCAGTTCTAGGTATTGTTTTTTAAAAGCTTGGATTTCATTACAGCCTTTAAGTCTTTTCTAGACAGAAGTACAGACACAATTCAGCTCGCTGTGGAGACACAGGACAGGGAAACACAACAATAGTCCAGAAAATTTACTGAATAAGAAAGCCTACCTGTATGTGATGAGGTCGAAAAAGAAACTGCCTGTTCAAGTTGGATTTCTCTATCAAGTCTGGATCTGTAATTGTAACCTAAGTCAGAAGGGGCAAAAGCAACAGCTGAAGTTACAACTTAAGTGTAGCACTGAGCAATGATACTAATGCAATCTCTACAGACACTTTTCAAAACAAAGCACTGCTGTTGGCATCAGCTCTGGTTAAAAGCTCTGCCTATCCTGACTGACTAAATTTTGTTTTAAAATCAAAATACAGCAAGACTGTATTTTATGTGTTCTGTTTCTAATTGCACACTTCTTCCACTGTATGCCGAGGCCATTGTACCCTCTGCACAGAGATCAACCTGAAATAAGACTCAGACTTTTAACATTTTTAGTAATTTATTTAATTATTCCTTATCACATTACTTTTTAATAAGAGAAGCAAGGTTAACAAGTGACTTACCAATCCTTTGTCTTGCCCAGTACCAACACCAAGAAGTGCAAAGTTTTTTAGCATTTCACAGCCTATCGCTCCGCAGCCAACCTAAAGAAAATCACAATTTAAGTCAGACGCATAAGTGAAAACCAGGAAAACAAGTATAATAGAGAAGCCCCATTAAAATTTTGGACCATTTATTCCTCAATGGCACACATCAGAACTGCCCTCATTATTTTGAAGACAGTGGACATTAGTTCTATCAACAAGGCACTTGCAAAAGGTGTGTCAGTCATACTCACCAAGAAAACATTCAAATCATGGAGCTTCTGGCACAGAGAGTCTCCAATACAGGCCCTCAGGGCATCATACCTATCTCCCCTATGCAGGCACAGGAGATAAAAACAGGAGAACAGCAAGTTGCCATTTATCATGGTAATACCATTGATGCCAAACTGCACTTTGATGTAACTAAAAAAGTCAGAAGCTATCATTCCTGTTCCTCCCATGCTCAAATAGGACATACATTCTTAACTCCAAACCCATTCAGTGCTGCAAATAGCACTGAATTAAGTTTAAAAGACATCTTCTGTGCCTGCTTGAAACTCAGATGTGTACATAAGCCAGTAGATTGTAGTTGTATTTACCGTGGGAGAAATTCTTCAGAGCCCACCTTCTCCAGAGGCATTACAATGTCTAACACATCTATATATAGCTGAAAAAAAAAAAAAACACACCATAAAAACCTATGAAAAATAGTTTTTAAAATTAAAATAACATTACTAACTATTTTCTATGAACAACAGAGTCTAGAAATTTAGAAGCACTAAGTTCTTACTGTCAGTGGAAGACTATACAGCATTTGGTACCCTACAGTTTACTTCAGGAAAAAAGCAGGAAAAAGTAACTGGACACAGAGGGGAAAAAAGCTCATTCAAACAGGTGAGCTGCAAGGACAAGCATGTTACCCCTCCAAAGGTAACAGTGAAGACTGTGATGTTTTTTAATCTAACTTTACTCTGATATTTATCCTCAGAGTCTGAAAGTACTGCTCTTATGTATAGTAGCTTAAGCTGGCATCTGCCCTATATCACACCTTTGCAGCCATGAACTAATAAGCCAATGCTCTCTTTGCTTGTGTGAAAAAATGTGTTGTGTGAACTCCAGGTGCAAAAAATTTTAATAAAACTGGCTGTACTTTTATTGTACACATAAAAACGTGGTTTTTACTAAATTTAGTCTCGAGTCTTTTTTTTTATTTTCATGTTATAAAAGTTGTTCAGGTTATTTTGATCGTACAGCACTTTACACATAACTATCCATTCAAAACATGTCAAAATAAACATCCAAAAACAAAGACAGTCTTACCCACTGCTGCAATGGAGAAAATTTTCCCGTTACTGCTTTCAAGACTTCCTGGCTAGCAACACCACCCACTGCTGCAGCCAAAGGAGGTAGAAATCCCTGAGCAGTCCGAGACAGCCATTTTACCACATCACCATTTACCTGAGGCTGAAAAGTAAGACACGGTAACAAATTTATCCCCTCAATGAGCAAAGTCAGTTCTTGACAGATTTACAGATTATTATTCTTCAGTAAAAGACAAATTATTTCACTCTGACTAGCAAAAACGTTTCCAGCCAAGACAGATCCACCATATATCCTGCATTTATCATATGCATTTGTTTAAAAACTGGATTCACATAGCCAAAGGATTCAGCCTTCGTGTCAGGTGAACATTCAGTTGAACCCATGCTGAAACACCATTCTGTTCCCGTGCATGGCCTTCAGAAAGCCAGCTGATCCATCTGAAGATGGATCCAGAGACCGACAACTAAAGCATGACCTTTAGGCAACTAAATATGCACATTAAAAAATTACTTATAATGACAATGATTCCTTACTCACTTTATTTTCCAGTGTTTCACTTATAGACATGGCTATTTTCAGCATTTCCTCAGCATCCTGAAGGCATCTAGACATCAGGGTAGAAACAACAATGATGAGTCCTTCTAGAAACATGATCAGTGGAAGAAAAAAGCAATGGATACAGTAGGAAGAGTCTGGAAATTTACACTGTCTTTAACAGTAAGCATTAAAGATGTATTTCTAAACGTTAGGGATAGCTCAGGAACAAGAGTCTCAGTGTAAAAGCCAATAAGCAAGTAGAGTTTTAAGATTTACACTTTGTAAGTAGTTTTGTCTCATTTAGCTCAAAATTATGCAAATCAAGAACTACAGCTGAATAAAAAAATACTGAAAATGAAAACCAAACCCTTCAGATCTTTTTTTTAAACCCATAAACTACAAGATAATTTGGGATCACTGAAACAACTCTTCCATATTAATCACACCACATGAAAAAACAAGAACAGAGAAGGCCTTCCTGCATAAGCTGTTTCTGTCTACCTGGGACCAGAAAGTGTCATTGCTACATTGGGAAGGCCCTGTCACACACCCAGATGCATGCAATAGGTAACATTTTTCATCTAGATTTCAACTTTTCATTTCTATGTGGTCTATTAAGTACCAGACAGACAAGGTACCCTGCTGCACATCAAACCAGTAACTACAATCAAACAAGAGGAGAGATCTGCCTGATTCAAAGCTTAGCAAAGACAAAAGTGCTGCATTACCCAATGTTCGGTCCGCGACCAAAGTTCTCCTGGAAGTGGTTCAAGGCAAGCATGGCAACATGGATCTGCAAAGGAGTCTGTTAAGACAACAATAACTGTTGATCAGTTACAAACTAGAGAAAAAACAAAAGAAACAAAAGCAACTATTTGAACTCTTCTGTTACTATTTCACTTCCTTGTCTCTTAACCACAACGCTCAAAAAAAGTTTTTAAATAGCATTAAAAAGTGAATTTGAAATATCTCATACTAATATTTTTACAAGAAGTATTACTCAGTGTTAATGTAATACCCTTCAAGCACATTCAGCAGCCATTTCAACTAAGTCCAACGGAAGAGTCCCCAAAAGAATTTAGTGCTGAAATTGGAAAATGAAGTAATCTTCTTTTAACTAGACACTATAATGCATTGCATTTTGTCAATAATAAGGCCCAGCATTAAAAGTGAAAAGTAGAAAATCTTAACAGGTAAGTCAGACCCTATATTACCAAACAAACAAAAAAATCATTACATCAACATTGTTTAGTTTAAAATTTTAATAAGCCAGAGACTTACATGCCTTTCATGTCCACAATACTTATCTAAAAGCGCGATAGAGGCAAATACTGCTAGTGTCCTCTCACAGATTTTAAAAAGATCTCTGAATCATTTTTTTTCAAAGAAATAAGAAAAGTATCCTTACACTATTAATTCCAGTTTCCAACCCACCTGTGATCACCTTTTTATGATTATTTCAGCTTTGCTATCAGTGTGATTTTTATCAACTAATATTATTAAATATAGGAAAGAAATCATTGTGTCGCTTGCAAAATTTCAACTGTCCTGAATTAAAGACTTATCAAAACCTGAGATTTTAAACAGCAAAGGTGGCTGAGCTGTGCATTTACAACATACTTGTTGCAAATCATGGATAACGAGCCTCTGTGGTGATCTAAATCATAATGTAAATTCTGTGTGACTACACAAACTGATACCTCACTCCTACCTCACACTTTAAAATGGTATTTAATTGATATAGAATAGTTAGGAAATTATATTATTCTAAACATAAAGCTACAGATGAGAACATGTAGTTTAAATATTAAAGCACTTATGCCCATATCCCCACATTCTGATTACCTCAGGCTTGCTAAAATCTGCAACAAGGCATAACGGATTTGTTATCTGCTTCTCCAACCGTTCCTGGAAAACAAGAATTCATGACAACAACACACTACTTAAGAACACAACAGTCGCTGCTACCTGACAAAACAATACTCTTTCTGTAGAGACTAAGAAACAAATCTTTTCTTACTAGCATTGCTATTACTCTCTATTATTAATCCACAAAAGATGCTTAAAATAATCATCTACTGCAAGTTCTGTCTATCAAAAAATGTCAGACAGGTTTCACATCCTAGTGGCAAGACTCATCTTTAAATGGGTGCGATTTTGGGGGTTGTCCTGTACAAAGCCACGAGATGGGATTCCATGATCCTTGTGGGTCCCTTCCAGCAAAGGATATTCTATGATTCTAGGAAACTGCTCTGAGATTAGTTACCAGGGATTTTATTGGCAACTGGCTGTTTGCTTGCAGAACTTCCCCACTCCAGAGGAACAGGAAGCTACTGCTTCACAGAGACAAGACACAGTGCTGTGCATTCTCACATCAGAAGCAGCTGGTCCTCACTCCCAGCTTTTTAGAAGAATGTTTGAGGGCAGTCAGGATCTACCTTCTGCAGGCCCATAAAGGCAGCATGTGTATTGCAAGCCCTCTTACAAATTCACCCAGTTGTCTCTTCTCAGAAGGCCGCCAATAAACCACATATTTGTAGACCTTTCTGAAGCCTATCCCAGCAGTACAGGGCTAGTCTGCCCATAATTAATTTTTTTCTCTACAATGGTAGGTAACTTTGAAGTATTTCCTATTCTCTGTCATTTAATAAATCAGTATCACTATTCTCATCCAATAAAATTAAGTAAACCCAAATAACTGGTAACAAAATCATGTATCTGCTGAACTCTGCTTCCAGTGCTCAGACCATTAACACTCAAGAACTCAGCTATGTCAAGCACACACTTACAAAGTAAAACATCTTGGGAGTCTTCACTTGCACAGCTATGCCTCCATGTAAGTAAGGCTCCATTTCTGATGTATCACCAATGCTGAAGGAATAAGGTGACACCACTGAAAAGACAAGAGAATAAATAGTGACTGATAATTCAAAGTGTCATTGGATGCTATAATTCTGTATACAACAACGTGGGGTTTTGCCAATGCTTTTTGTGCTGTAATTTTGTAGTGTGCAACCTTGCTTTGAAAGCATAAAACACAGCTGATCCTCGTAACAGGATTGTCCCTCTGCCAGTTTCTGGGTTAAAGTATTAGTTTCACATGATCTGTTATGAAATGAGCTTTTTTAAGTGGCAGCAGATTTAAAAAGAATTCTGATGACCACAGCTCTGTAACAAAAATGAAATCACACTCAGTTTTATTTAGACTGTGCACAGAAGTGTCCAGAATACTGCTCAGAGTAGGATTTTAGCCCTGTGATGAGAAAAACAGGAAATCAAAAAGGGCAGCTGGACTATTTTGTCACATCTTCCCTCTCATACATGTGAAGCATGGTTCAGATAAAAAGACACAAAAAATGTTAATTCATTAACATTAACAAAACTGAAAACAAAAGCTAGGCCATGATTAAGAAGAAACTGGCCACAGCATCAGCACTAGCAAAATCACATGGGTCCAGAGAAAACAGATTCAACCGCATGTTCCAAGGGTATTGTTTTTTGCCTCAGACCACAAAATAGTTAAAAACAACCAACCAACCCCCACCCACTTGCTCTCTCTTCTCCTCCGAACAAACAGGCATTGAGATCTGGAAACTGCAAAATTCCCCACCATCCAAAAGGAACCAAGTAGTATGCCATGAGACATGCACACTACAAGCAGAACAAAGCAGAGTAGACATAAATAATGAAAATAATTTCAAAAGCATGCTTAGAACGAGAGCCATGTCAATGCATTGCTGTACACTTAAACTGTCACCCAAAAAAACCTACAAGTGACACACAAAGTGGCACCCAAAACCATGACAGAAACACAGGTATTATAGGACCCTCCAAAAACCAAACCAGTTTCATCAGCCAACTAATGACAAAAGCTCAGAAGCTGCCAAGTAGATTCCACTGGCTAAGCATTTCCATTGGCTCCTTAAGTGGCAAGAGTTAACTCCTGAGTTTGGAAAGACTTTACTAAATGGAAATAGAGTCAAGATAACACTAGAAAGAGCTTTGTGCCAAAACACAATTTTTTTAATGCAAGCTCACTGGAGGTCTGCATAATCCAGCACTCCTCTGGCTACAGTAACTAACACTACAGTGAGCTAAACCAGGCCAAAAAATAAATACCTACCAAATGAGTCAGCAAGTTTACCTGTTATTTGGTGTGTAGATCCATTTAAGCATGACATTCCATTAACTTCCCGAAAGGTTAAGAACTGTCCTGTTTCAAGTCTGTGTGGATGATTTTCAAGGCAAGTGACAATACCAGGATTTGACTGAAATAAAAAATGGCAAAATTAACAAGGAGGAAAGCATCTTGAAATGAGGAAAGCATGACCCCTGCAGAGGGGTCATGTTTTATTGTAGGCACATAGCTTTTTGGCTACTGAAACTGCAGACTAATACTTTTTACACCTCATTTCTGTCATAGTAAGAGAGTTACCTATGACAACATTTCCAGTCCTACTTTAAGTGTTTCTATAACACAAACTTTATTTTCACTGTTTACAGGTCTCAGCACGTTTGCAAACTCCATTTGTTATTTCATACCAATTCATTGTTCTGTTCTGAAATAGCAGCAAATTTATATCTGTTTTCCAAACCAAAAGTACACTACTTGTACAGAGAAATTTTCACAGGCACTAAGAAATAAAGTCTTGTGAATGGTCCTTATTACTCCATGCTTCCTTTCTGTCTGATCTCCTTAAAAAGGACACCCCAAACTCATTCTTGAAAGTTAGGAAGCTTACAAAGCTGGACATCAGCATACAGGATACACAGCCTCAGTAGATCACAAAAGATTGTATGTGCCACAGTTTCTTATAAAAAGAGCTCTTTTCATGCCTATTTCAGGGCTTCCTTAGAAGATTTATCCTAATCCCACCTAAATTATGTCCTCTTCTCTCTACATCTCATTTCTTTCTCTTTCTCTCTCTCCAATTAAAAAATAAAGGATTCAATACTGTGATGTTACATTGGCAGTAACAACCAGGAGGCATCAATATGCTCTACAATGTTAACATGGTTGGTTTTGATTGAGACACAAGAATGAAGTAACTTTGTTTGCCTTTGATATACTGCCAATTTTAAACTGCTTTTTCAAACAGCCAAAGAAAAGTAAAGCAGCACAACGACTTTCTTCCCTTACCTGTGTTATATTTGAAATGAAGATCTCCTTTGGCTCTTCTCCCGTTGTATCCAGCACTTCAAATTCATCACCAAAGTCACAAAACAAACGTGAACATACTCCATATACATCTGCACTGATAAACTTCAAGAGAAAGTAAAAATCATTAGTATCCCTAGAACAGCATAAGCCAAAGGAATGATGCCTCAGAATGAATCTTGATGAAGGCTAGCAGGTTTAACTTCTATGGTGGAAACCTGTCATGTGTACTCAGGCCACTGACTACATAGCACAGCATTCATAACAGACTTTGAACTTGCACAAGCATTTCTGAACCCACACACAAAAAACAGTGAAATACTGCCATTTCTACTACTGTTACATTCAATCTCAGCACATTCTTCAGTCTCAGCACAGTCTTTCAGAACAATTGTGAGTTAACAGTGAAAACTATTTCTTTAACACTATATTTTTTTTCAATTAAGAACCAAGCTATGGTTATCTGTAGTGGTATCCAGATAATATCAGACACATGTACAGAGTAGCAGCATCATATTTCCAAAACTTTGATTGTTCCACCAACATGCCATCTGCATAGAATATAAACCTCATAACCAGCTTTCTTCACTTTGGGAAAGAACATGCTGGAGGTTCACAGAATGCTCACTGTACAGATTATTCACATCCTTCATTTTTTCTATTACCTTAATAGGTGGCTGCTGAGCATGACAGAAGTCATTAATCTTCTTCTGCAGCAACAGACTTACTTCAGTCAATATGACACACTGTGAACAAGAACAGAAATACTTCTATGACACTGAAAGCAATCAATATCTTCAGGCTATGGAAAAAGTAGTACTAAGAGTAAGTTACTCAGGTGTCCTGACTCCTATCCCCCACACATAGCAGAGACAGCAGTACTGAGGAAGTTCTCTCATTTGAACAGGCTGGTTTAGTGCTTCACAAGTTCTGAAAACAAAATGAGTAAGATCAGGAACAGCAAATTCTCTTTTTTTTTTACTGCAGCTGCGAAATTCAAAACTTAATTAGAACATTTACCAAAACAATTATGGATAATCTCAGCGAAAATGCAGATCTTAATTTTAAGATTAAAGCTAACAAAACAGACACAAATGATACTCATCAGTGCACACCAAGAAGTCTACATAAGCTTCAAGTACTGGCGCTCATAGAATTGCAGACATACAATTTCTGCAAGCATTCTTTTAACATCTAGGATAGTATTGGGTCCCAGTTATACACAGCTTATTGTAGCTGGGACATTCAGAAACTTGGTGTGCTTGTGTATAAATGCCAGCCACACTGCAAAGGCTCCCCACTGTTCTCCTGCACATAGGCAAGAGATAAGTGACTGACCAACTGTAAACATCCTCACTCCACCACAGAGGTGCTTGCGTTTCTTTAGATACATACATACGTAAAAGATCTTTCCTATTATACAGCCTGAGTTTCTACTGCCTGGAATACAGCACACAGAATATATGTAGAGCACCTGTGCTATGCAGCTGCAAAAGAAGGTCACAGTTTCAACTTCAAACAAAAAAAATTGTATGACAACCCCACTTAGCTATTTATTGTCATAGTAAATTCAATAATAAGTGTCATAAGAAAGTGCTAGGAACACAAAACCGCTGCTTCAGCCTTGGAAAAAAACAAGCACAACACTTTCACTGGTATAAATACAAGACCTACTTCTTTCTTTATAATCCCTTCAGTATGTACTTTAAAGTTTCTTATTTTATTTACTTCCATAAAAAAAAAACCAAGTTGCTTGCTCTGAGCCAAATACACATACAACTGCTTTAAGAGTGACATACCTGGTACTGCTTCAGAAAAGACAGATCTGTGGTTTCATCTAGTGGCACAGTTGATGCTGCTACATGGACATATGGATTGAGTTCTGCAATATGATGAAGTGTGGCCTCAGCCCTGAAAGAACAGCAATTTTCAAATTTTTTATATAACTACAAAATACATTTTCAATACAGAATTTCATTCCACGCATGCCCTACAAGAGTCCCTCATGAAGTTCCCTGGCAACAGCCATCGACTCTTATTCACACTCAAATTCCTAGCAGGTATGAGAAAAACAGCTCTGCCCAATATACAGCAGGACTCACTGATGGTCTGATGTCACGACTGTTGTATAGTCTTGTACGAGTGTCTGAGAAAGCCCAAGGAAGAAATGTACAGTGGCCCCCACCATTAAATTCACATTACAAGCTCACAATAACAAGAAGTGAGATGTGTGACTCAGAACCTCAGTCCCAATCTAGACTTCCTCTAATATCTACCTGGGCACTGTACTCAAAGCCAGCGACTCCAGGCTAAGGGTTTAACAGGTATTTGATATGTATTAGTAGCTCTTGGATAACGAAATGTTACTTTTGACATTGATGAAACTGTTACTCCTAGTCAAGTTCAGTCGTCCCTCACTCTAAAGACTTCACCAACCTGTTCCTTTGATTGGTAACATCATCTTCGTGGATGAAGAAGTTGATCCCCAAATCCCATTTAGTGCAGTGCTTGGTGTCATGAACTGTAAGAGCCTAAGAAAGTTCAGCAAAAAGCATTTACTGGAAGAAGTGTACATGGTCACAGCACCCAAAAAGATGGATTAAGCTCCACATAAAATGCTGGAGGACCAGCAGTACAGAAGATTTAGTTGTAGCATGTACACAAACAAGCTCTTCCAACCTCTTTCCCAAGAAAATTCTTACTGTTTGAGAGGCAGAAACATATATCCAATATGCACTTCATTAAGCATTTCCCTCACAGTTTGCTGTGATGACAGCATTTAAATATCAAAGATGATTTTTGCCAGATTGTGATACGAGGCAATTGTGATCTGTAAATTAAAAGACTCATAAGCTTTTTTTCTATTGGAAGAAAGAATTTTAAAAGGCTTCTCTAATAAAATTAATCCCAGCAGCACATGAGCAGATGTTAGATTAAAACACTTAACCATTCTAACGACTACACAAAAGGATTCTGATGGATGACAAAATAGGATAACGTATTTTGAACAGCTTGGCTTTTGAGTTAATATCACACTATTTAGGAGAAGCCACTTTGTACAAAAGTATTCAATATCTGATCAGCAGCTGGATAAAATATTCTACGAGTTATTTCAGAATCCAGGGGACATTAACGTGAGAATCTGACCACATCACTAGAACATCCAAATTATTGAAAGTTTCCACTCCCAGGTTCTCAAATGTTTTGCAATCCTACTGAAGAACAGATTCAGAAACCTAAGATTAACTAGCTAGTGTTGTGCCTTTTTCTCATCATCACCCAAGAAGATCCAACAACAGAACTGTTTTACATACCTTTACCCCAGCCAGAATGATATTTTTGGCTGAAACAAAACAAAAACAGAATTAGGGACTGTTGCAGGTTTCTTGCAAATCTGTAGCTTGATAGTTATATAGGTGGACAATAACACGTACATCATTGTTAAGAACTTCATAACTTTTTTTTCTCTTTTAGATTTGGCTCAAGCATTCTACAGCACCACTGAAAGCAAAATAATATGTGCAAGGTTAAAAAAGCTCTCTACATTGGTCATTTGTCAGCTGTTCATCCCACAACTGTGTGATTACAGAGATACTAATGCCAATAAACTGCAAAACCCCATGACTGTTCTGGCATCTGGTGCAGAGAACCATTACAGACAACTGAAGAGGTAACACCCCAGGTACGAACCAGCCAAGACACGTCTTGTTCATAAAGAGGTAAGGGAAATTGTTAAGGAGTTTCTTGCACCAGGACAGTATTTTTCACCAAACTGTACTGTTCTCCTACCTCCCACCCTCCCATTTCCTACCCAAGGATAATTTGGGCTACAGCTGTTCTGTATTACATTCATTGATACTTATGCCTAATGGAAGAACTTGGATTATCCACCGTAAACCTTCACCCAAGACACAAGGTTTTGGGTAAAGCAATCTGGCCCGTGGAAGCACATTTTAAAGCAAAATTTGAAATGTTGTTCTAGTAAAATGATAACTTAAGTCCAGGATCTTTCCTGCATCTGCTACATTAGTCATATACATCATGCACATATAAATTCACCCAGATACTTCAGACATGTTTACTATATTTAAAATTAAGTTTACAAGTATTCTGTGATAGTCTATTTACGTACACTTGTGTCTCCTTAAATAAATGCTATCTAACTTACCAATCTCCACACCAAGACCACCTATACCACTCAGGAATACATGGGACTGAGCCATCTTCTGCATTGCTGTGTCTCCAAGAACATACCTCTGACGACTACAGCAAAGATAAATTCAGATCAAAACACAATAAAACAAAGTTAATTAAAGCAAGTTGAGAAATCCTAATAATAATAAAAAAAAAGTTCAAATGTTTTCAGTTATTCTATTATCCTAACAAGTCTCTAATCTGCAATAGCAAGTTCTGCAGGTGAGTGTGCATCATTAGTGACACACACACACAGTTCTCTTTACCAACCCTCCATCCAACGCACAACTGAGGACATAAAATGTGTATCTGAACTCCACAGTGCTTCAGGAAATAAATGCAGATCAAACATACTTGCACTCACAATCCATGTAGTGAAATGCTCTTAGTACAGAGCTTGTCAGTTCCAGGCTTTAGAGAATATAAATAACTTTTCATTTTAAATCAATGCAAAACTTCTTCAGGATTATAGTTTTGTGCAATTAACTATTGAAGACACAAGCAAGCAAGCAAGCAAAAGAATTTGTTAACAAAAAACTTCAAAGTAGAGAGTGCCACAGCTGAACTCTGAAAGACTCCTAGCTTCCAACTATACAATTAAACCATTCGAAACACCACCTTTTTTACCAAGGAAAAGCATGACTTTCATGAGACTACTTCCAAAAAGTGTAGTGATACTTACACCACCAGAATCACTGCACTAAATTAAAGAGAAGCTTAATTTGTTCAGCATACAAGTATTTTTTAATTTTTTTTTAATACACAAAGCTTTTCATCCCATCACACTTCCAGGGATGCCATTTGTTCCAGTAGAGATTCTCTGAACTATCACCATGCCAAGTATCTCAAGACACTCCCAGTTAACAAATTAAAATAAAACTAATAACAAAATAAATAACTTAAAAAAAACTACAAAAAAGTTCCTCAAAATCCAATACTCTGAAGTCCAGAGGATAAGACAGATACTAATGATGTTTATGAGGACCAAGAAGCATGGCAAAAACTGAGGAATTAATGAAATTATGAAGGAGATAAACTACATAATGTAGAAAAGGCAAAAAGAAGGTAGTGAAAGAAGATGGAGAACAAGAAAGAGAGGAATATATACTTTGTCAAAGAAGAAACAAGCTACGGGCAGAAAGAAATCCATATTATAAACAGGAGAAGTATTATTCCTGTTTTCCAAAAAGTAAATATCATTGCTACTACTGAAACTCTGTACAACTCCATAATATTTACCTATGCTTTTTACTGGTCAAATACTAATAATGGTCAGAAAACACCTGTTATGAGCCCAATAAAGGAACAATTTTAAGAAAGGTAGATTGCATCTTCAATTCAACCAGTTTCCACCACTTACTTAGCAAGAGGTGGGTTCTGTTTCACTGGCTGAACATTTTGGGGTTTTTGCATTAGAAAAGGTGGGACACAGCAGCACAAGTATCCACACCTTTAACTAACTGGCAGTACAGAGTGTTTTCAAGCCTTGTCTTCAACATTACTGCATGCAAACATGAGTGTTCCTGAAAAGTCAGGAGGAATGCTTAAAAATTAGATATTCATACCTGTACAAAGCATCATCAATTTCCATAGAGTCTGCTGCCATGATGCAATGTGACTCGTTTACACTGGAAGGTTTACAAAAAGAAATCAACTGGTTACATCGGATGCAATTTCACAGTTGGCACCCCCTCCCCTCCCCACTCAGTTCTTCACTAAAAGAACTGAAAAGCATGTAAGTGATGTTACATAGGAATGATTTTGAACATTAGGAAGCCTGTAGAACACCACAGCACCTAGGTAGCGAAAACACACAGGAGTCAGAAGACGAGCACCCTAAATCTTTGATAAATGCTTTCAAAAAAACAGATATATTAATTTCACCACTGAGGAAATGCAAGAACTTATTTCTTGTATTTGCTACAGTTAGATTTACTGAAAGTGCAACTTCATTTTATATTAACAGCTTCAAGCTGATTAACAAGCATCTACCCGATCAGTGGGTTTTTCTGAAGATAGGAGATTCCTGAATTACAAGAAATAGGTATTTATGCTGCATTATTTCCATGCTAATTGAAAATCCTTATGAAACAAGTTACTGTTTTAGCTAACAGAAGAAATCAACACACAAAGATCTGAATTAATGCAACATTTAACTAAGACATGCCGTTAAACAATTCAATAGCATTTTAAGAAAAAAACATAATTTGTGCTATTGAGGCCTTCAGCCACTAGCAAGGACTTTTTCATTGCTAAATTGGTGATAACTAAGCACCAGGATTAGGAATAAACTACCCTGGGCAGCTTGTTTCTTAGTTATGCAGGCTGGGAACTGGTGCTTCCTGAACCTGGTAGGTGACTGACATCAAATGCAGGATGAGCAAAACAGATCCGATGTGTACCCTCGGACACAACTGAGGTTCCAGGTCACACAGCTTATTTCAATGCTCTACAAACTGCCTTGGAAACCAGACACGGCTGACAACCCTATCTCCTGAAAAGCACTAAAGTAGCACAGCAAGACACTTACATTGGACACAGGCCACAAATCTCATAAGCTAAGCTCTTCCACAGGGTGGACAGTAACTCCTGCATGTAAGCTGGCACACAAGACAATCGACATGAGGCACCTCCATCACAGTCTACACCACTAGCCACTCAGTGCAGCTCTCGTGCCCCCACACAAGGGCTGAAGACAAGCAATGCCCTTGTTACTAGACCATCCTAGGACCTAGATCTCAAGCCAGAGTGCAACACACCACATCTTACAGTCACAGGCTTCAGTCTCTGCTTAAATATAAGCCTTCATTTCAGTCACTGCCTGGGAGACAAGACTGGAAATTCCCTTCAAAGCAAGTCAGCATCATTTTGTAAAAGAGTAGAAAAACAGTCCTAGAGCTGTTCTGCTCCTCCACAATCCCACTCCACAAACAGCATTGACAGTCTGGGACTATCCAACACAAAATGAGCGTGGTACTAGGGTGGGGAAGGTGATCCACCCCTGAACAAAAACTCTCAGCTTTCTCAGCTGTGGTTGCTGACTGCCATCTCAATGCACGAGCTCTCCCAAACAATCTTTTGTAAACAATTAGGCTGTGCAATCAACCAACAAGAGAACCTTCACCACCTATATCTCGTAGACTTGTCTGACAGTGGCTCTTCCTATACATTTCTTAATTCCCTATTCTCCTCCTGCACTCCCAGTTACAGCACTGAGATGCTGCCAGTGTATCCATCAAGTACAGCAAAACAGATCCTTTGACAAGGAGGACTTAATGATACTATAGTCAAGTGACTCTAGGACAAACTTTGGTTAATGTATTCCCGCATCCAAGTTGTATTTCTCATTCTTGTTTAACCAGCATTGAATCTGTTTCAAATAAATGCATGTAAAAAAGCCATTCTAACATTATGTCCTAATTCTTAGCAGAGGTTCGACCTTTATACACTTGTCTATTTCCTGTTAAAAGCCAACGCTATCAGTTTTAATGCCAGGCTTGTATTTAACTGCGTAATTAATTTTTTTAAGCCTCAGCTGCTTGTGTCACATAACCCAGGGACAAACTGAGAAGCTACATGTTACCAAGAAGGGCTAAGATGCTCTGAAGAGCAGCGAAGGCACAGGAGCTGTAGTGGTGTGCTGGTTTCACAGTGTTCCTTACCTCCAATCAGTGCAGGTTGAAGCAGTGGTAACTACTTTTTGTTCAGCACGCTGGGATGGCAGGGAGGCCTGGACTCATCCCACCTACCCAGGGTTTCCAGCGGTCAATCCCAGCCGATGCAGGCTCCCTGTTCAGTCGGCGGAGAAGAGAGAGAGAGAACGTAAGAGAGGACGCTCAGACCCACAGCTATTGCCCAGCTGGGCCAATGGGGGCACACTGACACCTCGGATCTGCAGCGGGAAACCCAGACAGAGTCCACCGGCTATCCCGAAACCAACCCGACCCGGGTCCCAGCAGAGCCTGGCGGCTGCAGCCCCTACTCGACGCCCCGGCTCTCGGGGCGCTCCTGCGGCGCTGGGCACCGCCACCCGCCCCGCCGGACCACCCCGGACGCGCCACGGCCACGGCTCCGCCACCCGCCTCGGTGCGGCCCCGGCGCCGCCCGCCCTCACCCCGCGGCGGCCGAGCGCGGAGATCCAGGCCCGAGTGCGGCCGGCGGCGGCGGGGGAAGAGGCAGGAAAGGGGTGGGAAGCGGCGGAGCCGGTGCCGCGGCGCTTCCCCGCCTGCGCCGACATGAGGGGCCGGGCCGGGGCCGCCCCGCCTGCTCCGAGGAGGCGCGTCCGCCGAGACATGGCGGCAGCGAGCGGCTGGTTAGGAGGTGCCCAAGTGGGGGCGTAGAAGCTATTAAAAAAACACTGTTTTCTGCCCAAGAAGTAAGGCATCGTGTTGCTAAAAGTAAATTAGAAAAATAAATAAAGTAAATAAATCCCGTTTTGGTGCAAGCATACCACTTTATACCACGAAGAGCGCTTCTGGGCCCTACTCTTGAGGTGCCTCCTTCAGCATCTTACAGGAGAGCACCAGCATGGTGTCACCTAACACAAAAATGGGCAAAGTTTCATTCAAAGGGGATCAGGAGCCAAACTGAGAATTTCTAGGGAGTATCCAAAGCCAAAGAGGAGGTTTGGCAAAGAGTAGTCAAACCCAAAGTACATCCTGTGCCAATATGGTGTGTGTAGGCTTGTGGAAACATTTTCCCTTGTTTTTTTGGTGGCAATCAACCAGGAGAGAGCAAGCTGCCACAGTCATCGTGCTGCTACCACCACAAACTCAACACCACTCCTATAAATCCAACATAATCTCCTGTTAATATTTTCTCAAACTTATTAAGATCGCAGCACTGCCTGCCTTCCCATCTTGCAGTTTAATTTCCCTTCACCTTAAACCCTGACTTCCCTTCTGTCACCCCTGATCATTGGGATAGGTGAGAGGAGTTTAAATCGTTCTTGATACCATTAGCACATCTTATCTAGAATAGGGATTCATGCACTGAAAAGTGTCCTTTCATGCAGTGTATACAGAATAGTCACCTTGTATTTTAAAATATTTATAACTTCAGGAAAAAAACCAAACCACAACCAAACCAACCAACTACCTGGATCCTACAGTACACAAGGAAAAAAAAAACAAACACACACACACACACAAAAAATCAAACAAACAAAAAACCCCCCACAAGCTTTTTCTTTATCTTTTTTCTTTATCTGTATCTAGGGGTTTAGGGAACTTCAGTCCAACAACACACACAGCCTTTGTACTCAATTGGTAACAAAGACTAAGAGCATCTGGACAACACAGTGCTCGTACAAATTTGGACTACGCAAATACTTTACTACACTGCTTTTTTGACAAACAGAAATAGTTGGAGAAGATGTGGACAAATTTCAAAGAACCACTAGAGGCCACTAGAAGTCTGAAATGCCGGTCTGAGAGACGGGATAAAGGGAGAAAGCCGTTCAGGATGTCGAATCTAATCCTTACCAGTAAAGGAATTGATACTAAGGCTGATATTTGCTTTGTAGCTTTTTCACATAATATATAAAAAATTGAAAATACAAGAATTAATTCCATTATTTCAATATAGTAATTTCAAAGAGTGTGTGTATCTAATGAACAGAATTACCAGGAGTCCCTGTGCCCATGGGTTTGGGGTGGAAAATGAAGGAGAGTTTAAAGACAGCAAAAAAATTGTCAGCTTCGTGGTTTTTTGTCACTTGGCTAATTTTTAGTCCTGTCAGTGATTTTTGCCTTTAATTTTTTTGTTTTCTTTCCTAAAAATGAACCTGTTAATTTTTTTCTTTTAAGGTTAAACTAACCATTCTTATTTTCATGATTTTACCCCTCAAGTGTGTTCTGAAAAACAATAATAAAAAAAAATCTTCTACCTACCATCTTTCTGTCGAGATCATTACATTTTTTAAGATAACAGTCCATTTCCAGATAGTCATCTGACGTGAAACAGATTTTGCATAGTCATAGCAAATGCTGACAAGCCTTTTGCCTAAGTGGAGAAACAACATCCAGTTAATTCTTGCCTAACTGTTTAACAGTAACAAAGCAAAGACTAACCATGAATATAGGCATTCTAAGATAAATTGCCAAATAAAAGCGGACAGATTCTTCTTACCCCAGAAGCCAAAGAAACTCGTTTCCAAATGCATCAATTAGATGGTGTACTCAGGAACCCTCTAGGTTGATGATACCAAATCAAAACAAGACTGCAAAATTGGAAGCATCTGGAGCCCTTTGACTTTTCTTTTTCCGCTTAGCCTTCTTTTTAAAAAAATACATATAGCATTAAAATCTCAGTAAATCTCACTAAATAAATTAAAGGGAATCTCTGCTCCATATTTGTATTATATTAAAATCAGCTATAGCTTTTGATACTGGCAAAAGGTAGGAAACAGTGCTCTCAGTTTACTGACTTACTGAAGCAATGAGCAGAATGTGGCTGTGGCCAGGAGAAAACCACCAGCTCCGGACTCAAGCCTACTCGTGTCCCAGATCTCTGTAACTGCAGTTTATGTGCACCACTGTAGATCCACTGTAGATTCATTCTGCATGCAGGTATTGAATACATCTTTAGAGTCAGTATTTTCAAAAGGAGCTGGAGCTGAAGCTGAAATAGCTGTAAATCTCCTTTCCATCTGGTGGGAAAATCCAAGACACTGTTTTTTTTTTTTTTAGTCTTTTAATTTCTTGACTTCCATGTGAGATGTCACGTTTTTCATGTGGACCCCAAAGTGGGGATTTGGGGGGGGGGAGATGCATTAGTTTCCCTGATCAATATAGTTAATTAAGCAAATTAGAAAACAAAACTCTTGTAATTTTTTTACCTAAAAATGTGTTATTTGAAAATACTAAGGCAAACATATTTCAGTTTAGCACATAGGCCAGTTCAGAAATTACCATAAATCTAAATCAACATCCTTCAATGGGTTTCCAAACATCCTGCCATAGGCTATGGCTTGCCATCAGCTCTTGAAGGAGCAAGGTGCTGCCTGGCAAGGCTTTGTCTCCTCTTTTTGGCACAACATGCAGTGTAGGAGTGTTTTGATGGCATATTTAAAAGGACTCCAGCTTCCCAGTGGAGTGGGCCAAAGGATCTTGCCACTTAAAGCTGCTCTAGCAAGTGACACCTTCCTAGAAACCATGTTAATAATGTTGATAAATCCAGATAAACAAGGGCACCAATTACATAAGCTGATTTCACATTGAGATGTGCTTGAATGTATTTCCAAAAGCAAGCGCCAGCTTTTCCATGCCTGTGCATCTCTAACACAGGCTGAAAGTTGCCAGATAAACATTCATTGGGTTAAATAATGGCTTTTGACTCTCAACTCTTCTAATTCGTTAACAGGAACAGCAGATACAGAATTGAAGTTTCTACAAGCTTTACTTACATAAGGCATCCCAATAGCAGATTGATGTCATTCAACCAGACCTGATCACATGACTAGGCCTTGTGCAATCAGACTCTTCTTTCTTTCCTACTTCTGCTCCAAGCTGAAAAGTAGGATTGAGTAAGCCTCAAACAACTCAATTTGAATAAGCAGAAGCTTGGAACACATTTTTCGGTGCTTTAAATCTACCTGGGAAATCTCAAGAGAATTGGTACCAGCTGCATAGAGCTCCCCACAACGAGTTCCCAGGAATGCAATATCACAAAGGTAAGGGGTTTTTCGAAGGGCAGAAGCAAGCTGGTGAATTCTTGGATGAAGCTTCAGATCCATTCTCAAATTCGCATAGCGCTATCTTAACTGAAATTCACCTCTGAGTATTTTAGAGAAGCAAATGTCCCACCTTGTCTTTGCTGAAACGTCTGCGAAGCTCCAAACACTGTTGAAAACAAAACCATTCCTAGTACAGGAAATGAACAGAGAGCTGCAGTTCTAGAATAATTTTATATAAAATAAGGAAGATTAGTGTATTTTGTGTCATATTTAAATTTAGCTTGATTATTATTAAGCGAAAACAAAAGGACAGAAAAGGATGAGTTGTTTTTAAATACATTTAATGTTATGAAACATTGCTTCTATATTGTCTAAATCCTTGATAAATCTAAACATTGACAATAAGAAAAATCTTTAATCACACAATATTCTCTTTGTTTTATTGTAGGGCGGAAAACAAACAGAGTCATCATAAATAAAACACTGACACGGAGTATAAGACAAACCTAGGCCAGACAGTTTGCTAAAAGTTTATGAAAAGTGCATCTGGCTGGCTCAGGGCCCTGAGTAAGGTAGACATTCTCCCACACACCTCTTGGCTGTTTAGCCTCTTGCGAGAAAATCTGAAATAAAGGCTGCCTTTCTCATTTTAAAGGTATTGCATATACACATCACTTGCAGTGTGAGGTAGGAACCAGTTTCTCGGGGCTGTGTCTAGTCTGGGCCTCACCTCCTTATTGTTGCCCCCTCATTTGCTATGCAAAAAGATAGATTTAAGTGCAAAACAGAGCCCCAGCTATCGATGAAAGTGAACTGTATACCTTCTATCTCAATTCATGAGTTTATTGTAAGGAAGGGCACTTGTCATAATTTTCACTTTCAAAGCAATAAGAGGCACAAAAAATTAGACGTAATTTTCTTTCCAGAGGATGCTTTCAAAAAAAGGGACTTGAACACTAGAAGAAAACAGTGTTTTCAGGTGACCTAATTCAAAACTCAATGAATTTTCTATTTTGTAACTGAACCCGGCCTAGAGTAAATTCTTGGTTGAAAAATAGCAGCAACTCAAAAGTGCATAAATTACAAACTTCATCAATAACTTAAGGAAATGGATCTGCTGCATCTAACTATCCCCCTAACTGTTCCAAGATCCTTTTCATTTTATAATGACATGGAAAATCAGAATAAAGGTACTACTGTTTCAAAAGCAAAACCAATCTAAAACCTTCAGTAGATTTCTTTCTGAGATAAGGCATCTTGTCTTTTACCAAAATTCAAAAGATATACAGAAAGACTGGAAGGAGCTCAGCAATAAGACAACCTCTTCCTCCACCACCACGGCTTAAACATAGGCTTTTCCATCCATATGTAGACTTGTAATTCAGGGTGTGAGTTTTCAAGAAATGCCAAGCATCTCATTCCCAAGGATGCTGATTATTGGAGAGCTTGCACAGTAGGAAGAATGAGGAGAAATCCAGTCCTGAACAGCAGGGGAGGCAGGATGATTCAGTGAAATTTTCAGCTGTAGTAGGTGCAGCTGTGGGACTTGCAGTTTCATTCATGTCTCATACAGACTCTTGTGAGTCCTGCATTCACAGCCTGAGCAGTCCAGTGGCCATTCAAAGACTGCAGATGACAGTACTGGAGTGACATTTTGGATCCTCATATTGAAGACCTGGGCTTTAGAGGACCCTCTTCCACCAGCAATCCATGAGAGGTCATGCACAGAGGTAGGAAAGTGCTTAGTCGGTGTATAAGGATTGTGTTTACTCTGAAGTTCTTATCAGGACTGTTATTTCATATGAAATTACTCTTCATCCTCATAAGACATATTCATATTCAAGATCATATTCATTCATGGCAGAGCTGAATCCATCAGTGAAGCAAGACTGCTTTCATTGCAGTGAGATGGTTTCCACTGGCTGGCATGCCCTTGGAAAAGCATGCTGTTTCGTGAATAAAAAAGGTAGTTTCCAGTTTGTGGTGAATATTTGTTTCTCCATTAACACAAATTTAAATGCCCTATTTCTTTCCGGGGAGATTGTTCATGAGGACACACTTTTTACCAATTTGGGTGGAGCTTATGTTTCTGCATCTTAAGCAAATTGGGTGTTGAACAGGGTAGATCTAGAAGACAACAGGTACAGAGGTAGCAGCACAGCATTGTGATGAAGTACTTCCACCATAATACCTTCAAGTAACTTGAACTTTACAGAATCCACATAAAAATTTCCTGTTAAAAATGTGCTGTGAAATAAGAACATCAAGATTTTCTCTTTTCCCTTCCTATCTACTGCAAGCACAGAAATCCTACTTTTCCTTAGCTAGGACATACCCTCAGTCCTGCTGATCCACTGTTAGTTACCAAGGCCACCAAGCAGGGTGAGCATCCGGGGTCTCAGCTGGAGTTGGTGCAGATGATAGTCTCTAACAAGACTTATAATCAAGGGTTCACTTTGCTAAAAACACAGCTGTGACAGCATTTGCTTCACTGGAGGAAGAAGGTTCAGCTGCAGACTTTGGCCATGGCTGAAGAAAAATTTCTTTTTTTTTTTCCTATGGAAAATGTTTGCATTTATAAAGCAGGTAAATTGGTATCGCTTAAAAGTTAGTTTAATGATGTCAGTTCATAGTTTCTGGCAAGTGAGAAAGTTTCACGGCTCAAAGATGAGGCAGACAATGTCGTATGTTTAACATGCATTCAGAAGGGGATAGGATCTCTGACAGCAAAGATAGTGCTTGCTGTGGGCTAAGGTTGCTTCAACCAAAACTATATAGGAATATATATACTAAAAAAAAACTTTTCAGAATTACAGATAAATATGAGTTACACGTAGTCTGTGTAGTTAAATCTATTTTTTACTTTTGAATTAGATGCCCGTTTTTGAGGTAATCCAGTCACGGAAATAAGTCACCCGTGTGTAAACTCCAGGTTTATTTGGTTTGGCACATTCATCTCCCCAGCTCACTATTCCCACGAGGTACCACATCAGTCTAGAGTCTGGAGTAACCAGTGGTCCCCCAGAGTCCCCCTAGAGAAAGAGGAGGGGGAAAAATATTTAATTAATCAGACGAGAAAACATAATTCTCTCCATAGACAGAAGGGCCTATCCAATAAGAGAAGTAAGCAAGCAGTATTTCAAGAGCTGCCATTTGTGCAGGCTGTTTCTGAAACTTGAATCAGAAGTCTATGGCATTTTCCTATTTGCCATGGGACCTCCTGACCTCTGTCTCCATAGTTTTACAGTAAAAAAAACCAAAAAAACTTCTTTTCTGTTTTGTGAAACACTGCTTCGCACCTGCCTTTGCTTCTTCCTCATACAAAGTAGGGAAACACAAATATAGACAGCAATGTAAGCCAGCAGGAACTTTTTTTTTTTTTAACAGTAACTGCTATTCTTAAATTGTTTTAGTCACATGCAGCAATAACATTTCAAAAAGGAGCTTGGATCTCCTTTTTGATTGGAGCTTTAATCAGGAGCTTGGTCTCCTTAAGATGTTAACCTCTTTCAAAGGTTGAATTCAGATACTGTTAATAATGTGACATGGTAATAATAGATAAACTAGAAACCTTACAGGCTGCAAGGCAATCCTCATACAACAGACCAAATCCCCAACTTCCACTAAAATGATTTACTGAAATGAACAGGAGGTGCACCCTTCTGCATTGGTGTCTTCAATGCTGAGCCAGACAGGAACAGAGCAATGAGCTTCCCAGACTTATGCTACAGGGAGCTTTTCTTTGGGCAAAGGTCTGTAGAACTGGGATTCAGGAAAGGGTCTGTTTTGAACCAGCACTTAAGAGACAATCTTTGAAAATAATGTATATAGAAATTATGTTTTTAAAGGTGATCATTGTGGAAATATTTTTCTTTGAACATAAACATTTCCTTGCAACATTTGCAAACCCGCACAACGCATTTCCTTCCCATTCTCTTACACCTAGCTTCCTTATAGTTATCTTTGTTTCAGACAGTTTTCCTTGCACTGACTCAGGTGTGTTACCAAAGATCACTTCATAACAGATCTATTATGATATGCTCCAGTCCAGAATTTAATTTCAGTGAGAATTTAATTCCAGTTCAGAATTTAATTTCAGTCAATTAAGATTTGGTCAACCAGATACTGCAGCCAGAATTGAAATAGTTTTCCATTCTAATTTTCAGCTACAATTACCTGACAAGCATCTACTCCTCCTTCCAAATATCCTGCACACAACATCCTGGGTGTTATGTCCCCATCATACACTTCTTTCCTGTTGCAAGTATTTGAGTCAATAAGTTTCACTGTTGCTTCTTGAAGAGCATTTGGAGCTGGACCTAAGAGAAAATACAGTTTGGATATTTATCAACAGAATTACTTTGCAGTAGTTAAGGTACAGGAAGAGTGTTTAATATTCTCTGATGGAGGACCAGCCTGACTTGGTTTACTGTGGAGGTTTTGCTTGTTAATCTATCTAGGTTCGGCCCTTAAGGAAAATGTACATAGAATCATTTGGGAACCATATCATTAAGACAGAAGTAATGATTGCATAGTACATAGTGCTTTAAGTGTAAAGATATATATATTTTTACATATTCCGTATGGTACCACAGAACAAAATTTACCTAGCAATTTAGGCAGATGATACGAAGTGAAGACATCTTTTTTCCATTGCTAAATCTATTCTTAGTGTGGCCTGGTAAGGGCGTGAGCTTGGGTAAGTTGCAGCTCAATCTGCACATTTACCTGAAAGCCCACAGAGTTATCTGTAACTTCCAACTAGCGCTGGGAAAATAATTTTTTAGGTTCTATATAAATACATGCATGGCTGGACTACATGTCTTATGAATTTACAATATGAAATGGAAAGACTGGGAAAACAGAACAGCCTTCTTCCTGTTTTCTGCCTCAGTAGGTTGTAGCTCTGCCTTTGTCCACTCTAGCTTTAGAACAAGAAAGTGGTGCTTATGATTAAACAAACCTATTGCTTATAGGCAAAGCATTAGGCTTGTTGCCATATAACATATGGCTACAGAAGTTATATCAATTCAGTAGCAGATCAGAGCCACTGGTTACATACCATGCAGGTCACCTGGCAGACTCAGGACTCACCGTCATTGGTAAGTGCTCCCCAGCCTGTTATGACAGCGTAAATATTGTAGGGAAAAGTCTGAGATGGCTCAGGCAGACAGACACGGTGTATGCTACTTGTAAACTCGACTCGTTTAGAGAGCTGCACAAGTGCAATGTCATAGTCATGTTCTGGGTAGAGGTACTTTTCATGAATAATAATAGTCTTGACTGATCGCTTCAAGCTTGGTGGCTTCAAAAGAGCTCCAAAAGTAGCAGTCCACTTCTGAGGGTGAGTCATGCTGAAAAAAATAAGAGTGCTGTAAGTATTTTGCTGTAAGTATATGTGTTTGGGACTTTAAGTTTGTTGGGCACCTTTATTGTAAAGCTCCTTCAAGCTGGTTCCCTACTAGATTCTGATGGCTTCCATCACTTTCCATAACAGTATCTCCCACGGAACTGAGGGCTGCTGGTAGAAGAGGGCAATCCTGTGTTCCCTCCCCAACCACAGTCTTGTACTCCTCTCCTGCTCCTTGACCCTGATCTAACCATTGTGTGGCCACAGGGTGTTCATCAGATCAAAAAGCTCTTCTGCTACAAAATTCTTCCTCTCTGTTACTGTTTTTGCATGTTGATAATCTGTTCCATCAGCTGTTCCATCTTACAGTGTCCTGTGGCTTCACAATTGCCATGCTTTAAACAAAGAAATGCTGGGCTTGCGTGGTTGAATGGAGGGGTAGGAAGATGGGATGATAACTACTGGTAGTAGCTTGCAGTGGCAGAAACCTCATGTAACATGAAGGAGCACCTTTAAGAAATATGTAGTGCAACAGGAAACAAATCCTCCACCATTTCAGTCACATTACCTTTCCTGCTCTTCTTTGCTCAATATGCCAAGTGACTATTGATTTCCACCCATACAATTGCCAGTTCTGTTCCAAAGAGTCAGTCTTTAATTTCTCATTGAAATATTCAAGTGATGGGTCTGCTTAATCCTGACTTTTCTCCTTCAAAATTGTTCCCTTGGGAAAGAGTCAGGGGTGTGGTGCAAGTCTGGAAAGCAATGTAACTTGATACACAAGGGGCACATTGTGCTACAGATTCTAAGACGGGAACTTACTCTCTGAAGCAGTGAGCTGCAGATACAAGCCACGTGTTGCTGATGAGTGTTGCACCACAGCGATGGATGTTGTTGTACTGCAAACTAGCTTGCCATGGCCAGTCCCCAGTCTCTGCAGAAGACAATCCGCCAACTATTCGCAACGATGACGATTTTGCCATTGACTTGACCGATCTATTCTGCCGTAACCCACAGACTGTCAAAAAGGAGAAAGAGTGTATTAGCTGTTCTGCTGTTTAGTAAATATTCCTGACGATGTCTGTGGAAAACATATGTAAAGTTACATACCATCTAGGTCCTCTAACAGTATTGACATCAACAAGAAAACATACCATCTACCAACCCCCAAATCAGAGCTCCTCATGCACAACCCATTCTTTTAGAAGCCTGAATGAACAACTTACTATTATGGAAAGCCACGACGGTCAAAGATTCAGGCTTAGCTGCATGAGCAGCCCAATTCAGGAATCAAAACCTTCATTACACATCAAAGACAATTCCCGGATATAGAGATTGCCAACTTTAATGCCCTAGGTAATTTGTCATTAGAATAAAACATAAATAAAGGAAAATATAAGATGGGAATGAACCGAGCCACAGGTTTTTACCATGCATACACACAAATTATATCAGCAAGATGTCACCTAGAAACAGGTAACTGATCACTGAAGTCTGCAAGTGGACCTGGAGAGGCACTTCCAGCAAAGAGCATCACACTACTCCAGTCAGAGGTGACAAAGGCGTGGACACCTTCAGCATGGTGTGCATCCATGACACAGAAAAGTATTATCATCCAAACGCAGAGAGAAATGGAAATATCCATAGATTCAGCAACTAAACTCAGGATATTCAGGAGCAGCTGAAGCTCCCACATAGCTTTAGAAACTTCCTCAATGAACAGACTTCCTATCAAAACAGCATTAAACCCATCTCACCTGGACCAAGACCCACTAGTTTTCGTCCAGGTCCCAATTTCAGCTAGACATTAGGAAAGTTGACTGACAGGACTGTTGTACCTGACATTAAAGCAGCCACCTAGCCCAAAATACTAAGTTTCTTTATTTATTGGAAGTCCTCCTTGCTCATTCAATTTTACTGTGTATACCTAGGAGTCATCTGAAATGTCTTCATTTTCATATGGAAACATGGCTTAGTCTCTGTATATCCAAGTGCACAATTGAGCAAACACATCACAGAAGCTCTCACTGTTACCAGCAGCAACTGGATCAGGCTAGTAGATAAGCAAGTGTTGTGGACATTACAGTGCTCAGTCCTCAGTGGCTAGGTCCTGTGATCCTTTACAGCAGAGTTTACATTTAAGGTGGTACCTTACACCTTCCAGACCAATGCTACTGGAGGCAGAACCATGGCACAGGCACTTATGCAACAGGACTTGTGTGTCTCCTCTAGAGCTCAACCCTGGGAATTTCCATAGAGCCCTCAGCACTTGTTCTTTTCTCATTGTTCTTTCCTCACAGAATTGCTGATATTTTTAACAGAAGGAACATCTCACTGCAAAAAAAAAAAACTGACTAGGGAACTCTCTGGTGGGTGTGGACTTTTTCTGTAAGGGGTTTTTACCTCATCACCACTGTTTTCAAACCAGTCTTCCTAAGTATCCCAGAAGACACTAATAAAACAGGCTTCCTTATAAACTGAGCAGTTTTTCCAAACATATAGTTCATCTATGTGTACTACAAAGTCACATTCATTAGACGGGGGGATAAGAAAAAGCTTTTAAGGGCCAGGAAAAGTGTTCAGAGACTCTTAATGCCAATTTTAAAAACGTGACATTTCTGATGTTTAAAAAACCTTACTTACTATCGTTGAAGAGGGCTTCTGCTCTTTTTGGCTCCACATCTGAAAAAAACAAACAGTCAGGGTAAGGCCAGGATAGCACAAAGTTTCCCATCTGCATGGTTGTCCCATCTGGCAGCTATTTGAGTATAGGGCACCACAGGAGGCATGGCTGAAGGGGCTGCTAGAGAAACCAGTGAAGCTCATATGTGATCACATTCTTATGTTAGCTGTTGTGCTCCCTGCAGTGCTGCTGCTTGTTCTCCGGCCGGTATCCTCTGAGGAACAAGCACTCATCCTGCTCATCCTGCTGGACCCTGATGTTTCTGGAGGGGAGTAGAGACAAAACAAGTCCTGCATTACTCAAGATCTGCAATTTTCTTGGTGAGAAATTTTTGCAGTGGGAAGTTTTAAAGCTCCATTTTTTTGTAAAAAAATCAACTGGCTGTGTTTTACAGCAGTGTGAGGACCAGAGGAGGTCTGGTACTCTCACTCTGTGACCTTCACTGCAGCAATGTGAGCTTACAATTGCAATGGCTCACTCTCCTTTCTCCTGTCTTATTGGTACACTATTAATACTAAAATAGATAGTTAATAGCAATTTATTACATGGCACTGCAGGTTCTGAAAATACAGAACATGCAAGCTGTATGTTTATCAATAATACAGTCTGCTCATGCTGACAATAACAAGCATTGGCTCAAAATCTAAAACTATCCCCCTCCTTCCAGAATGCTGTTTTTTATTACAGCTACCATTGTAGTTTCCAGCATTCAAACTATTTTAAAAATAATACTGTATTACTATATACCATATATATTAAAAAATAATAAAAATATTTTAAACCCCCCACAGTTTCAATACATTTTTTAAATTACATAGATTATAATTTTGTTTAAATTATATAGATCCTTGTACAGCTTCAACAAGTTAATATTTCATGGCTGGACAGCCTTTCTCAGCAGATTCCTGTCCCTCTCCACTAACTTCATACCTCTTTGCTGCTATACAGAATAATATTCTAGTTTTGATCCAAACCCAAGTCAGGAGGAGTTTCTTTTGAATGCAAAGGGCTCTGGCTCACAGTTGTCGCCTGTTGGGTTTGTATCACGTGTGTTTTGCTTGAGGGCTTGACACTCCTTCAGGTATGCAGGGTGAATTGCCTGTTTGCAATCCACCAGTACTAGACGTGTACTCATTCATTTCTTAATGTAACCTTAAGCAGATTATGACAGGAAAAGAAAACAAACAGAACTCCAGTACATGCACAGCTTGACTGCAAGGAATGTTACAGAGCAAAGGCAGTGCTAGGGCTGCCATATGTGCATGCAACCACTGCTTTATTTTGTAAGGATAGGAGATGAGGTAAAATTGGACATCTATATAGCAACACAGTCTTATTCACTATGGACAGGAACAGTTCACATAATAAAGATAACTAAGTTTTACTAGTGGGCAAGCAACTACTTGCAAGGTCCCCTTTCAAGTAAAAGTAAAAATTCTCACTTGTACTTTCACAACTCATAGGAAGGAAGGAGGAAAAGACTAAAAGGGCAAGTACTTTTGCATCTCAGGAATGCTAGTTGTATTCTGTGAATTTCTATGGATAATATAGCTTGCTGTCTCCAAGATCCCTTACATCAAAATGTAATGATACCAGAGAGTAAAAGCTAGGTCAGCAGAAGGATTCAGCAGCAGTATAAATACTACTGTTTGCTGAACTATGCGAAGGATTTGGCTACTTCACCTGTATGTTCATATTGGCAAGAAGTGCTTTGAAAAATCTGTCCCTACTTTTTAATTTCAACTATGATGAGCATCCAGTGTTTTTTTAGAAATTCATACAACCTTCAGAACTAGCTCATCATTTGAATCACTAATACATTCTAGATGGAAATTGTTAAGAAACCAACAAAAGTAATTCAAAATGAAAGAGGACCTTTTGCCAGTAAGTGCAATATTGATAACAATGTTTTTTTAGCTTTTCTCTGGGTGGAGAGACATTTACCTCATAATGCCTAATTATAAAGCCTGCAGTCAATTATTAACACTTACATTATGTTGCAAAGCTCATCGAGAAGACAAAAGGAGCAACCAGCTTGTTCAAGTGCAGTGCCGGAAGCAATTCAATTGGCATGTTCTCACTGCATCGAGTTTTGCTGTGAGTCACACAGGTGTTCTGCAAGGCACCTGCCTATATCTCTGTTTGCCTTTTTTATGAGGCACCTGGAAAAAAGTACAAACCTCACATGGGCAAAATTTTACCCATTGCTTCCAGTTGAACTGACTTCTGTGTAAATGGAGAAACATGTCTTACACACATATGCTGCAAGTCTGTACACCTTTGAATTTCAGCATATTTTATAATAAATCCCTACTATGCAGCTGATGTACTATCCTATCCACCCACTGCTGAACAAAAAAGGTCAGTGACACCTATCAGAAAATTAAGTGCTGTATTCACTAGGGGAGGGGCATTGCATTGATTTAAAGATTTGCCATATAAAGTGCCCTCACACTTTATCCCACACTGGGAGCTGAAACACAAGTACTGATGAAAACACCACAGAAATGGAAAAAGCCTCAAAATAAAGGGAGTTTTTAAGAGGTGAAAGCAGGTCTGACCAGCAGCAGACCTGGGAACCCATCATGCAGATCAGGACAGGTGAAATTAAGGGCACAATACCCAGAATACAAACACCAAGGTGCCAAACCCAGAGCACACACATGTGTTTGGAAACCTGAATTAACTGACACTATTTTCATATAAGCCAAGCCCACAGTAGGTCCCGTCAAAAGCAGGGAGCACTTTGGGTTACACGATGCAGCTGAAAATCAGGTTGCTTACTGGCTAATCTTGCTAGAGGTTTGCCTGCATTTGTTACTGGCTTCACATTTTGGCCTGGTCAAGAGCACAGCTGTTCGCACTGTGCCAGCCAGCGTGTTGTAAGCCCTGCCTTGAAGCAATCGCTTGTAAGGCTTGAGAGACAATTTTGCGGCCCTGCTCATTTACTAGTTGCCCTAGTTGTTTGCACTACCAAGAAAAAGCATCAATTAGTAACAATTAAAGTGTCATTTCTTGTCCCAACCACATATGGCTGCAAAAGTAGTTGTTTATGCCACATTTAGGAAAACAGCATTCAGGCTTCTACTGTAAACAAGAACAAGTTCCACTTGAACATGCATTGCCTACCTGTAAAATGGAACTTGCTATTAAAGTCAAGCTTGCTTAACATAAAAGAGAAAACTAATGTTTAAATTAAAATCACAGCAATCTACCGAAATACAATTTAGGGATTGCATCTTTCAGAAGAAGGCTCTGTTCTCCAACTGGAGAAGCAATTTTGTTATTACAGTTATTTTGTGAATTTAGTAAACAGAATAACTCTAAAACACATTTCAACACACTTAAGTTTTTAATTTCTGACTAGTGAGAACAGTGACTTGCAGTTACTATTTAAGGTTAATAAATTATCAGTAAATAACTTTTTTACTCCTCAACATATGTACTTGAGCAAACATGGAAGGAAAAGAGGAGTAAGCAAGAACAGGAAAGCATCTTTGTTTTGGTAACTGTATGCAATAATCAATTAAGGCCCAAAGTCTGTGGATCTATTTGGCAGCCATCTAAATGTTTGCATGTTCATAACTACCTGCAGAGTGAATGTGACATTTTATCTCTGAAGGATTTGGACATTCCTATGGAAAAATGTGCTCACTTTTCCATGTCTCTAAATAATATCAGTGTCACTGATATCAAAGAATCAGTCTTTTGTCTGCTGCCTCATTTCATTTTAGCCACAGAGTTCAGTGTTTATATTAAAAAGAAAATAACAGGCAGAACCCTGTGACACAAGAGAATCAGACATTATGTTGCATAGTGCAAGCAAGGCAAGCAAATATATTATAAGAGGATATTATGAATTTTCAGTGTAGAAAGGGCCAGAGATGGCTACAAAATTAAAGGTGATAAATTTGTTTTAAAAATCTGATACAGTTTTACCTAATTACATAATTTTTCACAGATATTGATTCCCAAAAGAAACTTGATTTTCTATAAAGGGTTCCACATGTGATTTTCTATATGTGAAAACATAACTTCTAGTCTCAAAGGCAAACTGCATGTTTCATCCTCTGTTACATCAAGTTCCCACAACTTGCTTGTCTAAACTGTGTTTTCACTCAGAGAAGACAAGGTAGAGAGTATCTTAAAAGAAGAGGAGAGGGAGGAGAGGGTTGTAAACATAAATAAGAAAAAGTATGTGCTTCAATAGTCGTGACACATTCTTGGACATGCATTTGAAGCACAGCTTTATGAAATGCACCAGGGAGCAGAGGAAGCATTTTTCCTGCTGTCCTTTGCCACATTTTAATAACAACTACCTTGAAAGGAATTACGAAATTCTCAGGTGCATCAGAAACAGGAGGCTCACCTCGTTCAGTGTTATGTAGGGTAACAACAGTGCATACAGGCAAAAAGAGGATCCCTGGCAAGTTTCAGTAGGTCACCAACCTGGGCAGCTGAGAGGAATGTCACAGAGCACATCTGTCCTGCAGTGTGGACAGAGGTGGGGATAATAGCTCTACTCTAATGCTCTTTAATTACATTAAAGACTACGAAGATCTGAAGTACTGGGGAGAAATGGGAGTGAGACCAGGGAAGAGCAAATTCAGTTGTGTTCCAGAAACTGTACCCAAAAAGAACTGCAGGAATTTCCTGAAAGATGGCAAAACACGAGCTTTGGGATCAGCAGGAAGGTCATGCTCTTGTGTGGTTATGTAGCACACACATCCTAAAATGTCTCCCCACTAACCTTCCAATACTCTCACTGCTCTCTCAAGAGAAATTACCTCCCCAGATTTAGGCACCTTGGTAGAAGTAGCAAAACATGGCTTAGATACAGGTGATGCAATTCTCATTCCTTCAGCAAGGTAGAGTAACCTGATAGAGACAAGACAAATGCTTTGTGCCTCTAATTGTCCCTGTCACCCAGCCATTCCCTCCCTACTGATGTTCACTGGACCTGTCCTCACATATATGACTCCCCCACCATCTCCCATCAACCACATCTTAGTTCTGTCCATGTGGCAGACAGAGGTCCAACCTCACAGCATACTTACAAGTCCATCCAGTTGTCCTGCAGCCCGAGAAGGGGTCTGCTATGTACCACTTGTGTGGCATGAATCCAAACTGATATGGTTTTTAGCATTATTTTTCTTCCTGACCTACATTCATGTCCCAGCTGCAATCAAGGTCTTACTACATTAAGGGCAGCCCAAATCACTTGCAACCTCTGCAGGCACAGCAAAGAAAGGGAAAACCAAGATTTGAGTGAGAAAATCAATTAAATTAAACTGTCTGGGTCATCTGAGAAGTCAGGTTTCTGCTTAATTCCTTTATCACAAGCATGTCCTTGCAAAATATTCATTTTAAAATACATTTCAATCATCCTCTCTAGACTCTTACTGAAATGTACCACCTTGTGCCAAACTGAAGGCATCAAAGTAGAGGAATATCAGATCTCCACTGCTTCTCAACATACAGATGCATGTCCGGTTCTACTCCCCCAAGCTGCTGTTGTGGCTGGTAAAATGCAAAAATCTAGACTGCTATATACATTATTTGATGTGACACATTCCTCATCAACCCTGTCAGACACTCACCTGCATGTCTCCCACAGAAGACTCCATAAAGAAGTAAGAATCTGTCTGCCAGGTTCTGTACTTTGCAGTTGTTAGGAGCCTTAGCAAGCCTCAGATTCCAGATAAATAGAAACAATAACAGTTGACTTGTTGATCAAAACCAATTCATGACTCATTGTTCATGGTCAAAATCCTTGGCTGTGCAACAGGTGGGAATGCTTCCTACTCACTTTCGACAGTGCCAGTGATCTTGCAACCAGCTGCTTTCTGACGTCAGAAGTACATTCCCAAAAATACATTTTGGGATACTTCCAACCTACTTGACAAAGGGAAATAGTGTGGCAAGCTGCTCTACACTGTGTTTCCTAGGGATCCAGGCTGTCAGGTGACTCCACCTCTAACCAAGAAACCCTGGGGAAAATACATCAGCCTTGTAGGAGACCTCTTTGATGCCAGAACTATACAGAGCACAAACTGCAACACCTTCTTGCGGTGCCAGTGGAAGAGCAAGTCCTAACATGCGTGTTTCCAAGTCATCTGACACTTTGATATCTCACTTTGATGGCCCTTGTACTGCTGTTCAGAGAAGATAGGACTTAGTTTACTTGATTCTTCACTGAAAAATATTTGGGCTTCTATGGGGTTTGTACACAAGTGCAGAGAATTCTATCAGTTCCTATTTTCTATCAAAGCCAGAAGGAACGTCTGGGCATACACTGTCCTTGACCAAGGGACTATGATGTCTAGCTAAATAAGAAAACAGGAACTTCAGTAGTAATACATCTGAAGATACCCTGACAGAAACATATTTTTTCAGCCCTATGTAAAGAAAATCTACTGTTTAGTGAGAGACAAACCAGAGACAATATTATGTTGTTTTCCTTTAAGTTTTGCACATTTGCTATTTTTTCACATATGTATGATCAAGCCCTCTTTTTGAAAAAAAAATTAACTCATAAAACATTGACAGTTTAGATTTTTTTCACCTCTTTATTTCCAATCCGCGGAAATGCAGAGGCAAAGCAAGTTGTGCCCCTGAGCTGACAGACTACTTAATGTTGTAGTGGTGCACTGAACTGCAGCTAAAGGTCCCAAGTGTTGCACTCAATTTGGAGGAGTTTGTTGGAGCTGATTCTCAAATACTTTTGACTGAAGCACAGGTTGAGACATGCTGTTGAACAAGGTGATTATTTTGGGGGAGGAAGACTTAAGGAGGTTCCCTTAATCAGACTCCCCCTAGCATGCAATATAAATAAGTGCCTGACCTGCATTTGTTTACCTAGTTAGCCATGCTTAGCTAAACTGAGCTATATCATGGCCCCTAAATCAGAACCTTTTGATAAGGTGATTATTTAATGATTTTTTACAAGGTTAATGATTTTTTACAAGTCATTATGAAAATGTTCTGGGATTGCCTCAAGATAAGCAAGGGCTGCAGTGGGCAAAAAGGTACAATGAAGCAAGATTTAGAAAGGTGCCTGCAGAGCATGGAAAAAATCTGGGGTTTCCTTGGTTTAAATACTAATAGTGGACAGGATATTTCAGGAGGGAAGAAAAAGGTAGGAAGTGCAAAACCTAGATTCTTCTCTGGACTTCTAGGACCTGTTTGAAATTGTCACTTCTCCCTGGTGTGAGGAATAAGACCAGTGTTATAAATTGAGACCTGCATGTTCTCTAAAACCAGAGGAGTGCTCCATTCTATACTCTTCACTTGAGTCAACTTGATTTTCTGAAAAGGCAACACTAACAGTAGTTTGCCAAAGTCTCATAGCACTGCTGAAATCATGTTAGCAAAGAAAGATCAAAAATATTTTTGGACGATCTTTTATTGTTGTCTCTTAGAAATGTCAAAGTATTGTTTATGTTCCTTTGTGTCACCCGTAACAGTTGCACAATGTAGTGAGTAGCTGACCTATGTAGTCAGTGCTTTATTGTTAGGCTGGGAAAGATAAGAAAAGCAACACAAAGTTTATCACACAGCTTTAATAAAGTAACACAGAGATGCCATCTTTTACTGAGACTAAATATTTAATGAAAACTTTGTGATTCAATTATATCAGAAAATGTTTTAACTATCTATTAGTTACTGTAACAGCCCTGGTGCAGTTTGAGGTCAACTAAAACAGTTTTGAGTCACTTCCCACATTTACTAGACTGAATAAAAGCAGCTAATCAGATAACTCAATAAGATCTCAGTCTTTTTTTAACAAGCGTTTTTGTACTCCTTACAATTTTATCCTTTATGTTAGGCACCAAATTAAACTGAAGATTCAAAATTCGATAACCCATGACCCGACTGTCTAAAAAACCCCAAAACTCTTTGAATCTTTCTGATGCCCATGCAGTATTTCTATCTGGGAGAAATTACCTGTGCACTTTGTTGAACAGGAACTACTGGCATTTAAACAACACTGCAGGGAAATGGTGATTCTTTGCCTGGAGGGATGTCACCTATTATCCTAACCCATTCCAATAAGGAAGACTGGTTGGCCATCAAGAAACAACAGGTGTGTAACAACTCATATTTGAGTTTCATTGCATTACCCCAATGCAATGTGCCCAGTTCAAGCACCGAGAGGCAGAACAAGAAGTTGCTCCTGCTTATTTCTGAGTGGGAGGAAGTCTGGATCCATCCAGCATGGAATCTGGCCCAGGTTGTTCTCTAAATACAGCTGTCTAGCCTCTGCATATCTCTGCTGAGTTAAGTAGTCTGGTGTGGAAAAGCAAGCAGCAAGTACCAACCTACGTACTATACTGTCACCCTTGCGCTTTGGAGTGAGCAGGTCTGCAAAAAAAAAAATGGAACAAGTATCTGACTCTTTCTGTCAACCAGCAACTCAGTCTTGAAAAGTCTGACACCCAGAAAAATTGCTGACTACGTATAACTGAAGCCAACACAGAGACAAGAGTCTACACCTGCACAAAAATTCTGTAGCAGAACTGCAGAAGATAGTGCAGTTAATTTTCGTATCCTGCAGATGCAGGTCTGCTTTGCAAGGAAGGGGATAGAATCCTCAGCCGAGAAGTCTTTCCCTTTACCCTGGGGAACTTGCAAGGATTTTGATCATCCCACCAAATATTATTTTTTCAGTACATTGGCTGTTTCTCCACTATACTTCCTGCATTTTCAGGCTCCTCAGAGAAGCAAAGACATAGGGAGCGTGGCTATGTTGTTGTGTGCTGAAGCACTGTGGTAAGGCTCCTACTCACTGCCATGATAGTAGCATAAAGTTGGTACTGCAGTTTGGAGGAGAGCTGAGGCTGTACTGCAAAGTCACAGAACTGCTCCCATTTATCCATATTTAAGACATTTTTGAAAGACTTGGGGATGGGGGTTATAGATTGCTGCTGATTTTATTCTAACTTAATTAGCAGGAAAGACTGTTATTCAGACTCAGTAACAGCTATCATCAAAAGGAGAACAATCAAGTCCCACCAATTAGAAAATGACAAGAACTACCTTTAAGAGAGATGTAATATACTTACTTGAGATGGTAGAAGATCTGACATTTATTCTCAGAGGCCCTGTGTATTTTTTCAGTCCCCTCCGTAAGATCCTTTGAACTCTTTGTCTCAAGACTTCTCTAGAATCCGTGGCGGAGAACCAGAATGTGAGCAGAGCCTCTGCCATCACACCATCAGCATCTGGGCTACAAACCAATGAAACAGTCTGGTTACCTTCAGCCCATTTCTGCACTTCTTAGCTTTTGTCTTAGCTCCTGTAGCAATGGCAATGTAACATAAAGGATAAGTTTTCAAACGTTTGTACATTTTTGAGAGAAGGAATTTCCAAAAGAAATCCAAGCAAATGCTGAACAGTCAAACATATCATAGGCTAGAAGAAGGCATGATACTTTCTGTGAACAAATGGCCAGACCCACTTTATAATGGAGTCTAAAAAGCAGTCGCTGACTACATGCTTGGGACACGAGCAGGAAGGAATGAACCAATTTGATTGCAATGAAAAGCTGGATACACAGCACTTCAGAAACATCAGGTAGATGATTAATGGTATCTAAACCGACTTTTCCAATGCCCTGTATATACCCAGAATAAAAATTTCCAATCATCATCAAAAAGGTACTTGAGCAAAGGGGAAAGACCACACAGCCTACTTCCACTACTGCAACCTCTTGGGAGAATGTTCCTAATAACCTCGTGTTGTGCAACAATAAATGAAACTCGGCAGCATACTCACAATCTACTTATTACACTCAAAGAGATGGATCACAGAAGGGGCCTTTAACACCTCACTGAAAAGTAGAAATGGCACCCACACTGAGACACACAATTTCACAGTTTCTATGTAAGATAACAGGAAAGAAAAGGGAGGAAAATCTTTAACAGGTTGAATTCACCTGGTAGTAGTATTTCTTTTTCCTTAGAGCATCAGATACTGCAAGAGACGGAGTGCTAGACTACAAACACCAAAGTGTCTAATCTGGCATAATAAATCTTGCTCTGTGGTTGCAGATGGCTTATCCCTGGTCATTACACAGAGAAGATAAGAGCTTGCACTGAGAAACTTCTCTTCTGTGCCTCCTCCCACCTGAGCCAAGAAGCAATAACACAAGCCACAGCAGGTGAAATCACAGTTACTTCATACAGGCAGAAAGCTACAAGCAGGTTGCTCTGTCATTATACAGGAAAGCAAAAGAGAAGATGTCCCAGTTATATCTCACTCTCTTGGAAATTCATAATTATATAAAGAAAAAAAAAGTAGAAGACAGGTAGCTTATATACAAGTCATGTGATCAGGCTATGATCTTTGAAACAAACTCGTACCAATATGAAACAGACATTCCCAATATTGCCAGTGAAGGGAAGTAAAAGGCCATGTGTTAATGAGCACACCAAAGCATGCCAAGTGTTTTGTAGCTGACCAGAAAGACACACTCCTTGCCTCAAGGATCTCATAATTGAGACTGAGTAGTCATACACGAACTTTCCAACAGACTGTTTTTTCCATTTGTGCCAACTTCAGCATGATTACCACTCCATTTATTTTCCAGATATTATCTGATCCAACTGTGGGTGTTGCTCTGCATTTCTGAGGTGTTCCCTCACCTCTCCCCCCACTCCTCTTCCTGTGCTATGCCACACTGGAATTACCATATCAACTCTTGCAAGCACACCACGCCTCTCGAAACCCTCGGGTAAGTACAGCCCACCTTGAATCACTTATTATATAGCAAAGATCCAGAGCCAAAGACACTTAGTCAAATTAGTTTTGTCTTTCTCAGTGAGCAGTAGTCATTATTACTAATGCATTATTTATACCGAGACAAAAAATATGCACAGTACTTTCCAAGTAAACTCACACTAGTGACCCTGTTCAAAACACCTTGCAGTCTGAGCCCTAGAAGGGGCATAAAGCTTGTATATGTGAAAAAGCGAACAAGCTTTGGCGCATACAAGTCTTGCATCCAACACAGCAAACATCACAGCAAGTACCTCAGTCTGTCCTTGGGAACAAGAAGTAATGAAAAATATTACTTGTCCCTACAAATTGGTCTCTCAGATCCTTAAATCACCCTGTCTACACTTGCAACACTCTAGTATCAAAAAATACCCCTAAAGCTACATTCAAATAATGACTTACGTGTAACTGGGGATTAAACTAAGGTAGAGGAAGAGGCAGGATGTCACAAACCGTGTAAGAGCAAGGAGAAATACTTTCACAAGAATTAGATCTTTAGATCTTATTAGATCTTAGTCTTGCAGCTTTAGCCTGCAATAGTGAAGACATTCAAGTTTTACATGCAAAGCGATGGGCACTGTCACTCTCCCGAGTATTGCAATAGACAGTTATATAATACCTTAGTATTGCAATAGACATATATACAAAGAGGTCATTTTCAGCATTCAAGAGTGGTAAAGAAATCAAATTAAACATTAGGCTTTTAGCAGTTAAACAGAGAATAAAAGAGGAAAAAATGTGCCACATTGCTCAGTGATAATCCCAACCACGGGTCTGACCCCTTCATCTCAAAAAGCAGGAACAGGAGACCTGAAAGAGATACAGAACAGGCAAAGAATGGCGAAATAGGATCGGACTTTCAATTGAAAAAAAGAGTAGATCTTATGGGATACAAGAGAGAGAAGGGATATGATGGGAGTGTCCAGTATCACTAACTGCATGGAGAGGAGCGGTAGTGATCAACTTTTCATCACCTCTTCCAGTACAAGAACTAAGGACCATTGAATGATCTAAAGAATCATTGAATGATTCACAAGTCTTTACTAAAGGACCGAAGTGCATGGATTTAAAGAGTCCAGGAGACAGTGGACAAGTCCTTGGAAAATAACTACACCAAGGGCTGCTAAACAAACCACAACCACTTCAAGAAATCCAAAGTGGTAAATATGCGAAAGCAGGGAGCATACCAAGGAGCAGTTGTTGCAATCAACACATCTGTTGTGCTGCTGCTATTCCCCAGGCACCTACTTATGCCCATTCTTAAAGCCACAATGAGAAGTGGGACCTTCTGAATCAGCACAGCCCGATTTTACTTGGCATGCCCAGGAAAACAGTAATATAAGAAGTGGCATCTGCATTACAGTGAAGGAAATAGTTTTGTAAATGCTTTTTATTTTTAGATAGCTTTAGTTATGTTTGCTTTATTAGCTAAAGCTTGCTCAAAATCTGAACACAAACTTGTATAGAATTTGGATTGACTGAAGTTTGTCTTCTGCATCAAGATCCAAAAGGAGGGCATGGTTCAAAACAAGATTATACTCAATTAGGGATTATGCTCTGGTGTTACATACAATACACTTCACTGAATCAGATCTAGCTGGGCTTGTTGTAAATTTCATTTTATCTCAGCTGCTTGCATTTATTATTATCTCACATACCTCACTCTGATTAAGCGTGAACGGATGTATTTTTTCCTTAAAATGGAATTGTAAAATGTCTTGTCGATCTGTTGAAAAAAGAAAAATATAAGATAACAAAAAAAGGAGGGAAACAGACATATTGCTGGAAGGAGCATTCAGAAAATAGTATTCAGTTACAAACTCACAGCTTACAGAGGCAAGAAAGGTAATCCAGCCCAGCCTCTAGATAACATTTGTTACAGACCTTTCCTAACCATCTCCCGTTTGACCTAAGGCACATTATAAAAAGCAAGCTGATTTTTCTAAATGTCCTGTGACTACATCATTGTGCCACTACAGTGCTGCCTCATCCAATCCCAGGCATAATGAGAAATATATAAATATCCTTGGGACACACTGCTGCAGTCTCCCAAAGCGCAGCCTCCTAAAGATGGCCCACAGAAAGGATAGAGTATGCTGTGCTCTGCAGAGCCTCTCTTGTAGGGGTCCTTTCTGATACAACATTTATCCTTGGTTCTATAGAAATCTATAGCAAAGCTACCAGTGATCTCGAATTATGTCCCCCTATCACCCTTGTAATTTTCCACATGCTAGAGGAATTGTCAAGCAACTCTCATCAGAAACTGGAAATCTAGGACTCGTAAGGAATCAATCTCCAAATGACATCTTTATTGGTGCCTGCTTAACCACATCCTGCTTTAGGCTGAATGTCATCTCGAGATTGCGTGATCAGACTGAGACAGCACAGTGTGATATCACATGGCATGAAATTCTGCCAGGAATGGCTCAGAATCACTGAAGGATTGAGAAATAGCAAAGTCACTAGTGAGTTTTGCAGCAACTCCTCCTATCAGCAAGACACAGTAAATTGAACATATCCTGTAAACATCAAATGCATTACAGGAAAAAATACATAGAAATGCTTTACAACATCATGAAAGTAGTCTTTTTTGTAGTTTTTAGTCCATAAAGGCAGTCTGATTTACCCAAGTCTCAAGATGTTCTGTCTTCCAAAGGAAATTGAAAAATAATGGTTCTCAAACTTCTAGTACATTGAAATCTTTCAGATATGGAAACAAGCATGTAAGCACGAAATCTGGGGTTGATTCCTCCCAAGGAACACGAAACACCTCTTTTCCAGCCTTGGTTGTCGTAAGATGAAGCCTCATGTCATTACACAGTGATATATTGAAGCAGAATAATTTCAAATTGAAAATTGCACATTTTATTTTTTAAGGTTATTTTAAGCATACATTAATAAGGAAAAAAAGAAATTTTCTTAATTGTCATACATTGAGCTGATGTTTTATCTTGCTGTTACTGGCAATTATCTGCAATTACTTTGGAACAGACAAAATTCTATGGAAAAATACATCACCTACAACTAACTACTGTATATATGCAGAATGTGCTTTCTCCTGTTGCTTTGCAGATGTCCAGCTGCTACCACTGCACTTTACGAGGCATACAATTAGAAATAAAGTGTTTTTATTTCCTGTAATTCTGCAGCCTGTTCCACTGCTATCCCCCTTGGTTATTGGAAATATTTGTCATTAGGCAAAAGGGGGTTTGTTTTGCTTTGGTGTTTTTAATTATAACATTTGCTTATCGTTTCTGTCGGTGTTAACTGCTTCACCGATGATTGCGCAAGTAGAAGCATGTAGCTAAGCAGCACTGCCAGCTTTGTGGCACGCAGTGGCATGTGCTACCTTTGACTGCACTGCCTCTGAGAACTTTTGAGATCTCTGGGACAGCGACTTCTTTGCAGAGTGCTTTGCAATCAAAGAGAGCCCTGAGCTGGGCTGAGGCACACCTCAGGCTTCTACATTGCTAACAAGTAAAGCAAAAGCAGAGTGACTTTCAGCTTGGGACTGAAGAGGGCAAGAATTCACAATCCCTTGCAAGGGAGGGTTAAGTCAGTATGACATTCCCAAATCCTTTATCTCCTCTTGACAGCTGTGTTTTCGAGGTACCTGTACTGTCTCAGATGGCAAGTGTTTTTCCTAAACTTTCTATCTGCATTTCTACAGCAGATACAGGGATCCTTATTTCTGTCACCCATTCTCTTATGTATCTTTGTTTCAGCCTAAGCAGCTCACATGACTGTGTTTTTTGTACTCCCAGCATGTCCAGCTTTCTCCTTTTCTCCTCAGCCTGGACCACTTCCAAGATGTTCCAGACAGTCTGATCAGGAACACCTCGTGTTGCAGGAGACAAAGACTTCCAGTGACATCTGACAGAACACAACTCCACACAGTGCTTTTTTACAAAAAGAATCTAGGAAGTCCAAATGCAACTGAAGTATCTGCAACAGACACTGTTTTCAGAAAATTAAATCCAAAATGGATGGTATTTAGTTCTTTGGAGTATGGTAGTTAGTTCTATGGAGTGAACAGGAAGCAAGCAATTTAAAATGATACCAAAATTACTAGATTTGTGTTACTTCCATTTCTCTTTCATATCTGATTGAGAAAGTAGATACACTTCCCACTTGTCACTAGCTTTCCCATCCTTAAGAGTTGCCCTAGTATTACATCACCAATAGACAAAGAAGTCACTGGAGAGTGGTTTTGATTTCAGTGAGCCTTTCAAAGCTTTTACCACCTTCAAACGTGACCTAGTGTTTTTCATTTTTGTGATCTGCTGTATCTTATCAGGAAAGAAAGTCTACCCAAACTTCTGCACTGTGGCCCCTGTCTCTCACCTGCTGATGAATTTTTTGACAAATATGACCCAAATTTCTTCTTTCCTTCAACAATGATTTTGGTAACTGAATTATTAACAGTAGTCTTTATATTCATACAGAGTTTATAGAAGAGGAAAAGATGTAGGAGTGTGACTTCAGATAGCAACTTTCAAAGATTAACGTTCTGTATCAGGTTTTACTGTTCATCTTCTGATAAACACTTCTCTCCAGCCTGCTTATAGCTTTCTTTTCAGCTTGAGTCACAATCTTGGAAGCAAAAGCAACTAGAACTTTGTCCAGTAACTAGGTGGGACCTGGCCCTGCTTGAGAGAAGCATGTACACTCATTTTAAACATTTTGATTTGATTACAACACTCAAAAGTGACACTATCATGACCAGATCCCTTAAATTCACCACTGATTAAGTACATCTCATTTGTTTTCCTGGTCCTTGTCTAGCAGCAGCTCAATGGTGACAGTTTCTGCTGCTGCTGTGGGCAAGGTCTATGAGCATTCTTAACCAAGTGCCAAGTCCTGTTCCTTTCAAGTGAGCAGCATTTTCCTGACAGCTTTTATTTTAGCATTTGTCCAAACAAGATTTTCTTTAAGCTAATGTTTGCTGGCTAGTTTAGCTCAATGATGTCTGGTATTTCCTCAGTTTAATTTCATATCCTTTATCCTTTTTACTAAACTTCTCTCTGTGCACTATGATTTTCTAAGACAAACTATACTTCATTCCTGAATGCTGGCCCATCCAATATAGCAACTAATGGTGGCTAGTACCAAAGATGCAGTAAGAGCAAAAAAATCCCACGTGTACAAACCTAGCCACAGAAATTCTTCCTTTTTCCTTGCAGCCAGAAGTTGCTTTATACATTGATGAACAAGCCTTCTTTTCCTATCCTGTTTTGAATAACTCCAGATCTCACCATTATGCACTTTTTCTTGTATTGCACCATGCCTAACCCTCTGAGGCCTGTGAGTAACCTACTAAAATCTTTGTGATTTCAGAGTCACCCAATATGCCCTGCCTCCCTGGGACCCAAAAAAACCCTAAGCTCTGGAAGTAGGTCACATGACAGAGATCCCCCCTCGCTCTGGTGTAGTGTGGAGCTGACATGAGCTGGGCTTGCCCAGATGTGTAGCTGGGTCTGGAATGGACCCAGCAAGGTGAGCAGTGTCAGGCCCTTGCTTTCTCCCACCAAACGCTGCTCTGTCACTGCACTCAGGGTAACAGGTTTTATCAAAACGTTTTCTTAAATCTAGTTTGATAGAACTTTCCTCTTAAGTATTTGCTGAACCCACTGAATTACTTGCATGGGATATTCAAAAGCATTCAGTAGGTTTGGGAGCACAAATCATCTTGTTGCTCAATAGTATTGCATTTTTGCCTGCTACCAGTTCAGTCCTTCAACAGCTATCCTCATACTACATTCTTCCTCTTACTTCACTAGCTACTTAGGGTGTAAAGCCTATTATTAGTGATTTTTAAAGCTCTTTGACTGTAAATATTAATTGGAACCTGTCTCTTGCTTCAGTGACTCTCCCCAGATTACAGTGCAACCTGCTGAGACCCCCAGAGCTGCTCGTAATGTAAATCCAGTAGAAGCTCCCTTGAGAACCTGACATTTTTCCTGCCCTGATTTCAACTAAGGGGTTGAGAGAGGACATGAGGAGAAATAATGACAGGGACAGCAAAAAAAAAAGAACCTGGCAGTGTCCTAAATCAGGATATGGACATCACACTCTCCTTGGAAGCAGACATATCAATTACTACACAATAGCCCTACAGCCACAGTCCTCGCCCAGGGTGAAGAAAATGGACCTGAAGGAGAGTGAGTGTAATAGTCCATGTGCCTCCATCAAACCAGAAGATCAGAAACTTTCCTATCAGAAACCACACATTCACAAAGACAGCATGTGTCACAGCAGGCAAGAGCCGTGTGACCCCAAATATCTGCAAATGGTATCACAAACTCTTCACAGGGTTTAAGCTGACCAGGCTCCTGAAGCTGACGATTGAGTTAGCACTGCCTGAATGCACTAAAATAAGGTGTTCAGCTGGATGGTTCCTGGAGGTGTCAGCTGCAAAAGAGGAATAATTGTCCTTGTACAGTAGTTCCTAAAAAGATTGGTCTTTCAGATAAATAAATTAAGAGGACTAATACATGGCATTAATGTCAGGATTTAAAGTACCATGCTCATGCCTAGTGCAACCAATTTCAAAGGCATGTAATGACATGACTGTTTCATTATAGCCATGTGTATTAGTGACAGCTGGAATTAAGGTCACCTAAGTATTCCCATTCCTACTCCCTGCTTTCAATTATCCATAATTAGCTTCCTAAAACTTTCACATTGCTATTGAAATTTTGTCCACTTAGAGAGGGGATTTTTCCAACTTTTGGAGAGAAAATTGAATTTGGAGAGAAAACCACCTGTGCTGATATCCAGAGAAGGGCTTTGCGTTTAGTTCCCCCCCACGCCCTCCAAATAGTACACTTTTCCCAGGAAAATGACTTGTGCCCACTGGGTTTTTTTAAGTAATACTAAGAGGTAAGGAGCTGAAATACAAGAGCAAATGTCTCTTAGGAAAAGGATAGTTTTATGAAATCTAAGGAAGATCATGGTGGTGTATTCAGCTTGCAAGTGCCCAGATACCATCAACCACACCACTTCAGTACTGAATTTGGATTCTCACTTTTGAAAACATCAGGTACTAAGCAACCACTCTCTTGACTAGCCAGATTTTGATCAGCAGTTCACATCTTCAATCACTTCATTGATATAATTACCTGCAAACAATGCAGTAATTCTGGATTGTGGATATATAATTAAGATAAGGTTCTACCCTTAATCATACACACTATCGATAGCTGCCCTTTACATCATTTTGAATTCCTTTTCCAGCTCAGGTTCGCATCCATTTTCCTTGTGCACATTTTTTAGATTTTTATGACACACACTGGAACTGAATTAGAGTTACTTATGTATTGGCAGTGGGTTGGTTTATGATTTTCCTGGATTTGTATGTGCTTATTAGAACTTCTGCTTTGATGGACCAAGAAAAAAATATGAAAAAAAAGAAAAATCAGTTAGCATGCCTATTATTTGAGAAAATTATATTTCATTAATAAGTCAAAGAATCAAATAAGTTAAAGGATTGCTGAATTTAAGAGGGAGAAAAAGTTGGATATTAGTAACGTTTTTGATAACTAACCATTCATCCTGTAAATTCATGCAATTTAGGTGGAACACACCAACATTTTGAGATATTACAAGTGATGAAAAACACTAAGCTACAGCTTCATGCACTATGCTGCATCAGCTCACACCAGCATTTGAAAACGCTTCATATTTTCCTCAATATTTTTTTTGCTTCCTGTGCTACTGTGACCCATGGATACAGGAAAAACTGGAAATGAAATTTAAAGCAAGAAAACATCTCTCTTATTAAATCAATACATGTGCCAGGGGTCTTTTTCTTCTTTTAATTTCAATAGGAATTTCTGAAAAAAGCATCTCAAGTGAGTTGTGGGTGTTTTCTGTGAGTTATTTCCTCTCAGTGTACAGCACTTCACCTATCTCTTTAAGGCCACACCTGTATATATGCATACTGACAGTCAAGTGTGCCGTCAACCTCTAATTCCAGACCTAAATAAACAAGTCATCAGTTTGTCATCTTGGCCACTGATCCACTGCCATTTTTTCCCAGTTGGCTGAATTACCATGGAAAATCCTTTCTGTACTGTTTCTAGCCCCAGTCACCCATAGAGGGCACCCCGATTGTACCATGCTAGTCCAAGGACAAAGCTTCCTATTTATAAGAACCATCGCCTTAAAATTAAGTTTATAAAGCAGAAGTTGTCAAATGTGCTACATTTATTTTGGTATATTTTCTCTCAAAATGTTCCTTAAATATATTTTTTTATATAGATAAAAGATTTTTTTTCCCATTTCACAATATTGTTTGTCAGAATAAGACAAAAGGGAGACTATTATAAAAAAATCTTTAAAAATCTCTAAAAAATTTCATTTAAAAAGCTTCACTATTCTGGCTTTTGTACTATAGATGCACTTGTAAATAAAATTGCCTTTAGTGATGTACAAGAAAACCTTTCAATAAAAGTGCAGTTCTTTACACCTCATATCAATACTAAGTAAGCACTTGAGGGAGCACATACGGAGTCTAAGAATGCTTGGGTTTAAATAAGGGCTTAGGTTTTAGATTTTGGGATCCTTATCTGCAAACACTGCCAAATTTCTTTTGAAATTTATTACAACCAGGAACATTCTTACTGAGCTTGGTCTGGGTGTCACAAGACAGAAAAGTCCTTGGAAAGACCTGGCTGCTGCAGATACCATAATTTCTGTGATCTGGCCAATTTATATTAAATTTTCTTTTGTTTCAGGGGCTGAGAGGGGAAAATAAGTGTTTTTGGGGGGAATAGCACACACAGCAGATGAAGTTACATGATACTTGTAGATACTTGCACTTTTCCATTTACTGTAAAAATGAGAGTAATGTTAGACTCCCTTGAACTTCAGCATACTCCCCTTTCTTGGGGCATGTTTAGTTATCATCACTAAAATAGTCCTCAAAGTCTGGTCTCCCAGAGCAAACAGTCTTTAAAAGTGTTTCAAAAATACTGCTTTGGGGATCTACTCCAGCCCAAGGACCATAAGGCACTGATACAGAAAGGAACAGGCTTCTGTGCTTTACCTTAACACCCACGTGCAAGGTGTGACAAACACACCTCGTGCACAGTTTCAGCCAGATTTGCAGCTAGCTCTTGGCTCTGAAGGAATTTGTGTTTCACCTCTCTCTCTCTCCCAAATACACACACACTTCTGCTCCCCAGGAAAACTCGAGGCATGTCTGACTTGAAAAGGCCAAGTACCATAAAACAGCAGTCTCATCTGCTCACTCACCGCTGTTGTTGGTGTTTTCAGCTAGGCTTCGAGTTCAGCTGTGATGGAAACCCTAGTGAGGACTTTGACTGACCCTCTAGCCCTGCAGATGTGACAGTAAGTTGTTCACAACTCACATGATACAAGATATTTCCCGATATTGGAATGACTGCAAGCTTATCCCTGGTTATAAAGCAGAGAGTCTTTCTTTTACATGCATCCGGTTGAAGGCTAACTCTTCCACCACACAAGGTTATCAGATGTTAAAGCTATGCTTTCCATGGAAGCATAGATGTCTATATGGGGGTTCAGAGAGAACAAACACAAAGCAACTTAAGTACTGTGATGAGAGTAAATAAAATCCAAGTGTGCCAAAGAAACTAGGCAGATCCTTTCCTGATTACCCATAGGCACTTGAAAAATTCTTTTTTATCTCCAGAGATCTCTTCCCAGATCTCTGAAGTGGCTTTATGGATTTGGCCTTTCAATTGTCTCTCCAACTCAGTTCCCTGTCTACACAGAGGAGATATCAGTGCCCAGGGGCTAGCAAACTGTTTCTTGGTCATAACTGAATTCTGCTGAATCAGATGAGAATCTGCGCTACTGAAGATGCAGAAGACAAAGTGAGCTCCCGTTGGTCCCCACTGGTGTCTTTTGAAGTGGTAGCCAGAGGGCAGCTAAACAGAGGCATTGGATTCAGCTGACAAGCCCTCTTTGTGAACCACAAAGCAGCAGGGACAGTGCAGAGCTGCAGAGAACTGAGTACCAAATGCTGCACCTGGCAGTTCTTGGGATCCTCATCCACATTGCAGCACAAAGAACTGGAGAGGGGTGTGGGAAGGGAGCTGCATGGCACCTGCCTGCTCCTCTGTTTCTTCTCCACCTCATCTATAGTGAGAGAAGTGTGTTAGTAACCTCTAAAATCATCATCTGCCAAGGGAGAAAACTGCCTTCCTCCTCCCCAGTACAGGGACTCGGCAGTAATTGACCGAGAACAGACAGAGTCATCAGGACTGTTCTGCAGTATTTTCCTGTGGTATCACAAGTGTCTCTGCAATACTCAGTAGAGACATTATTTCTGAATTAAACCCACACTAATTCAGCTCTATCAGATAGGACAAACTTCAAGAGCTGTATTCATTAAAAACTTTCCCCGAACATCTGTACTTAAAGACGCAGAAGATTCTCTTGTCAGTTGATGTCAGTGAAGCAAGATGTCTGTTTCTAGAAGAAGTATCCTGGCACACAATGCTGAGTCCTGAGGTGCGAATTACTTGATGAATTTCTATTAATTCAGTAGAAATATTTGGATAGGCAGTATTTTCCCTGGGGAAGTATCCAGGTATCATTTTAATATAATCCTCAACCACTCTACCCAGATCCAGCCAGTTAGTTCTGTGTTGTTTTCAGACGGCTGAAGGAAAGGATAGCCCAGGTGCCTTGTGGATTATGAGACAACAGGGGAAATCCATGCCCATCCATTTAATGGCTCAAGGCACTCAAGGAGGGAAAACAAACATCTCACCTCTCCCCCAGCCACCCAACTAGCCAAGGAGGGAGCCACGCTGCACTCATACCTGAGGAACATTCACCCACCCAGCTCCAGCCTGGCTTACCATCACATGGCAGCAGGAGTAATAGGGGATAACAGACAGGGCATAATCCCAAAAGCTGGGAAGGGTAAAGTGTCTAACACAAGATTTGACAGAGACACTTAGAATAGGCAGGGAGAAGCAACCTGACGTCAGGGCTGGGAACAGCTCTGGGCAGAGAAGGAGATAGGGAAATACTCGGTGCCTGGGAAAGGAGAAGGGTTGCATAGACTGTCATTGAAGAGGAGAAAGCCCACAGATTCCAGAAGACAGTATCAGAAAGTTATTGTAGTGGCAAAAGAGACCCAACAAGTGCATTTACAAATCACTGGTGGGCAGGGTAAAGCCTGGTGTCTGATTCTATTGAGCAACCAGAAATGCACTAATGGGGTCACATGCTGTGACTGCTTGGTATCCACCTCTCTCTCACAGCTAGAAACTTGCCAGCCTTCAGCTGAGACAATTCCCATTGAGATGGGCTTGATGTTGTACTCATTTCAAGCTCTCCTGAATGCACATCTTTTCTTGGGATCAAAGATGACTTTCCACACTGGACACAATGCCCCTTCACCCTTCTTCCTGCACATAGGGCAGTTACTGCAGCTGCCCAGAGTAGGCAATTGGGATCATTCCAGTCACCCAGGTCTGTCTGGCTGTCTCAACTCTCTCCAGACTTTGGCATGCCAGAGAGGCTGAAGAAGTAAAGCTTGAAGCAGGGCCTTGAAAATCTCCCCACAGGATGTTCTTCACAAGAGAGTAGTTAGGGTGTCCAAGGCATTCTTGGAAAATCCAAATGAATTAATAGATTTTGTGGGAAAAGAAAAAAAATTCAAGTCTGATGCAGGAGGTGGAGAAAACTAGTGGTGAAAGTTGTGCAGATCAGCCACACAATAAGTGAGCCCATATAAAATAGCGGCTCTTTGGCAAAAGAATCATAAGGCTATGACTGTGCCTTTTTTATCCAGTGTAAGAGGGGACAGTCTGGCACAGTGCACTTTAGCTTGGCAAGGGAAGAAGGACTTGTCCAATTAGAAAAACAAGGAGGCTCTGGTGCGCTGGAATATCTCTTTCCCAGTGGCATTCAGTCAGGTCTGCTTTTTCAGGAGAGAACAAAGGGAACTCTCACAGCCACTTGCAGGAAGCCACTCAAGGAGCAAAGACCTTTCATCATCTGTTCCTCAGTCCCCCCAGCTCCACCCCAGAAGACATTTTCCAGACTTTCCAGTCAGCCCTGAGATGTTGACTGGTGCACCAGCTTCATCAGCTCTCTGGCATGATCTGGCTGCATTCCCTCCCACCTTCAATGAGATAAGAGTCAGGAATGTTGTTCACACAATGGGTGTTACTATTCAAATCTGGAAACCAAAGCAAACACCAAGACCTTTCCTGCCAATCCCAAGGAAGGCATTGTAGACTTCCCTATGGAAGCAAACACATTTTTCCTGGTGAAACATCAACTCTGAAAAGAGCTCCTTTCAGGGTTGTTCTGGAGAAAAATGAAGGAGGCTGCGTCAGGGAAGGGATCAGAGAAGGCAGCACTTGTCAGGGAGTTGCACTAACTCAGGTAATTTGAATGCTTCTGATTATCAGAGATGATTCACTTCTGTTCACTTTGCACCAAGTGTTGAGAAAGGCATTGCATTTATCTTCATTGACTCACTGTTTCACAACATGAGCTAAAGGTATCCTTAATGCTATGACAATGGGAAGGCTTGGTCATCCATATCCTGACACTAGCCAGGGAAGGACTGCAAAGGATTTCAGTAAATCCAGACAAATCAGAAAATGTGATAAAGAACTCAATTATCTCCTCCTCTATTAAAGAGATGGTGTGAAAATCTGCAAAATAAAAATGTGGATGTTCTGAGACAAGAAATCAAGAGGATATGTGCCTGTCTGGAGAGATTGCTTTGATTTTAATCACCACAAGGTGAGTTTTTCTGTTATAAAATCAGACTTACAAGAAACATATTGTTTCTTTACTGTACGGAGTTGCTTTCAGTAAGCTTATGGACAATTGTCAATCTCACAAATCCTTGTTAGATGGAACATCTGGAGCTAAAACCACAAAAAGTCAAAGATTATGCCAGGGACCATTTATATAAGCTGACCTAAAATTAGAGCGAAGAGTTCATAAAATTTAAAAGAGGAAGGTAGAATTTAATGGCTGAATTAAAGACAACTCTTAAGAAAATCACAGGAATGAAGGAAAGGCAACACAGTTCTTCGTATGTTTGTTATGGTGTTACTTATCAGGTACAATCAACATGCTCTGAAATAATGGTTCTCACTGCTCAACCAGCATTGGTATTTACTGTTACTACCATCAGAACTGCTCAACACCCAGAGAGGAGACGGGGTTTCTAAAGCATTGGCTTCCATTCAAGCATCTAAATTGATAGCCATGTTCAGAGGAAATCTGACTGCATTGGGGACTGTCTGAAAGAACCTTTTAGCTAAAATGTTTCTTTGTCAAAGTAGCCACATGTTTTAAAAAATGATGAGGGAATGGAATGGGAGAAAGGGATACACTGTACTCGATGAAGCATTATTCCTTAGACTTCTTCCCAGTCCTTGCCTTCCTTCCACCTCAGCAAGACACAATGTCTTCTTGGTCAGGGGGAACATTCTCTCTACAAGGTCCTATATCACAAGGTTAAAAACCTGCAATTATTAGGTAATAGTTGTAAAGCAGTAGCACCTAGGTGAACACAGCTTGTGTAAGACTCTATACATGCAGATATGCACCAGAAGCTCATCTTAGGAAATATGGTATGGTCCCCAGTGGGCAAAGAGGGCAGAAAGAAAACAAACGCACACAGATAAGAGGATAACTAAGATCTCTGAGGCCCTCAACAGTGGATCTGTGAAGAGATGCTAGCACTGCCAGATCCCTACACAGCACCCTACTTTTGCAGAGCAATGAACACCGCAGCTCACAGTTTGTTGTGGACAAGTGATATGGCCCTAAATTAAATGATAGTGGGGAGCAAAGCATCGATTGTCCTATGAACTGGCCACCTGTGCATGGTTGCCAAACGGGAGGTAAGAGATATGCATCAGATTCTGATGAGTGAAACACAAAAAGATACAAGCACAATCACGTGCTTATTGTTGTATAGAGATGAACTCTGTAATTAGCATTTGTGGGGTAGTGTCTCAAAGAGAAAACAAGAAAGGAAATTGCAATGTGTCTATTTATTTCCATAGCTACTCTATGACTGAGAGCCACTCAGCAGCCTCTGCTATTTGTGGGAGGGTTTCCCAACAAAACATACCAAAGGCGCAGGAAAAGGGCTTGTGTGTTGTTTTCTCAACATACAGTCACAGCCCAACAGGTATAGTTCCCCACCCTGTAAAGGAGAGGGTGTAAAAGAATGCTGTCCTTAGAGACAATGGGACATAAATCACAAAGCCAGGCTCAGGGCAGCAAAAGAGAACACACACAACTGATCAGTGATATAGGAGGAAGACGACATTATTGTCAATATCTACTTCACCACTGCAGGGATAGAGAGAGGTGACACACTAGAACACACAGAGGGGGAAGTGCCTGGTCTACCAGGTGTGATCACAACTCTCATGCTATCCATTCTGCTCACCATGGGGGCCGAGGGTACACCAGACACCTGTGGTCAAGAATGTGCTGTTCACATTAATGACTGTTGTACTATCATACAGTCCTTCATGGAAAGGCACAACGGTCCAAACTTACCAGTCTCTCAACCCTCTCGCTCAGGTCTCTAAACCTTCCTGAGGACTGCCTGGAAAATTCATTATTGTACCGGATGTTGGTGAGTTTTACATTGGCACTGTAATAGAACAGCTTCTGATCTGTAAGGGAAAGAAGAGGAATAGGCAGTACTCGAAGCACCAAGATGAATGAACTTTAGAAAAACACCTGGGGCTGACTGATATCCAGACATCTAGGAAGTGGATGAGCCTTCATGTATATCCAACCCATTCAAATACAGCTTCCAAAAGCTAGGAGCCCAGTAGCAAGCACTCAATTGAGTTAGGTGATCAAACCCCAGTTTCCCCAACAGTTACACTTGTGGCCAACCGACAGCACTTCGGGGCTCACATGGGATCACAAGCTTCATCTTCCTGCTCAGTTACCTTTCTTCCTGGCCTGCCAACTCAACACCAAGCCCTGGCAGGCAGCTGCTAGTGATTGGGAACAGGGAACAGCAAAACACCACAGACAGACATGCAGAAGGCTCTGTTTGTCACTCATGTAAGGGAGACCAGAAGACTTATGTGTTGACTTAATCACAGAAGTAGATCATGAAAAAAATGTGAAACAAGTGAAAGCAAGTGAAAGCCAACAGAAACCACAGCCCTAAACCACCCTGCTCAGCAGGAAATGTTCCTAAGAGATCTGCAAAGATGCTAAATGAGGAAGGAAAGAGAGGTCTGGAGAAACCAGTGTTTTTTCCCCAAGTGAGCTTTAGACAGACTGGTGAAAACTCCCAGCACAACAGGCACAAAGAAAATGCACTAAGCATAGGAACAGTGATATATTATGTAAAACTTACCATATGCCAGAAAATAAACTAGGAGACCAATGGTGATAGCTGCTGCCACTGCTGTTCCAATAACAATTAGAGCAATTTTCCGGGGCTCAAGATGTCTTATTTTAATAGCTGACTGATGAATTCTGTGGAAAATTAGGAAAAACAAAGGGAGAAATTAGTAAGATATTCTTTTCTATTTAATAACACACCCACCCGCAAAAAAAAAAAGAAAAAAGAAGGTAAAGTTTTCTCCCTTGATGAGTCCACATGATTCTTCCTAGCAATATTAATTGACTTCTCACCCTTCAACAGCCTTGAAAATGAAACCGTGACTCAAGACTATTTTGAAACAGATGTTGGGATGTGCTAGGAGTCAAAGAACACAGAGAGGTTTGAGGGTTTGGTTTTTTTATTATTAGGGCTAAATTAAATAGGAGCCCCGCTAAGATTCTTATGTGACTCCCAACTATATATCTGCAAGAATAAAACTTAATTTTCAGCTAGGTGAACTTTCATACAGCAATTGGTAAAAAGCACCCTCTGATTTGTTGAGTACATATCTATACATTATTCAAGCTGCTCGACCCATTTCAGCCTTCAAAGCAGAGCTGGACAAAAAAGAGAAACAGATTTCAGAGGGCCAGCCTTTGCTTCCTGTTTTGCTTAGATTGAATCTAAAAGCAAGAAGAAAGCACTGCTTCAAGCAGTATTTGCTGAAGTGATAGAATGACAGGGAAGGGCAAGGACATGTGAGCAGACACAGATAGGAAACCTCACCAGATACTTCTCTCTGCTGTGCTCTTAATTACAGGTGCTAATCCAAATTAACTCAAGGAAAGTCAATGAACAGTCAGTACTATAGTTAAACAAAAACTACCTGAAAAAAGTTGGTTACAGCAAATTCTGCCTTTGTCTATAAACTCAAAGACACCTGAAGATCTTTAAAGCCATTTTTCTACTTTATTACAAAAAACACAGAAGAGGAAGCAACAATTTTTGGCAAAGAGTTCTTAATTGTAGAGTCAGATACCTCACTCATGCAGACATACCCACCTTCAGGTTAAGGTATAGCCTACCATAGGAAAACAGGCTGCAGGCATCCTCTTCTGAGGCTGCAAGACACCTCAGTGAGTTCCCACATACAAAGTATACATAGCTCACTCCCAGAACATACATCTCATGAGCCATAAGTTTAAATGCATTAAAATAAGTTGAAATAATTGCAAGCAATCACTGCAGTTATTTGCAGTGCAGGAGAAAGACAGCAAGCACAGTGTGCACGGTACATAAATACCGAAGCGGGTCCTGATATTTCATTCTAATTCTATTGCAATGCCTTACAATTACAGCCTTATTACTGTGACCTGGAAAACAACTGACTTAGGCCAAATATCATGATATTTGATTGAATGAGAATGGGAATAATAATTTGTCACTCAGATCTGTTGAGACTTGTCCTGCTTCTCCTATCTAGTGTTTCCTTCCCTCCTGCTACCCTGTAAAACACCTAGTAACCTCTCATTGAGTTTGATTCAAAATGCATCTGTGAATCCATAAAAAAAAAAAAAAAAGGCAAATTAAATAGTCTTGTTAAGAGTCCAGAGAAGAGCAGCTCCAAAATTATTTCTCAGACTACTGTATGGAAGTTGCCTTAGAACTTTAACTGGAGAAATTAAAAATAAGCAAGTATAAGTAGTCAGGACTTGTTAATAAGAATATTTCTAAGTAGTAGCTTTTAGGTGAAACCATAAAGTCCGTGGTGAATTCAACTTTAGTTTTTCATGTAAGTTTGTTTTTTACGGTTTGTTGGGTTTTTTTCCCCACCACTACAGCTAATAGTCTTTTGCATGGCTTATATGCTTTGCAAATGTGTCTACTATGTTTGAAGTGAGACAAAGTTACAGAAAAGCCAACAAAACAACCAAAAAAATTGCATTTAACTTAAGACAACCTACTCTTGTATTCTTGTAGATACTGTCATTTAAAAGGTAGTTGTCTTGATTAAGCTGCACGGAAGGAAAACATTCAGAAGGTCTTTCAGCTATAATGATCCTGGCATAGCCCCAAACCAAAATGTTGGGTTGGAGAAGCCCATTTGAAAGGCTGAATGCCACCTCTACACCGCACTAGGTGAACCTGAAGAAATTACTGCCTATCCTATCAGCGAAACAGCGGTTTCAGACCAAAGTAACGTGACTGGGACACAGTTAAATAGAGCACTATAAATTTGAAACCTTTTCAGCATTTTTTTTTACATACTGTAACATTTTTTTATAACTCTTCTTCTTTATTTCTTCTTTCAAGTTCTGTGTTATCATTTGTCAAAGACAAACCCCAGTCCATAATGGTTACTCACGAGTGTAATTTTACTCACACATGTGACTTTCACTTAATTCATGAAACCTGTTTGAGAGCATCATTTCAAAGAGGTGCAGAGGGGTCTCAGCACCAGCTTCTAATCTGAATTTCCTCAAACAGGAAGCTGTTTGATAAATACATCTTAGAAAGTCACTTAATGGAGAGGGGGCATTACTGTTGGGAACTTGGATGTCTTTTTTCTTTTTGTTTTGTCTGAATAAACTTTCTCCCTTCCTTTTACACATAAGCATGAAACACCTGTTAAATTTTATTCTTCGCTCCTAATTTCTTTTGAAAACAAAAATTGATTTTAGAAACAAAAGGTATTTTTGAGCAAAATATCCTTGATTAGGCTGTACCATCTGGATGCTTCCCCATTTGAATAGACATTCTGCAGACCAGGAGGATTTCAAATCCAGGTTTTCAAAGATATCCGTGAGACAAACCTGTAAAGATCATTGAACTGATACTTTTCCATTCCCATTAACTTTGAGCTTTATTGCTGCTTTGCTGTATCTCCTGAGGTTCATTCCTCAAATATTAATTATTGTATCTGACAACATGTCCCACTGAGTAAAACTGAACAGTACTTGCAGGGGTTCAATACACACAAGAGAAGCAACCATGCCAGAACTGAAACAGCTTCAATCCATGTGATGATGTGTCAGGGCTTGAACACTCTGCAGAGAGCTGATAAAGTTCAACAGTGGGAATTTATTTTCTCAGATCAAGAGTCTAACAGTCCTTTTTAACTCCTTTGGAACTGTCTGCCTCCAAGAGAGGGAATAGGGAGCGTAGCCTAGAAATGCACAGTAGGATTAAAAACACACCATTTGGGGAGATCACTGAAGTCCTCCAGAGCAGAAATGGAAATGAAAATTTTAAGCCTGAACCAAATACCTGAAGCTGAAAGCTTTCCACTGACTTCAGAGGGTTTTCTGACAGGGCTTTTCTGCCTGCAGCTTAAGTGGTCCTTCCCTCTTCCCTAGAAACTCTGCTCTTTCCCAGACAACCATGCCCATGCAGTAATCTTAAACACATTGCAATCACAGACTGGGTTTCATCTCTTGGCAGAAGACTGCCAAGTCCCAAACTAAGATTTGTCCTATGAGGAAGAGGAGTGAAATATTTGCTGACAGAGAGAAACAACAAAAAATGATATAAAATTGCTCACATTGCCATGACAATTTTACTTGTTTGTCCTCTCCTTGTTTTCTAATAATTCCAAACACTGTCTTGGTTTTCCAACTGACTCATTTTCCTGGAAATACCCGCTGAGACCTTTCCTGAACAGTAGTAGGTAATCTGGAGCCCTGCATTCCGTACTTGTGTTCCTTCCCATCACACATAGAGAAGACCTCCAGGAACATTATCCTCAACAAGGAGCTCACACCAACAAACACAGAGCCAGAGAGATCCCTCCTGTTATGCATTTTACAAGACAGACATAAGAAGGACACAGTTAATAATGTCTGTCAACGTTTTGTAACAGAGGAGTATCAGGAGAAAAAATCAGTGTCAAAGAAAAATTAAAAATTAAGAGTACCATTCAGTAAACAAATAATAAACACTTCATTAAATAAATCATGCGTGCACTTGCCTCACTCCAGCCTGAAACTGTTTGTTTACAAAAGAAGTTAGCGTCTTTTACCTACTGGAATTTATATTCACTTCTTGCAAAGAAGCAGAATTACAACTGCCTTCTATGAGTCAAAATGTCTGCTTCAGAGGAAAAACCTCAAAAGTCTTCCTCACTGGGGCTGAAAGCACACTTGGACACCTGTGGAACCCTCCATTACCTGCAGTGAGCTTCATATCAGAGACCATGTCTAGCTAAGTCAGCATGAACCAGGAAAGACAGCACAGGCTCTGCTTTGGCATACACGCACTGACAGTGTCTGCTCAAGAAAGGTGCTGACAGGACAGACAGCTGAAAAGCCAAGCCCAAAACAGTCACCTAGAGATGATCTCTTGTGGGCTATTATATGTCCTTTGTTTTTAGTCGCATAAGAGAGGCATACTTAGATTGACAAATTTTCTCCACTGTTTTAGAATACGTGTAGCACCTCTCTCTTAAGGTGTTTTGAGGAAAAAAACATTTATAAAAACCACTATCAGCCTTAGCAGTAATTGTAATATACGAATACACAAATAATAGGATAGTAATGTGTTTTAATTTGTTTACTTAAATATGTTTACCGGTATATGAAAACTATACTGAACATCACTACGAAGGAGTTCTGCAAGTCTGATACAACAGACCAGCCTTCTGTGATCATCACAGTTTGTGACAGCTTATGTCTACTCATAATATGACCCAAAGTATCCAACTTCCCCTGTGGTTTAGAAGCTTATATTTCTGGACAATAATACATTTTCCTGTGTTTTATACTTTATGTCCTAATTTCAACTGGGATACAGCTAATTTTCTTCATGGTAGCTGGTGCAGTGCTGTGTTTTAGGCTTAATGTGAGAATAATGTTGATAACACACTGATGATTTAGTTGTTGCTCAGTAGTGCTTATTGTAAGTCAAGGACTTTTCAGTTTCCCATGCTCTGGCAATGAGCAGGGGCAAAAGGAACTGAGAGGGAGCATGACCAGGACAGTTGACCTGAACTGGCCAAAGGAATATTCCATACCATAGAGCATCATGCTCAGTACTGTTTTTTCCCTGAATCTCCTTCCCATCCCACTGGGATGGGGGCTGGTGTGTGGAGGGGTGTGAGTGGCTGCATGTTACTTAATTTCTGGTTGGGGTTAAACCAGGATATATAATAAACAATTACTAGGCTGGGTAGATAAACAGTGAGATGCTGTAATCTAGCAACATATTTCCACAAATTTCTTCATGAGAAAAATGCTGCTGAAATTAGAGAAAGATCCTTAGACAAGTGGTTCAGCTGATACTGAAACCCCAGGAAATTGTCCAGCGGCAGAGAAATTGGAAAATTTCCATGTTCAGTTCTGTGTAAAATCTGTCCCCCTGTCATCACCAAGTTTGTCCACAGACCACATGAAGCTTTCAGATTGTCTTATATCAGAAGCATGTCAAACTAAGCCATCCCAAGCTTTGTGTTAGTTTGGCTTTATTTAAAATGGAGATCTGTATGTAATCAGAAACACAAACACGGAAGGAGTATGTGGTGGAAGCAGAATGCCTTGATTTTAAAATCTTATGCTGACCCAAAATGCTCAATCATAAAACCGCCTGTGAAAAAAATCAATAAATGAAACACTTCTGAAACATCATCTAAGAGGAATAGCAGGTGCCAGAAAAGGGCATCTTACACTGGGGCTTGCTCAGTGAATGAACATGACTAGATTTTAAGGCTTAGGAGAAGATCTTGTCTCATTCTAGTTTTCCTGTCTAAAATGGCCAGAAACTGAGCGCATGTGGCAACAAAACACAAATGGAAGCAATTCTCTATGAGTCAAATCAGGTGTGGAGTGTACCAGAATCAAAAGTATTTCCCTAGGGTTTTCTAAACTCAGGATGTACTCTGGGACAAACTGACAGAATAAGTTTTTGTTTGGCACCAGGCAGGAACCACATCTGCCTCCTACAATAATCAAAGTTAACTCCCATTAATGCCAATGGCGCATGAGTGTTCTTGCACCAGGGCTGGTATCTATTTCCTGCTACACCTCAACAGTCTGTAATTTGCATTCATATTGCCCACCTACTGCATGACAAATTGGTGTGAGTGGCACTGCATTTCCACATGCATATTCACTTTTAGACTACCATATACAACGCCAGCTACTCTCTACCTCACCCTGTCAGGGCACAAGATCTTCACAAGGAAGTTACGGATAGGACATTGCACTTGCGTTCCAGACTGCAGGACACAGCACAACAGAGGGACAAGACGAGCAAGGCTGTCTACTCCGCCTAGTTTTCCTTAGCAGCTTTGCTTCCTGAAGGATTTTAGGGAGCACACATTCCAACTTAGCTTGAAATGTTCTGAAAAGAGGCATCTTGGAACTGGATAAATCTAATACTGAAACACCCCTCTTATATAGGACTAAGGCAGAGGACAATGAGCTCAAACAGCAAAGCTTACAGCTCCACACTCAGATCCACATCCCTGCACAGCAAAGAACTCTGGGCATCTAACAGACTACAAAGGGGCTTTGATTAAGACCAGGCGGTTTCCACCCCTTCCCAAACATGAAAATATTTAACTATCCAACACAGATTTTTCATTAATGTACTTTAGATTTTATAATAATTTAAACAACCATTTAAACAATTAAATCTTTCCTAAGTAGGAGGTAAAGAAACTGTACTCAGATGTTTAACTACCCTCTAGCACACTGTTATTAAAATTATTTACACCACTGTATACATCAACAAGACCTGGCAACTAGGTTTACCTCTAACTAGAAAACAACATAGCTTTTCAATTCTGTTAGGTAGAGAACTCTCACTTAGTTTTCCCTCTTTATTTAACACACACAAACTGGTATTCACAACTGGTTTTCCCTCTTTATTTAACACACACAAACTGGTATTCACAACTGATGGGGATTTCTTCGTCACCTGGCAGTAAGAGTGGCATAACTTTTAATTTGTGGATATTAAACAGGGCAGGGGATCTTGGGGTACTGAGCAGGGTACCACTAGGGAACACAGAACAAAAAGTTGAAATCCATCTTCTCTTGGCAAAGACAACATCGTATTGACTAAAATTATATTGTTCCCACAAAATGAGAAAAAACACCGAAGTGTGCATCAATAATAATTTTTGTCCATCCAGAAACAATGTTTCTGTTTCAGCATGCCCAGAAATTATTTAGAAAATCCAATTTTTAAAAATACTGAGGATGGAAAAAATAAGTAGTACCTTGCAATCATCCGCAGGCATTTGCCCAAAGCAATGCCAGAGAGGAGAGTAATATTTTAATTTTTAACAATCCACACAAAAATTCAGCCATCCAGCCAAATAATTAGGATGTTAAAAAAATATTTCAGATTCTTTGGGATTTTGTTTCTGAGGTCAAACTTCTAAGCTTCATCAACTTCTGAGGCAACAACAAGAAAAAAACTCATGGGAGACTGAGTATCCCCCATTGCCATGTGAATCCAGAACCCAGTGTGTTGAACAGAAATAAATTCCAAGAGATTTGCTGTACACTTGTGACACAATCTCTGCTCTGACCCAACAGAGCATAGTAGAGTGTTGCAGCTGGAAGACTTATTTTTGTAAAAATACTCTGAACTTTTCAGCACTGCCTTAATTATTTTTACAGTAAAACAAAACTAAGGGTGTCCAGCATCTCTGACTGCACAAAATACTTTCAGAACACCTCGTAATTCATTACTCCTGAGAAATATGGATTCTTCCTTATAAAATACAAGGGCCAAAACCAGAATGATCAACCCCTATAGTGTTCCCCTCATGTGGTTGTGCTGCCATCACAGAATTGACTGGGATTTTTTGCAGGATTTGGTGGAAATGTTATTGCAACTAGACCTGATCAAAACCCATAGTTTCCAAAAATCATGTTACTGCATTTGATTTTGACACAGAAGAGTTTCCTGGATTCTGCACTGCTGCAATAAAAGCCTGCTGGAGGCAGGATGAGATGGTCACAGGGAGGAAAGGTGAACGTCAACCTGAGCCATCACATCATCTTTCTAAATGGACAGCAAATGGTTGTGCTCCTGGTCATGGTAGAGAAGGATTTCCCTTGGCATTTCTCACTCCAGCCACATGTTACTCTTTTCATCCAGTCCACAATCTCCAAAACCTCCCATTCAGCCTGCAGTTTACTGTTTAGCTTTCCCTCTAATGCCCCTTTTCAGACAGATCCCTGATGTACCCTAGGTCTAAGAGGAAGAAAGAGGCAGCGATAGAGCAATGAGCTCCAAAATCAGGCAAGAGAACAAACAGATTTCTCTTCTGTATATCTATCCTAAAGCTTTCCCATAGACCATAGGTGGTATCCTTTACCACCATTACACCTTCAAGTTAGACTAGCTGAGCTAAAACATGCCACCTACTTTTGAAGGTCCCATGGTAGGTCCCGGTAGGTCTGGTAGCCTTTCTGACCGCCAACGAAGACTTTGCTAAAGTCTGGTCTGCGCAGCGAATGGTGCTGGAAAATGCAGGAGTCGCATTGACTGGTGTGACGGGAAGGGAAAGGTGTTGAATGAAGATCCTTCATTGAGGCACAGCTGGCGCAACACCCAGCACCCTGTGGGTTATTGCAAAATGAGGGAACGAACTTCAGAATAAAAACAAACAGAGGTAAGCATGGAGTTGATAAGGAGACTGCAGCCTTCAGATCAGCTCTGCATCAAAGAGCTCCCCAGGCAGGCAGAGATGGAGTGAGCAGATAAACCGGCCCAAGCAAGAAGACTTGTTCTTCACTACAGTGGAACAGGAAGTGCGTGAGATCTCCCTTTTCCAGCACTCCCTTTCTGTCCAACTTTCTGTCTCCTGAGCAGCAGCACCTTCTACCATACACTCGCTGTAAAACCCACAGGGGAGAGGCACCACACTGACCGCAACGCTAAGTCACTTCTCTTCTGAGATAGCCAACACAAAAACAAATATGGATGTAAATGGCTTGGTCAGCCAAGCCTGATCTACCTTGGTGCTCACTCATCCACAGCTGTTCTGGACTCCCTTGGCATCAGGGACAAGACAACTATAAGTATCCAGCCTCCTAATTACATGTTAGTCATTTAATGGTTGGCATAACCCCGCCTGTGGAAAATGCTTACTCTGTGAAAAGGGCCACCAATCTCCTTGGAATTCCCTTCTCCAAGCACAAATGTGTTTCTTCAGAGCCAGCTGGAAAGGGAAAAAGTAGAGATTCACTAGTGAGAAAACCTGCACTTGCATCTAAAATCCCAAACCGGAAAGTAAAATTACCAGAAACCAAACCTCTGGTTTCTGGTTTTTGATGCACTTGCATTTGTGCCCAAAAGTTTGAAGCATTTGATTTTCCAAAGAAATCTCAAGGTTTCAGTCATTTTTATGGAAACACTTACTATCTTCCGGAAACAAGCTCATATAAAGGGAGAGAATAATTGAAAAAAAAAAGGCAAGAGGAAAAGTTTACCTGATCATACCAAGTCCTTTTCCATCTTTCCCAAAAGATGCCCATTCACAGGCATTTCAATGCCATTTTATAAGCACTTGGGCAGATCATTTTGAGGACAATGAGAAAAGTTGATCACTGCTGCAGAGCATCTGCTATTTCTCTAACCTTGATTTCTTGCTTTGCTTTGATCAAATTAATTGGATTTTTTGGCTTCTCCTCACTCCCTGTAGAAAGGGCATTGTTGCAGTTACCTACCTCACTTGGGGCTTTACTGACTGAATACACACGTACCTGTCAAGTACCAATATTCTCCCTGGGCCTACCCCCCGCCCTGTTATTTTCTTTTTCAAAATTAGTAAAACTCAAAAAGATTGTGCACAAAGGATTCCCTTCTCCACCCAGAAACACACATACCCCCAAAGGAACTCCAGCACTTAATGGAGTGTTGGAGATTGATTGCAAACCACTTCAATGCAGGAGTCAAGAAAATACCTTAGAAATCTTCGGAGTTTTTTTCTTTTTTACACTGGGAAACACTGGAAAAAGATGGCCCTTGAAGCATTTACCCCGTGAGATGCAGAGAATTGTTCCTGGTGTGTGCAGAAGTTCAATGGCCAACTCTAACCACCTGGGTCACCCAAAAAATACAGGAGAAGTAGGTTTGGTTTTAACAAACATCTAGATTTTGAGACAACAGTTACTTGAAATCTTGAGCCTTGAACAAGAATGAAAAGCATTCATTAGAATTGCAAAGGGTCTCAGGAAGAAGTGCTAGAGGAAAGGTCTTGGATAACAGAATGAACTGAATGAACTTCTGGTAACTTTCAGAACACACTAGCACAGACCTTCCTGTTACTACTCTAGGATATGAATAACTAAGGTATTACAAAGAAATTATTCCATTTTCTTACAATCAAGAATTTTTTGCAATCTGCCTAATAAAACTTTAAGTAGGTTGCTTTTGTTTTCAAATTAATTAACCAGTAAAATGAGCTGTCCTGCCAAACAGTGTGAAACAAGGAAATACTCTTGCCTGGGTCAGTGTTTTGCATCAGAATGCAAAATCAATTTACACATACATGTCCCCCAGGAACAATGGTACAGACAGGCCAAGAAAAGACAATAATTAAGGAATAATTTTCCTAACAATAAATTATCAAGTTGCAAAGTGCGTGGTATTAGGGTGTTATTCAGTAAGCTAGGTAATTACTAATCTTTTTGGTTAATACTAGGGAAGCAGGACGGAAACTAGCTATCAAAGTGTAGGGTGGAAATCTGAGAATGTGGGTGCACAGGATTTTGTGAATGAAAGTGTAAAAAGATGTAATGACCATTCTCTCAGTTTAACCCTGCAAAGTCAGCCCAGCCGGTCAGACAGACTGCTTGCCTAAGAATGGTAATAATAGACTTCCTTGGTTTATGTTTACATACTTACACAGGCTCACAGGCTGTAAAGACAAAGAATACCTTTAGAAAAGACCATTGGCCAGTCCTGTAGCAATAACATCTTCGGAATTTACAAGCAAAGATGTTTTACATAATTGTCTACCAGTTACTCAACCCAGGCCAAAAATTTTAAACCAAAGACAACGGTCAGTTGCTACTTTTACACTGAGAAGTGATTGTTCTTGCCAGTGATATTTTACAGAACTGACAGAAGTGCTGTTAAACAGCATGGCCTTAAACAACCTGAAATAATTAGAGCTGCTCTGAGCAGGGGTTTTGACAAGGTGACCTCTGTACATCCCTTCCAATCTAAATTACTTTGTGATTCTGTGAGCATCTGATAAGACGAAACTGGTACACTGCAATGAAATCCTTCCCTGGTCCACTCATTTTTCCATCAGCACACCTTGACAGCCCAGTTACGGCTTCAGGCCTCCCTCTCTTGAAAAACACAAACATGTCTTGCATTTGGCCTTCAAAATTCAGGGGAAGATCTGAATGAGCTACATTTCTTCATACTTTTTAACTTCAGCTGTGGAAATCCTGCACAACTTTACTGTTTTGACAGAAAAAGTTCACCAGTTTATTATCGCATGTTTTCCTTTACTACATGAAATGCCTGGCAAGGCTCTTAATAACTGATGGCAGTTAATAACTGATAAGTAGAAAAACAAAACCAGAATATCCACTAAAAGGATAGAATGATTCTCTAGAGCCAACGTAAGGGCTGGGAGAGAAGCCAAGTCCTTAACTTGAGCCTTGAAAACTTACTTGGGGCCAGATTTTATTACGTGCCCATCAGCTTTGAGATACTGAACACATGGAGGCTCTCAGATGCTATAGAAATGGCCTCAAGCTCTGAAGTATGCTGGATCCTGTCCTGGTTGCTTTCCAAATAATTCCTCTTTCCAGCCCTTGTAACAGAAACTGCTACACCCGTCTGAGTTGCAGCCAGGGATGCCAGCCCAAAATACCAGCAACACCCTTAGACAGTAGAAGTTCCCCACTGCCAGAGTCATTAAAAAAGAATTCATAGCCTGTCACCCCATTTGAGGCAAAAAGGTGGCACATGTGTGCCTGTCCCCTGGAGCTGCCCAGCCAGAGCTGCTGCTTGGTACAGTGAAACAGGACACCCTGCATTTTCTTCTATCAGGGTAACTAACCAGTCTCTACATCCACTGCATGAATCCTCTGCTCCCTGTGAAGGCACACAGCATCTCCAAAGAGACAGTGTCTGAGGTACTTAGACTAGGCTACAAAGAACAAGGCCCATGAAAATAAAAATAAATCCTTTACAGGCACAGATCAAATTAAACAAAAGAAGAGCAGCATTGTTTCCCACATCCGAAGTGCAAGAGGGACTGACTGGGAGTACTTAGATCTCTGTGTATAGCAGCATACACAAAACAAGGCTTTTCTTACGTCTCTACATCCGCAGAAGATAGGTAGCTTGGATTTTATTTCATATTATTTGTTAGCAGCTAAGTTGCCTGGTGGAAGCCAAGTGGAGTCTGGCTCTTTGAGATACTTTCTGCCAGAGTTATTACCTGTTCTAGTTTACTCTGCAGCAGCATACAAAATCCTACATGTGATCCAGTGGTCTCATGATTTATCATGCACTGCATTAGCCTTCAAGACTTCATAGACTAAATTAGACATAGGAAAATCATGTTCAAGACCTCCATCCTGCAGCTGTTTTGACTCTGGCTGTCCTTTCAGACACAGTTCAGGAGATTAGTCACTGAAAAATGCAGCATGCATCAGGCAGGACTGCACAGTACCAAATGAGGGTCCCGCTTGGTTTGCTGCTTCTCTGTGAGACCTTCTAGCTGAGCTCACTCTCAGGTAACCTATTTTCTACCTAGGTGGCACAGAATGGATTGTTTTCCCTTCCATGCCCTACAGGGCCAGGCAAGTTTGGGATAACAGCGCTGGATATGGCACCTAAGGGTCAAGCATGAAGATGACCTGGTGTCATCTTCTTTGGGTTCTTTGGGTTGTCTCCTCTAGCTCAGTGTATGGTACAGTTTGTACCAAGATTCCCAACCTGACAGGAAAGGAACAAGAAAAAATCTGATCAGTGTCTTCAATCCACAAGAATCATCAGGAATTGTCAAAATGGGAGATCAAAGCAAGAAGCAGCCACATGCCACTGCAAACCTTCCATCCTATCAAATTCTCAAATTTACTGCTGCTCTTTGCTATCTTGTTTTCAAGAAGGTTGACGAGCTCAGAAAACAGACCCATGATACCAACAATACCTCACAGTTTACCTATCCAGTCTACTTTTCCACAGGACAAAGCTCTGGCTTTTGTATTGCGGGTAAGCAGACGAAACCTGCTCAGCCCCTTGCTCTCACAGCCATAGCCCACTGTACTTAACATACTTAAAGGAGAGCATCTGATGCCAGCTTTCTGATGGGAGAAAAGGCTGAAACTCACCCCGTGCTGCAGATGCCTATACTTAAAACTGAAAGGCTGTAGCCCCCCCAGACTTTGCAAGAATATTATATGGCATCTCTGCGTCGTCCAAGGCAGCAGGACACACTGTCTTGTCCTCCTGCTCCTCTCTACTTAGCTGAGAGAGCACCACGAGCAGCCAAGAGCTTAAGGCTCTTGTACAATACGATTCACCCTCTAGTGGATGACATGGGACCTATTTACCTTCACATAAATTTGGATAACCTCTGCCCAAGTGGGTAAATTCTGTCCAAGTCTGGATGACGTTTTGCTCTTCTAATAGTTATGTTCTTCTCCCCATTATACTCTTCAAACAAGTCGATAAAGTCAGATGATTAAGACTACATAAAAGTCAGCACATAAATCCATGGTATAGGATCATAGTAACACATTCTAAAACAGAGGAGTCTCCAACTTACAGTAGCTTGCTGTGGTGCAGGAAATTAGCAAGTACATGAAAACAGAAGGTAAATTTAACAGGTTTTATTAAATTTACATATAAATTACATTCCTGTGCGTCATGCATGATTGTATAGTTAGATACATCCCATTCTGCCTTGAGTGAAAATGTTCATTCCTCACAAATAGGTGAGAATGCAGCTTAAAAGGTATACAAATCTGCTAGACCACCTAAACCAGATAAGAAGTTTTGGCTTCAGGTTTCCATAATTTCCCTCAGGAAAAGCCAGACAAGGATGAGATCAGCAAATTTTTGCCACAAGTAAGGGATTCAGACCTGTCACATCCATCCACACCAACATTCTGAGTGGATGAGGGATGTCCTTTTAAGTGCTCTTCTTGATAGTCACCATTTACACTGCTTTGCATCATCAAGAGGACTCAGAGCATGTAAACTACAACTACATAGCTTCCAGAGGAAACTGGATCAGAATTTTCCAGCTGCTACAAGGAAAAACTCCACAAGGCAGTCCAAAATAAAGGCTCCCAAAACATATACCATGTAGATACCAGGTCCTCTTCACCCCCATCCTCCTGGCTGCACTGTGCTGGCACTTGGCATTAAGGCGGATCAGGTACTCTATCTCTCCAAGTAGGTGCTCAGAACCTGCAGCTCCTTAAGCAAATGACAAGTTCGCTTTTTCAGCCTTGTGTGCACCTCTTTGGAGAATGAGATTGACTGCAGCACTTGATACAGTGCAAATGCATAAGGCTTTCAGATATTGTACCCAGAAGAAGCACAATCAGAAAGTTTGCAGATGCAAAATTAATTTTTTGGACATCTACTTACCTGTTTTGGGGAAGCAGCCAGAAAGTTGGTATTTTAAAGACTAAAAACTCTAAGTGTTCAAGTTACAGTGAAATCCAGTAGGATGGGGAAACCATTATGCACTTTGAAAACCCAAGCCTAGAATACTTTGAAAACTGGAAATCCATGGTATCTTGTAATGATGCTTTTCTTCATAAAGACCAAATTTCATTCATCATCCTGGTAAGATAATTGCTACTGCCAAGAAAAAAAATTCATATATACTTGTCATGCATTGATTTTGAGCTTCCTTTACAAGCAATATACTTCAAAGTCATGTTATGCTGAAGGGACTAAAATGAGATTTGCTGGGTTCGGACCTATGGAACCAGTGTGACAGTTTTTATTCCCTATGTAGAAATTAAGCCACCAAGTTTTGTTTCTGAAGCTCACAACATTCCACGAGAAAAGTTCCCTGCAAAAAACAAAATTAAATGCCAGGTATACACAACTATAGAACATACAACAGCTGCAGACCTTCTCTGGGGATCCAAATATTCCAGTACCTCCAGTGAGTCTCTAGAAGAGTATGGATCTACATACTGGCAAACAGTCAGATCACAGGATGTGTAATCAAAATACTTCTGTTAACTGGATTGATTGCTGCTTTCTTTGGCAGCATTTGCAGCGAGCTGCATGGTCAGAGGGGGTCCCTGAACTGCCATTGATTATGTCAACTGACTTGTGCTGAACTTGGACAACACTTTGATCCTAAGACTGTAACCACTGGGGGCCTTTCCCCCATTCTTTTTAAGTAAGAGCACACCAAAAGCCTGTTGTTAGCCTTTTCTTGTGTAAGACTCTTCTTAGTGCACTGGACCAGCTCCAACTATTGGCAGTGGGGCCAGTAGCTCCTCTGCCGAGTTCTTTCTCTTCTGACCACAGAGGGAGAAGAGAGCAGTTGAGTGGCTCATTATCTAGCAATTAAGTCCACAGCACATAAAGTGTTGGAGAACCTGCAGACTCACCAAGAAAAGCATCTTCACTAGGAATAGGTGTGTTCTGCTGCAGGGTTGTAGAAAGTGTTTGAGACCTACCTGGCAGGCAGAAACATGGGCTCCTGAAAACATCAAGTCAGAGAGAATATGAGGTTTGTGTGGTTGAGATCAAATGAGTTAGCTACAGTCTGACAATGCAACACAGGCAATTCCTACTTTCCATCAGAAGAGAGAGATCTTTACATAAGATTAGTGAGTCAGTCAGGAGTTCTGCCCTGCTCTGAAGGAGATGGGTATTGCCACTGTAATAAAAAACCTCTTTTTTTTTTTACAGGATACAGCTGAAGATGCACATATTCAATAATAAAGACTTGAGAACAGCATTCACAAAAATAAGCAGTTTGAGACGGGTTTTTTTGACAATGGTCATACCAATATTGTTACAATCGTCCATCCTGCACAAAAAGCAAAGGACTTTTATTCAGAAAAATACAGTCTGGATAGTTAAAAATGGAAATTAATTCAGCCAAATACTCTAATATGACAACAGACTGGTATGAACATAAAGTGGTTTTCGGTCTTAAGTCCAGCAGCCACTCTCATGGCAAATACTGTCGTAGAGGCTGCTTACATGAAGCGATGAGTGGGCACACATACACTTGGTCAAAGAAGGTGGACACGAGCTGGTGTTTTCCACAAATTCATTTTCGGGAAAACACAGCAAGGAAAAATTCTCTATTCACTTAATTAAGAATCCAACTTGATGTTAGGAACCAGGACTTCTCTAAGCTATTTTCCATTCTTCATTATAGTACACTCCCTGGAATGATGCAGGAAAAAGCTCAAGAATTCAGAAGAGCAGCAGCCTTGGAGTCAAGAGCTGAACTGTAGCTTGTCTATGGATAGATAGGGCCTTGAGAGCACACAGCAAATGGGTGGGCCACGTTTCTGTTATAACTTGTCTTGGATGCTGGTAGATAATTGTTTGGGCTCAAACACTTTGCCTGGGTATCAGAGCTGGAGTCAAGACATTTGAGCATGGAGAATAAAGGGTCCGTATATTGCATATAGATGAAGGTAGTTGTCCCTCTGACAGACTACTTCCTGAGCAAACAACTATCACATGGATAAAGTCCATTCCTGCCTGGTTGTAGACCAAACCAATTTCAAGTCCTAGACTACTCCAAGCTTGGATACATGACCACAAGCTAAGCCAGCAGCTCTTTAGATGGTGACCAGAGAGTAGAATGTGTCAGAGGAATAGCTGTACACAGCCCACAGAACTTAACCTGCTCCAGGTTTCAGATGCCTGTTTTGGAGCGGATCCAATTTCGATAGTAAGTCACTCGTGTGTACACTCCTGGTTTATTTGGCTTTCCACATTCATCTCCCCAGCTCACTATTCCAACAAGATACCAGATTCCTCTGGAGTTCGCATGTACCAGTGGCCCACCAGAGTCACCCTAAGGAGAAAAATGTCAACAGGTAAGAACAAAGCAAACAGTGTTCACCTCACTAATCCAAGTCTTAAATTGTTGCGTTACAACTGACAGGTATTTTTCTCTAGACCTCAGCTGTAATTCAAGTTTCACACAGTTTACTGGCAAGACAGAGGCTGACAGCCTATGTCTAATTCAGTCTCTCCCAGTCCACTCCCTTACATTTGTATTCTCTCATAGGTGCATTATAAACTCCAAGCACTGAAGTTCAGACTTCAGCCCATGAGCCATGCAGCTCTTCATTTGCATCTGTCAAGATATTGAAACCCATAAACTTTAGACTCCCTAAAGTGTATTTAATTTCTAGAAAACATCAGTTTTCACTCCACCTAGTTTCTTATTATTATTACCTATAAACAAACTTACCTGGCAAGCATCCACCTCCCCCTCCAAGTATCCAGCACACAACATTCCAGGTGTTATCACTCCACCATATACTTGTCTACTATTACAGATCTCGGTACTTATAATTTTCACTTCTGCTTGTCGAAGCTGATTAACACTGTAGCCTAGAAGGAGAAGTGGCACAATAATTTGCAGACAGAGTATGCAACATAAAACATGCAAAGATTAGGAGTAGACAGATTTTCCTACAGCTTTTCCCCCATCACAGGCAATTAAGGGAGCTACCCAGACAATGTCTCAGAAATAAGAAAGTTCCCCCATCCACCAAAATCCTTCAGTTGTTCCCAGACATAACCCTTCTCTATCTTTCATTATCATCAGATACTCTTTAGCATAATGCAACAAAGGCTTTTTTGTACGTATTTCAGTATTAAATTCAACTGTAGGCTACAAGATACATCCTTGATATCCTTGGAAAGACAGGGCACAGGAAGGCAAGAGACACTCACCATCATTCTCCAAAGCTCCCCAACCTGTGACAAAGCAGGAAGTGTTGTCTGGGAAGACATGAGATGCTTCAGGAAGACACACACTGTGCACATCACTTGTGAACTCAATAGCAGATGCAAGTTCCACAACAGCCACATCATGTTCGTGATCAAGGATAACGTTACCGTATCTTTCATGAACAATAATTCTTCGGACAAGTTTTCTCTGTTTTGGAGGTCTCAGCAGAATCCCAAAGCTGGCAGTCCACCTCCGAGGATCAGTTCCTCTGTAAGATATTTGAGGTTATGTCACAGCCACACAAACCAGATCCCCAAAGGAGCTTAGCTCTCCGTTTAAGCATCAGAAAGCAATGTGATCAGGCTTGCCTAAGGAAAGAGAAGAGTCAAACTTCATTATCTTTCGGCAGATACAGACATTAGAGGGGCACAAAGGTCAGAGCACCCAAGAGTCCTAAGGCCTTTAGAATCAGAAAGGCACTGATGACTTACCCTCTAAAGCAGTGGGCTGCAGTCACTAGCCAGGTATTGCTGATGATTGATGCACCGCAGCGATGAGTCCCGTCAAGCTGAATACTGGCCTGCCATGGCCATTCTCCATCCCGCGCACGCTGCCCACCAATTATTCTCTCCACTCCCGTGAAGGAGAATGCCTCTCTCCGTATTCCACAGCCTGCCAAAGAAAACACAGTTCTGCTTTAGCTGATTGAAGGCCCTCATGGCTGCACACGCACATGTAACAGGGCAGGGTGTCTGTCAAGAGATGACCTTCACCTAAAGCAGGGAAACCAAGTGTCATGGTCACAAGTGACTCAGGATAGATGCAGGGTAAACAAGGAAGTTTGATAGAAGAGTCAGTACTTTTTCATTAAGGCAGTTTCCAGACACACCAACCTATATGTACTCCCATGGGAACTGAAGGCTGTGTATCTGAGACACTGAAAGAAAGGATTTTTTTCAGGTCACCTCCAGATTAGCCTTGACAGCAGCAACAAAAAAGTAGTGTCCTCTTCTTCCAAAAATTTACTTACAGCCACTGTGCCAATTGCACAATCATGTGTTACCCACCTGAAAAAAGTTAGATCCAATTCTCAGGGTCCATATGAAGATGGAAAACTAACATACAAACTCTTTGAGACTATGCAGGGGACTGATGCAGTCCCCTGGGAGGGTACTTATGTTTCTCCCTGTTTCCATAGGAGCTTTAAGACCTCAAGGGGGAGCACAGAACAAGAGAAGGACTGAGAACCCGCCAATCTCCAGGGCTGAGCCACTGCCTCGCTCTCACTGTGATCAGCTCTTCTCCCTCTCCCACCCTCTGCCCTTTTAGCTTAAATCTGACAGACATCTGTTCTCAAATGTTTCTGCGTGGAGGAGGGGGCAGGAGGGAAAATGTTTTTTATTGGCCCAGAGCAACTGTAGTGCTTGTGCAAACTTGCTAACAGCAGCTTATCTACGTCCCCAACTTCCCAAAACCAACATTAAAGCAAGTACTTCCCACCACCAATTCAGAATGCTTTATTCTACAAACAGCACAGAGCCAGCAAGACTACAAGAAAATGAGCTCAAATCTTCCATGTCTCATGCACTCTCTTCTGCTCTAGTACATGAAATAAGTTCTTTTTTCAACTTGTTTCATAAAAACATCATGATTTTGTAAACACAGAACATCTAGAACCATGTCCCTGAAGTTTTACTATGAAGCATTTGTACTTACAGTTGTTTAATAGGTTATCTCCCTTTTCCTTATTCAACTCTGAAATGAAAAGCAAATACCACAGTGAGTATATCTCATATGCTCTGTGATTTAGCACAGACTTCCTCCCTGTACCCAGAAACACAAATTAAATGGGTTGCATTGCTGCATGGAGTGAAGTATGGTAAAAGGAGTAATGTGCTGTGTTGGAGAAGTTCAGTGAAGCTTTTGTTCATCACTGAAAGTGTAAGGCCACAGGATATATCTTTCTTGCCTTAGCTCAAGGCTAACCAAAGTGGCTTACTACTGCAAGTAGGTCCAAGTTACATCTACACACATAACATGCACAGTAACTAGCTAACACTTACAGGCATCTTTTCAGCTTTAGTGTGGCAAGGTGGTCAAAACAGTCTTCATAAATCCTCAGTGCTGAGATTGACTGGAGCTAAACTGCAACATTTTCAATTTCTTTCCTACAAAACCCCCTCTGCCAGATTCAGACGGTAACCAGCGACAGATTCATGCGAGAGGATTACTGCCCAGGGAACCTCATGTTTTGTTACAAACACAGCAATTTGTCCAATAAGCAAAGGAAATGGCAGAGGGTGGAGAAGGGAACCATCTCATCTTTGCATTTTTTAATAGCTTGAGGACTCTGCTTTCAGTGCCTGGTGATACAGGTTCTTGTTCAATTCAGTGTGTGCCTTAAAGTAGTTTGTGAATCCCTGGTCACAAAGTTGTTTTTTTGATGAATTGAGAGGGTCTGTCTCATTCAACATAAATAGGTCATACAGAGAAAGCCTCTAATGGACAGAGGAGAGCTCACACCCATAAATCAGTGCCTGTGTGTTTTAGTGCTTTGCATGCTACTTCTTCCAAGTTCCCAGGCTGTCAGCTTAACATGCAGTTTTGAAAAGGCAAAAAAAAGAAAACAAGAATAGCCCATATTTGCATACTAAAGTGAAACTCATTATGCTATGAACAGCAAAGTATGAGGAACCAATCCCTAGCTGAAAACACAAACCTAAGGCACTTGCCTGTGAGTCTAATGGTAGACTGGTCAACATCCAAGCCCATTGAGGTTGTTTGCAGCCTTCTGCGTAACACACGGTTGACGTGACCCCAGGTCGTTGCTTCTCTGTCAGCAGAGGCAAATTTAAATACCAGAACAACAGATGCAAGCACTCCACCAGGATCTGGGCTACAAACCAACACAAACAGAGTGGTGTTGTCCTCTTTGCCCGCTAATGCTCTTGGTTCTGCTTTGTACTGTCTGCCTGTTTATATGAGAACAGGTCTGGTTTGCACAGACATCTAGAACAAATAGCGTAGCTGTGCACAAGTAAAGGAAGATGTCATGTCAGCAGGCAGCCAAAGGTTCTCACTATGACAATGATCAGAGGGAATTTTCTGGAAACTTTTATAAGCAGTAGAGCTGAGAAGCAGAGAAGGGATTGCTCCCTTTGGCCTCTACACAGATCCTGGTCACTAGGACACAAATGGCAATGGTAACAACACAGCAAGTTAAAACCCTTCAACAGATATCCAACATGCCCTTCCTGACAGCCATTCAAAAGATCCAGTTTAGAGCTACAGAAGTTAAAAAGGTCTTTTGGCATTTCTTTCCATTTAAGTCACTTGTCCATTAATTGGCCAATTTGATCCATTGTATTTAGATACAACATACTCAGTAGTTTGAGATCACTTGCTGTCACTATAAAATGTTGAGCCCAATATTTTAAAGCAACAGTCTCAAGGAATACCAACCAAAGCCTTGAGGAAAAGACAGCAGAGATGCAGCTAAGCTGCTCCAGTGCCTAGTTGCACAAGGTATCTGTAGTGAAAATAAGAGTGGAAGAGATACACTGTTCAATCAACTTGAAAGTTCTAAAGAGATCTCTTGAAATCTAGCTCCCAGTTCTGCAATTTCAGTTGATGTACACTATGGGAGGCTTTTGGAAGGAACCAGCATCAGAAAACAATGTAGAACAGTTTAAGCAAACTACTCATTACATCTAGAGGCAGGTAAAGGCAAGAAAGCCCAGAAGTGCTGTGAAGAAGGATATTTGTGGAAAGTTTGACATTCTTTACTGTATAGGAAAAAATATTCCACAGCAGATTTGAGCCTTACAGAAATACAACTCCAAAATAAGGCAACATGAAGGAGAGGGAAGCAATGGCTCTTACCACTGAGAGTGATGCATAATTACAGCAGAGGAAAGACTTAAAACCTCTCACCAAGGACATTTATACCTGTATGTTCCACTTGCCTCCTTCTGTCTACTGTATCTATGCCTATGTTCCCTTGTCTATATTTATGTATCTCACAGTGGACTCATTTATTCCTTCAGACCTTTCCAGAGAGGGAGGAGAATAGTACTCTCCTACTGTACACCATGCAGAGTGGTAAACACCAACCCAAGCTTCCATGGGAAGCAATAAGTGTGATAAAGAGCTTACTAGGCATCTCTCGAGCTGTTAACTAGTAGTGAAGACAAAGATCACTCAATAATCCAGTTACTGCATCACAGTCACAAAAAACTAGTGTTCAGGGAATCAATCTGCAGAAGTATAAATTTCTCTTCCTTGCTGACCTCTGAAGGTAACTGAGCCCTCAGTGTTTTGAGCACTGCAGGAGAGTGACAACCAGACAAGGCTTACTCATCCTGCCAGTATAACCCAAGCATAAACAACACTAAATGCTCCATATGGTCAAGTAGTAGGAAGAAAATATATTTAACACATCCCTGCTTATTCCAGGCCACCACATTACTTACCTTAGACTGACAACGTGGGACCTGATGTACCTTTTACTTAGAAAGGAGTTCTTGAATACTTCAGACATCTGTTAAAAGAAAAGGGTGTGTTAAAATACACCTGTAATAAGTACATGCTTTCATGATATAACAGTCTCATGAGCCTCTGAAGCACAAGAAAATGCTTTCAGATCTCCACGTCTACACCAAAGCTACCATTAAATTTCCATCAGAGGATACAGATCCAAAATAAACAGCTGAGTTGGCCAATTTCACTGTCTGTTCTGCTCTATGGTTGCCGGTTTCCCCACAGAGCTGCTGGAACAGACAGCACCTGTGCTTACCATCTGCTTGCACACAGTCAGCAACACATCTTTAACCCACTACAGCAAGGTTTAGACAGGTAAGGCCAGACACGTAAGGATGAGGTAAAATCACCTCTGACTATTTCCAATCACACAACTGCAAGACCCCTCACCATAGCCCAGGCATGAACAGAAAAATATCTTAGTTTACCATGGTTTCAATTTCTTCACTTAGGTTCCTGAACTCATCTGTGGTTTGCCTTTCATACTGAGGGTCGTAGTTGACGTTGTTGATTAAGAAAGACACATTGTAATATCTGTCTTGATCTACAGAGGAGAAAAAAAAAAAAAGGCAGCTGATCTCCTTTGGTACAATTCAAAGATGAACAGCACCTCATAGAACAAGGCACAAGCAAGGGATCCAGGCTCTGGTTGTGATCCTATCAGCTGTGGGATTACAGCTTTAGCAGCACTTTGGGAAAAGGGGGATCTGGACCATGCTGATGCTCCATGAACCAGCTAGGGGCTCATTTCTTCTTTGAGAACCATCTGAAGTAGCTGTAAATTACACCCATTACAACATTTCTCTGGGGTCTTTCTTTTTTTTGGCCTGAGGTGAGCACAGCATAAGACAAACCAGCCCACATATGTCCCTTCTGACTCAGTAGACACACTCCCTGGCTGCACTCTGGCATGTCCCTGCCCCTCTGAAAGGCAGGTGACACAGAGCTATTTGCATCCATTCAGCAGTTGGGTTATGTTTAAAATCTGGTTCTCCAGTGAATGGTAGAGTGACCCCAAAACATAGGGTTGGCAAAAATCAAAGCTAAGATGTAGCTCTGCCACTGCTTCTTCTAGTGTCCTAATGCAAGCCACGACCTCATTGACTCCTTGTGAGCTGACAACATGATTATTTCCATTCCAGCAGGAAGGCATTTCAAAACCACTCACACTTGTATCTCAGAGACTGGGAATGGAATGACTTGGCTTCATTCATGAGCCAAGTGGCTGGGAATGGAATGACTGGGCTTCAAGTCATGAGCCAAGATGGTTGGACTTGGTAATCGTAAAGTTCTTTTCCAACCTTAACAATTCTGTGATCTGCTACTGAAACTGAGCCCTTGGCAACCAGGACTGACTCCTGAGCTCCAAAAAGCCCAGGGGCTCTGCTCTCTCTGTTTCTGTAATATTCTCATCTGGAGGTGCCAGGTTAAGTTTCTGAAAAACCCCTGTTCAATACCAAGCTTACTACGCATAGCCTGAGTACTAGACACACCTCTGGCTTATACAGAAGACTGCTATCCTTTGGTTCACCATGGATACCAGTGGAGGAACCAGCGCAAAACAAGAAAAAAATAGAGGGTTAAAACTGAAATCCCTGATTCAAGTAAAGGGTACTTCAAGTATTCTTGCAGGTTTTCAAATCAATCCAGATCTTGAATAGGGTTTAGAGAGTTTTCTCATGGGGGTTCTATACTAGGGGTGAATCGTATACTTAAATGATCAGACAAGACAACAGTAGCAGGTGAAACACAACAGATTCCTGAAGACTCGTGACAACAAAAAGAGTGGTGCACTTACCATTACACAAAAAAAATGTAATCAAGCCAATGATGAGGGCTAAGCCTACTATCACTGACACAACAATGACTGCTATCTTCCATGGCTCTAAACGCCTCGTTGCTCTGTCCATCTGGATCACTACCTGTATTGAAGAAAACAACACGGAGAAATTCAGCTCTAGTACACAGACAATAGTACATCCTGAGTACACAGCTTAGCTCAGCTGGAAAACCTCACAAAATGAGGTAGGTAGGGAAGGACCCTGGACCATCTGTTTAAACTGGGTCCCTCTACAGCAGGTTGCTCCAGGCCTTGTCCAGTCAAGGTTTTAATATCTCCAAGGATAAAGATATCCCAGTCTCTCAGGATGCCTGGTCCAGTCTCTACCCATGCTCATGGCAAAAACTTTTCTTTATATTTAGTGAGAATTTCCTGTGTTCTAGCTTTCCTCAGTTGCCTCACATACACGCCGAGAAAGAGTTTTGCAGGTATTGCTCGTAGAGACAATTTCCCATCAAGAAATATTATACAGATTTCAAGTGTAGGGGACTGCCCACACAGGTGCTTAAACTGAACATAATATGTAATAATTCATGACTGATGAAATATGTTCTGCACCAAGGATACTCTAGGCTACCAGAGATGCCATATAACATACAGCTTTGGTTATTTTTAGTTGGTATGAGTAGTAATATTCACTGATTCCCTACAGGGTTTGGGATTTATTGCACCGAAGCCACATATACATTGTAAGAGACCACATACTGTCTCCTGCCAGTCTGTGAGAGAAAGAGCTACTTGTGTAAATGTGACATGGCAACAAGACCCAGACTTAGGGATTTGCTGAAAGCCAACAACAGATCTGTAAAGGAGTTGAGAACTTGACTCACACATGGACAAAGGCATATAAGCCCTTCTCCTACATTTATGTCCTCCAGTGCAGCATTAAGCAAGAGAACAGTAGGAAAACTGCATTTTTGCACATGTCCTCAGTAACTTTGTAGAAGGATGATGTAAAACCGCAAGGACAATTATTTAAGACCCCCGGTAATTCCACAGCACACTATGCAGTAATTGTCATGACACACACCGAGTCTCCACATCATGATCTGCATTAGCACAAGGTAACAGAAAAACACGTGAGATGATCTCTCAGACATGCCTGGAGTGACAAATGGCAGCAGACAGCCCTGGGGAGGAGGTCTGAGCTGGCTAGTCACCACAATGTTTTAAACCCATTGATCCATACTTGTATTTCTGTGGACCAGACATATTAAATGCTGTTTTCCCCTTTTCAGGCCCATGGCACAGTCACTTCTGAGCAACATCTGAGAAGTTGGGGGCAAGAAGAGGCAGAAAGGCAGACAGAGAAAATAAGTCTTGCAGGTTTTCTGACTATAAGGTGTTAAAGAAAAAGTCACAGTAAAAACAGAGCAGGATACCAGTAGAGGTTCTGTCTTAGGAAATGATCTGAGGGAGCAGATGAGCAGTGAAGGCAGAGGTATGGTGCACAAATCCCAAAGAGGAAAAGACAGTGAAGTTGTGGAAGAGTAGAATGGTGTTATACGCTCTGCTCTTATGACAAGAAAGCCAAGTAAAGTCACAAGCAAGAGATGGCAAGCAAAGCAAACAAAAACAAAACCCAAAACTGACAGCAGCAACAAAAAACCCCAGCAACAAACCAGATAGCACTACAGAGGAAGCAGCTGAGAGGTCTGCAGACAGTCAGGGTATGCTCAGCAAGTGACAGGGAAGTTGAAAACAACTAAAAGTTTAATCTCCTCACGTAAAACCTTGGTTTTGGCTAGTCAGAGTGCTGTCAGGTATCTCAGTCCAGTCCATTACTTAAGAAGGGAAGCAGGCTAATTTTTACCTGCTGAAAGAGGTGGCATACTGGGAAGAAAAAGTTAAACAGGATAGCTTCAGCCAGCATCACAACTGCAGGTAGACACAACCAGCAGCTTAGTGTTACCAAAATACACAGGACAGGTGACCAGGAATAAGTCTTCTGCTTCAGTCACATACTACAGAGAAGCCCAGTACCTATCCTTCTGTTGTTCCTACTTTACAGGGCAAAGTTGTATTCTGGCAATGCACAGCCCACGTTTTCTCCCCACTAGAGTGGCTCAGTTCCCTGATGGCAAGGCTCTGAAAATTGACTTCAGGGCAGTTGATAGGAGCCTGAAATCCCAGGCTGGCCAAGGTTACTTTCTTTGCAAAATCCAAGTTGCAGTAAAAGCACATAAATAACACACATTGGAACTCAACTGCTTCCAGTGAGGCCTTGACTTCTCAACATCTAGACTTTCACTGTATAAACTATCCATTAACCCTGAGGGTTTAACTGATGGAAAGATTCAGATAAAAACCCAAGACCAGTGGGACTGTTCTGCTTGTTTCTTTAATACACTGCAGCCTCCCATGAAGCACTCCCACACTCATCTCACAGTTCACAGTCTTTCACAGTCCCAGTTTATGGAATTGCAGCATACCTCATGGGCAGTGAATTATAACCCTCAAGGGCAAGCCTCTTGGCTCATCAGAACAGCCCACTTCAGCAACATGCCTCTGCCCCTCCTTAGCTAGCCACCTCTCATGCTTGAAAGATGCTGCTTTAGCATCTTATTTTACTCTCCTCACTGGACAGTTTTTGCTTCCAGCCTGAGCCCCTACCACCCATCTCACTCAGACTGATTCCCTGTGTTGCAACTGTCCTCACCCCGGTGTGCTTCCACCTGAATGGCAATGGGAGCACCACTCCTTCATTGCTCCTGGCACAGAGAAAGCACAGCACAGCCCTGGCAGCATGTGGCTGACTCTGCAAATATTGAGGCAACAGTACTCTGGTATTGTAACTGCTGTGTTTCTTGAAATGTATACAGATTTCATCAAGATATGGCTTTATGCCTCAGCTACAAAAGCTTAAGATTCAGAAAACCAAGCATCTCACTACCTGTGGGACTCATGCTCTCACAGGCAGCACTGTCCTTCCAACAGTCTGTCTCTATTTCCTTTTCATGCAAATACAGGCTACAGCAACAAACACCGGCAGCACAGACCTGCTTCTCCTCCAACATATCAGAACTGCTTCTTCTCTACAGGTCATATAGACTTGCAAGGGGAAACAGATACCTCAGGAACTGCTGTAATGCCAGGGGAAACAAAAACATGGGAGATGAGGAATAAAAGCCTACTCCACTTCTGATACTGATTTCACTTTGAATTTTTTTCAGAAAACAGTTTAAAGGAAGCACTTCCATATATTTCTGCTTTCATATCACAGAATCACAGAGAGGTTTAGGTTGGAAGGGACCCTAAAGATCATCCAGTTCCAACTCCCCTACCATGGACAGGGACACCTTCCACTAGACCTGGTTGCTCAAAGCCCCATCCAACCTGGCTTTGAACACTTCGAAGAATAGGGCATCCACAGATTCTCTGGGCAACATGTTCCAGTGTCTCACCACTTTCAAAGAGAAGAATTTCCTCCTAATGTCTAATCTAAATCCCTCTGTCAGTTTAAAGCCACTCCCCCCATCTTATCCCTACATGCTCTTGTAAAAAAGTCCTTCCAACTTTCCTATGGCCTCTTTTAGGTACTGGAAGGTGCTATAAGGTCTCCCCAGAGCCTTCTCATCTCCAGGCTGAACAACCCTAATTCTCTCAACCTGTCTTCCTAGGAGAGGTGTTCCAGACATCTGATCATCTTCATGGCCCTCCTCTGGACTCAGTCCAACAAGTCGATGCCCTTCTTATGCTGGGGACCCCATAACCCGTTGGCTATGCTTCTTTTGATGCAGTCCAGGACATGGTTGGCTTTCTGGGCTACAAGTGTACCTTGCCTGCTCATGTTGAACTTCTCATCAACCAACACCCCTTCTCATCAACCAACATCCCCATACAGGTAAATAATATGTATGTAGGGTATATATTTGTGTATAGGATATACAAGTTAAAGTGGAAATATCTTTTCAGAACCAAAAAGGTTTCCTCCCTTTAGCAGGATGTTTTCAACTTCCATCTTGCTAAGATAAGTAACAGAACAGGAAAAAAAAATTCTTTTGCAATGGAAGGACCAAGTCTCACCAACTCCCACAGTGTACAATTGCCAGTATCCTTTGATTGTACTGTCTGTGTGCAGAACCCAGCTCAGCAGCCCCCATATTTTGGGGTTTTTTTGTCTATTTTATCTCACAACTAGGTTGGCCTAGCTCTGTTGAAACAGAGGCTAGGGTGGCTAGTGAAAGCCAGTTCTTGTTCAGGTTATGACCACTCAGTGCATTCATTATTCATACACGTTACACCTCCAACTAGGTCTTTGCTCCAGTAGCCTTTTTGCTATTGTGCCACGGAGGGCAAGCTTGTCATGCTCTACCAGAATAACCACCTGACAGGGATTCCTATGCTTGGGACATCCAGCTCCATAGTTAAATAGTTTAGTGGCAGGTGGGACCCCCTGTTTAGGAATCAGACATGGTTTCTCTGCACTCTAGTAACCAAGCAAATTCTGCTCCATCAACACTCACTGGCCAGAGAAGCTCTGATCCTCTGCAGTGCTGATGAAAGCAGAAGCAGAAATTATTTCATCGCCTTCAACCATGGCTGCATGATTTCTTTCTTCTTGTGGCAAAGAGGCAGTGCTTAATAGACAGGCATTTTCCTCAGAAGACCCCCAATACCACAGTTGTCTGTGTAGATGCCTTCCAGAATCAACCCCACTTGTCTTGCTTCCTTATGTCACAGGCTTCCAGTTTTTTTTATTGCCCAAACTCCAGTAAGCTACAAACTAACTCTTAGTGGGGCAGAAAAGGGAATTCAGGTAACACCAATCCATTCACTCTCTTATGAATGAGATAACTCTCATACTGCAGGAGCAAACCTTAGCAAGAGATCAGCATCCAAATTCCACTGGGACACCTGGAAAGCCAAATCCTCTCTGCTCTGAAAACCAACTCCTCACAGCCTATGTCTGGCAGCTCTCAGTCTGCAGTGAATTCGTGAGAAGTTTCAAACCCAAGATTTTTTATTTCAATACGACACTGCTTATCTTGGCAATACTATCAGCGAAAAATCCCTGTTCTCATTGAAAATATGCGCCACTCCCAAAGGGCCCAAGACAATCCATGGAGACAGCAGCACCTCTCCATTTCAAATCACAGTTAATTTGGGTCTGGAAAAGTGAACTATTAAGTCTCCTAGTTTACACACCTTGGCTCTGAGCCAAACATTGTGGTTTGATCATCAAAAAGTTATTCTATACTGAAAAAAAAAATAATCCAAAAGAATTATTGTGAAAATAGCTATGTTTTTATAGAATTAAGTACTTAAGATACAATTAAGTTATGTTTAGATAGAGATATATTAAATCAAACCTCAATACAGGATACTTTAGTAAGTGAAATACGGCAAGAAATAAAGCTACATTAGTAGATATTGGCACATTAGGAAGAAGAGCTGCACTGCAATTTGACAGAGCTGAAATTGTCTGGTCTTCCTTGCGAAACCAACTAGAAAACACATAGGATTTCGAGTTAGATTCCTGATCAGCACCAAATGAATTCTTTACCTTCAAATTTGAAACATTTACCCAAAAGCAAAAGACAAGAACAATACACAGGTGACAAACTGTTTTTCCTCTCTCATCATGTACCAAACTCCCTAAAATGTTACTATATTCATTCACAATGCAATTAATGAATGTTAAGCTCCCACCTCTGCCTGACGGATTTGATTCACTGTATTGAGCTTATCCATCTCTTCTGGTTGAGTTACTGTGAGCTATCAAAAACCTCAGCAAAAGATACCAACAAACTGATCAGAAAATGTCTTCTCAGACAAGAAAAGCATGTATAACTTTTATCATGTGTTCCTAGTCACTGAGCTGCTGGATAAGCAGGGAACAGCTACCCTGTTCTGTTTTACAGATCTGCCCTCGACATTTTTTTACTTCTTGAGACAAGCCCTCATAGCACTCCAAACTAGATTTGCCTTTAGATTAATGTTTTCTGGTACCAGCTGTTTACTGAAGTGTATTGCCACACTCTGCATAGACAAAACACGCAACCTCTTCTATGTGATCTGCTGCTGCCTTCCTATAATGAATTTATTATTGCACTTTTTATTATTATACACCTGCTAACTGATAATCCAGTACTCTCAGAAGAGCCAGTGGCAGAGGTTGGGTGGCACATCTGCTGAGGAGGATCTCTCCGCATTTATGGCCATGTCTGGTTTTTCCAGTCAATGTTGGATTCAGGCACATGTCTACAATCACTCTTACTAGACACTCTTCATAGGGCAACTGAACAGATTAATGTGCTGGCCTGGTGGGTGAGATTGGAAAATCCGAACTAGGTCCCTAAATCTATCTGCCTTGGCAGGGTGGTTGGCAATGGCAGCAACTGAAATGCATCTGTCTTAGTGCAGGAGCCCTGTAGCAAAAGCACAGGGCCACAAAGCAAGATATGCTGATTTCACTCCCACCTTTACCACAAGCAACCACACCAACCTAACATGTCTCCTATGCTCTTTTGTGGCATACTCAGGAAACACATACTTAAAAGAATGGAACAACCTCTACTTCTTTGAGAACTGAAACAGAAGAAGCTAGTGCCTGCCTAAGTACTGTGAGACCCTTGTTTGGATCAGGTCAGTTACCTACCAGTCTCAATTACTCAATGTTTAATTTCTCCTAAAACAATTCTGATACAATGGAAAACTTCCAAACATTGAAGGGATCTGCTGAGAGAAACAAAATGTATGTTCTTCTATGCGTCACACTGAATCAGCTTGATCTCCCCACACCCTTGAACATCCCACAAAAACAGTAGGTGCTGCATGCCACCACTCTGCAGTCAGATAAAGCATCAGTAATGTATTTGCCACTTACTAATTGAGCTCCTCCCCTTAACCCTCCAATTTTGCTAAGGTCTTGCTGCTTCCCAAGAGCACATTTCAGCTGGGTAAAGACAACAGCTCCAAATATTGTTCTTGTTACTTACATGAAGATTCAAGGGCAGCATTTCAGTCTCTGGGATGTCTTACCAGCAACTATATCCATCATGGAAAAATGGTGCTTGTGCAGGCTTCCCTGATTATTGGATCACCTGTGCAATCAGCACAAAAGGTTTGTTGTTCCTTACTCTCTCATCCATTTTGCATACAACTCTTTGGAAACTAGGAGCTCTTTAATTGTTGGAATAGAGCTAGGCTCTCGTACCATTTCAACGGTCTGTGGGACACAACTGTAATGCCAACAACTGAAATACCCTTGATCAATAATGTATCTTTGTATAGTTGACTCCCACAGCCAACATCTTGAAAAAGACTCTCGTATTCTGAAATCAGCTTTAATAGAAGTAGGAGGGCTACTCACTGCATAAGGACTTTACAATCTGCATCAACATGTCAGAGGCCATATCAGTGTAAAGAAAAAATTAAGTACAAGCCACTGATTACAGTTGGTTTAGGATAAGGTTCTGTAACTTCTACATCATCTTTTCCACTTCAATTTCCATTTCCAGTTGTGTTGGTCATAGAAAAGTATCTTGTTCTGTTAGTTTGGCAGTCACAGATTATGGCAGTAGATCTCTGCTTTTCAGCCTTCAAAAGTAGCTCTGCCTGCCTCCCTTTGTCCTTCTTTGACTGGTTGAAATCTACTCCAAAAACGAGGCACCACACTAGTAGTTGTAGTCTTTGTAGGTTTTCAGTTTGATTTTCATTCCAAGACAGGGTGGGAGAAACAGTCAGGTACCAGATTTGGTGTGTTTCCAAGCTGATTCTGCACAGATTAACACTTCACTGGCTGCACACTAAGTCCATGAAAATAAACAAGAGCACAAGAAGCTACTATTACCAACTGTACTCCTCTCATCCTCTAGTTCAGCAGTTGAGACTGCAACACATTCTAACTGCACAAGCACAGACAGTAGATCAGAGTCAGGGCACAGTAAGATGACTCTCACCTGCTTTCCACATAGGCCACCTCAGTTTGTCACACCATGCTGCAGAGGAGCTGCAGAATTCTCAGAAAACTAATGCATTTCAGTTGAGGAGAAAGGCTGAAATATCAGAAGGATTACTGATGCATGAAAGGCAGATCAAATCAGAAGCAAGCTCAGAACTGGTGCCATTCTCCCCACACTCTCGGTCAAAGCTCAAACTGCCCTATAAATCTACACATGATATAGCCATGCTGCCCAAACTACCAAGGAGCAAGACAGAAGCCTGTGGCACTCACCTCTGGGTACCAGTGAGAGGTTGGCAAGAAGCTCTTCTGTCGAGGAGATGCACTGTCCTGAACGCCACAACACACTGTGCAGCATCTCAGCATAGACTTGAGGCTTTATCTCCTGAATTAAGAAAGAAAGGAGTCATAGGCAAGTCAGAACAAACAAGTCCAGCAAGTCTCAGTGACAGAGGCTTACCCAGGAGCATGATTCCTCCCCTAAAACAATAACAATACACTTCTTTCATCACACCCTTCATCCAGGAATCCCGAAGCCTTCTCAGAGTATTAGCTACACCCTGCAACACCCCAAATCAGAAGAGCCATGAAAATTTTGCAAGGACGCGGAGTGTATTTCCTTCTTTGGTATAATTAAGAACAAATCAGAAATTATGGGCAGGACCAATGCATAAAATTTTCATGCTCAAAAGAGACAATGTTCAGTCCTGGACCAGATACAGACCTGACATAAACGGATGGAGAATCAGAGGCATGTGCCTCTAAATTCCCTTGAACTTCCTTGAAATTGCTCATTCAGCTAGACAAGAATTTGCCCTCATAGCAACAGCTAAATTCAATTTTTTCATTCTTCTTTAAGTCCTTAGGTGCTAATTTTAATTGTGGTCACCTAGCCACCCACACATTTCTGTCCTGGAAAAATTCTTCTGTGTCATAAACATTTCTGATATGAATATTTGCAGGTTGTCTAAATAAGAACTTCCACTTCTGCTAGTGACAGCAAGTTAGCTGGCAATCAATTAACACAAACACAAACTCTAACCTAAAGTTAACCTAAAGTAACATTTCTCAATCTTTTCTTGGGAATCCTTTTTTCAGTTTTAAGTTTTCTCAGTACCACGAGACTTACTAGAAGATATATATTACCACATAGCCCTACACAAAGATTTATTTCAGAAGCAAGTAAAGATAGAACATCACAAGATACATGTATGGCACATATTTGCTTTGCTCTGCTGCAATAAACTTTTTAACCTCTAGAGACTCTTTTCCTCCACCTTACTGACCTTCCTTTGACCTCTCTACAGCTCAGGGATCACCAGCTTAGTAACACGCTGATGCAAATACACCTTACATGTCTGGAGCTCTTCCTTTCACCTTATATTAAGTCCATACCCAAGTAACAGGAAGACTGACTTTCAGAGAAGGCTAGCTTCTTTTGAATGAAACATAGGTTAAGATAAGCCTCAGCTTCTCATAATTTAAATTCAGTCAATGTCTCAGCATAAATTATTACAAAACAGGATGAATATGGTTGTTAATGACACATATAATGTAATTGCTTCTCAATTCTTTAACTGGAAGCTGCACCGCCATCCCATATAGGAACACTTGAGTCAGTCCAGATGTGCAAGAGAAATGCAGTCAGAAGCCTAGCTAGAGGGTGACAATTCCAGGGTAAAGTATCAAGTGTCACATGATTACCTGACCTGTGTGTAGGTGGTGCAAAGACATATTAATTCCAGGCACCCCATGATCCTCAGACGTAGAGTCCTTTCTTGTGACTTGGTTGTGCCATAGGTGGAAGAACACAGAACACAGGGACAGCATGGCAATCCCTGAACAGTTTCACTGGCAGGCAAAAACCCCATTGCTGCTTAAGGAAAGAGATAAAACTGAGGAGGCTTTTTTAGGGCACTGAAAAGCTTTTCCAGCCCTAGTTTCATGACAGAAAGGCACTAAAGTGATAAAGGATGTAATATTCCTGGTCAATGGTCCCCATCTCTGCACAAGGTGTCTGAGGATCTTCTTGGACTGACAAGACTTCCCTGCAGAAGAGAAAAAGGGACAGGAAACAGCCATACGTGGTTCAGTTGCCAGGTACCAAACAGATTTATTTCCTGATTCCAGAGAGAGTGTACTGATGTGCCCTCTGTTGCTACACTGCCAAACTTCAAAAAAAGTTTGGACAAGTTGGGAAATGCTGGGAAGGAGTCAGGTGTTGTGGTCTAACTGGGCACCACATAAAAGAAAGCAAAGAGATTCTGGAAGCAGGACATAAGATGCAAAAGACAAGGACCCCCACAATAACCCAGCTGGTGAGGAGGCAAAGTCTCAATGCATGACTAAAGAAATGGAGTAAGGCAGTGAGGCTCAGGTTCACCAGGGACTGGGGAGCTTCTAGAGTGGATTAGGTCCACTAAAGGATGACCAAATTTCCACCAGAAGTGAGAGGGAAACAGGATCTGTACTCCACATCAGGAAGACCATACAGAAATTTCAAAGTGACAAGTAGGAGAAAGCAGACTGATGCACACAGAATGCTTTGTTCTGAATCCTATGGTAGATATTGCAACCTCAAGTAAAGAATGGGATAGAAGTTGACAAAAGTAAAAGAATAAACAACAGAAGTTTAAAAAGTCGGATATGAACAGGATACAGTGGCAGAATGCCAAAACAGTGCTTTCTGTGTTTCTCAGAATTCTCTAAGACACTGATGGCACAAAACCAGAATGCTTACCTTAAACAAGGACTTGGACACTTCAGGTATAAAGGAAACATGGGGGCAGGAAGGCAGTGGAATGGGGAAATCCCAGGGAACTACTATTCCAATTATTTTAATTACTCTGAAGTAAAATGTGAAATATTTTACAATAATCACTCAGATAATACTGGATTTCTAGATGCTGTGAAGAACTGTTTCAGGCACAGGCAGCTAGGAAATCCACAAAATGGGAAGCAGATCTTGATTCAGTCCTGACCAGTACAAGCAATTGGTTTATCATTTTTCTGCCTGAACAATATCAGCATCAGATTCACCATTTCTACAGACACCCAAAAGCAGAAGATCAACTACTATCATGCAGAATTTTAAGACAGGAATCATACAAAACTATAAAAATCCCCTTAAAGGAGAACCTTGAAGTACATGTTTTCCGGAGACGGAGACTATTTCAAGACATCATGTTGGTCTCAGAGCAAACTACTTACCAAGAGAACAGAAAAGCAAAAGAAAACAAAGTTATATCACAATATTAATCCACATTACACCTGCATCCTGAATATTCCATTAAGTTGTAGTCCATTTGCCCATCTCTGATACAGAGTAACAGTAAAAGGTCCCAAAAGAAGCAGTACAGCTGGTCAAATGAACAAAGCAGATTCTATGTATGGGATGCCCAAATAGACCAGGATTGTGCAACCTGACAAAGGTGTAGAGGAAGGGATAGGGGTCTAGAAAGTAACATGTGGAGTAGTGAAAGTGAAGAGGAAAACACTATTCACTGTTTCTTCTCATACAATAACTCTGGGACTTCAAACAAGAGCAGTAGATTTTAAAAAAGAAAATACTGTCATATAATATCAGGTCAGGTACATGCCTCCTTGATGCATGCAAGGAATGTAAAATGTCAGATATTTTACACATTCAAAGGGAATAATCTTTCAGGGAAGAAAATGCCACATAGAGTTCTTAAGTATGATGATTTCACCTTTGTGATCCAAGAACTCCCTGACTCAAAGCACCAGAAATTTTAAAAAAAGCTATCAGGAAGCACTATAATCTGATTGCTGTATCTCAGATTCCCTAGGTGTCCTCCATTGATTACTCCACAAGGATCTAGTTCATTCAACTGCCAGGCATTCCTTCATGACAACAATAAAGTACTATTAGTCCTGTGATAGAACAACTGCCAACTTGGAATCGATGTTTTCCCCATCTGTCTTCTGAGCAAAATGTGGTCTGACCTGCCTAGCTAGGTCAGTAGCCACAGGAAGGATGAATTGGTGTCTTTGCTCTTAGTCAGCTAAGGAACCATGGCACACTCTCATCAGGATAGTTCAACAGTACAAGGATCATGTAGTCCAATTGCCAATAAACTATAGGCACCATGCTTCTCAACACTCAACAGTGCATTAGGCTCGGGTACAGAGGAAGCTTGTGCTCTGCTGTGACCAGCACTCCTGGCTACAGAAAGCCCTCTCTGTGTAGTGTCTGTATTTGATGACACATCAGACTCCAGAGAGGGGTTGTAGCCCCTCTGGTAAGCTGGATGGCATTTCCCTGATCTGAAAGAGCCTAAGGTAACAGCACCTCATACCTTGCACATGACCGAAATTTGCCACTGTCCTTTCTGAAATTAATTTCAGATATTGAATTTCGAACACAGTAATTTTCCTAGATTCTCCCAAAACTTGGCAAGTGAGGTGTGGTATACAGTGAGCACTTACCTGAAATCAAGACAGGGAGTTACTTTTTCTTTCACATTTGGACACTGGGATGACATTAGTGCATCAGTGATTGATGAGCCAAGCATGTTCTTCATATTTTCTCCTTCAAAGCTGCCCAGTTACCAAGGCACCTGCCAAGGAAACAAAACCCACTTTATTCATAACAATCTTATATTAACATTAGAATAGAAACCTCCTGAGAGAATATTTGCATTTACAGAGGGCCCTGCCAGACAAATTGCTCTTCCTTGAAGGAAAAGTCAATACAAGTAGAGTTCTTGAGGTGAGGACCTCACCACACTTTCGTAGCCACAAGTTAAAGAGAGTTCAGTCTCCAGTGCAGGACACTGCAGCTGTGTTGCAGTTGTGATCTGCAGCTAATTTGGGAAAGAAAGGTTGCCTACAGGCTGTGCAAATTAGAATGGAAAAGGTTAGGCCTGTATAATTAAAGTCACAAAAAAGTTTGCAACACAGCTCTGTTGCTATCCATTGTTGCAAATGCAAGTCCAAATTCCATAGGGTATGCTTTTCCTCATGGTTGCACACAAGTTTCTTAGTAGCATACTAATATATTAGCAATATTTTAAATATTAAGCACAAATACATTTTAAATAATTCTTTTAAAGTATTCAGGAAAGGCATATTCAAACTTTTATATGAGGAAAAAACCACAGTATACACCCAACACACCTTATGACTTGGCTTGTCCCTAAGTTTGAGTGTTCTTTCCCAGAAGAGAACATCCTTTATCAGGATAAACACACAAACAATAGCTACTAAACCTTTCCTTTCCGATTTTATTGAGGGAGTATCTTTCATTATGAAACTTCGGGAGACAAGTTTTCAATATGCAAGGACCCTCATCCACATTTGCTTTTTCACTTGGTAGTGCTGCTGTAGCTGAGACTGTCGGAGGGCTGTGATTGATTACCACTGCCAGAGGATTTACTGCCAAGTTTATTTTATTAATCGTCTGTTTAATTCAAGTCAAAATATGCTTGGAACTTGAAGCCTTCAAATCCAAATTGGGACTCTGCTCTAGCCTGAGTCTTAATCTACCTGGCATGTCCAAACCAGCTAATATTATTGAGGTCAGGTCCCCCTGAACATGATAATCAAAGTAAAACTCAGGCACAGTAACTGCAGGAACTGAAGCTGGAAAAAACATATTAAAAAGCTAGACTTTTTTAAAATTTTTTTTAATAGTGTCTGAGCAGAAACACCCTATGGTAGCAAAGCATGTATGTCACTCAATTAACCATGGTTCTGTTGTTAAAGAGAAAGAAGAAAATCCATAAAGGAGTAGACATGTGACCCATTCCCAGAGCAGGTTCACAGCTTCATCTTAAGCCCCAAAGTTTCCTACATAGCTTACAGAGACTGGAGTTTCCCCACAAAGTGCTCACATCCCATCTGGTCCACAAATGCTCTGGTACATTTAGTGTCACCTTTAGTGTCACCTAAATAATCCCACATCCTATGACTTCATTCTCATTCCTTGCATAAAGGATACACTATGCCATAAGCAAACCAAGGTAAGTGCTGTTTCAGGCTTTGAAAAGGGATTTGGTAACTTCCTCCTTTTAGAACGCTGCTTTGACTTGCCCCTAACAAAACACCAACAGGATAGGTTGCTTTGCTAAGACTATATTAGCACAAGCTACAGAATATCCAAGATTCTGTTCAGCAGCAGCCAGTCCAAACAGCTTATGTACAAGTTGGAAATTACTTACAGCAGAGCTTACTGCACAAGCAAACTTCAAACTTTAGCTGTCCTTTTTTATTGCGGTGCTATCAACTTAATTGAACTCATGCCTATTGCAAACAGATGGAGAGGGATCCAAAGCCAGTGGATGCAGCAGTAATTATTTAATATCTGTGACCCTTCAATTTTTTTTTCCATCTTGTTTTTCTTCCTGCACCTTTAAGAGCAAATTGTATAGTTTCATCTAAGGCTTGAGTCAAGCAGCATTTACTCAGTCTCTCACTTGGGCTAATCCTAAAAAAACCCTCCTCCTTATTAAATTACTGTGAAGAAATTTTTTTGTTTGGAGCCTCCTGCTACCTTGTCAATCTCTTCCCTAATTGAGAAATGTACATTATCCAGAACTGCCCTGACTTGCAGAATGCTGAAGAATTGTCTTAAACACTAATCCGTTAACAAGATCCTGCTCTAGTAATGTGTCACCAGAATTGCTTCAGCAACCCTTGTAACTCCTCCTCGTCGTGTTTGCCATGACAGCTCTCATTTTCTTCCATAAATGCTATTGAGACATAGACTTGCCTACAGTACATGCTATCACCACAGTATTTAACCTCTCCTTGGGCAGTTCTTCTTGAAACACAGAGAAGCCAGAACAACTGGCTGCTGCTGCTGTAATGAATTGCCTGGGTAGGACTTAGTGCAAGAACAGGAACTGATAGGCTGGTGCAGGTCTATCGATGACTCAAATCATCTTCACTGGGTTACCCAGCACTGAGCTGTGCTAATATCCACTAGCTGAAGATTTCTTCACATTACTTCAGGGGTGACTATTCAGATACAGGCAACAACACATGTGCTTGGAGACTAAGCTACAAGTCTTTTTAAAGGCAAAGTAAGAAAGGGGAAAAGGAGCAGAGAGATTAAGAAAAAATATCCCTCCTTATAATTTGTTTTTGGATTTACATACATCCTTAGGGAATGAAAGATGACTCCAAAAAGAAAAGCAATTTGGTATTTGTGTTTTCTGTTTAACACAATTGTTTTACAAAGCTGAAGAGATATTTAATTAACTTGTTCCTATTGCAAAAGATGAAATTAACAACATGTCCATGAGAGGACAAGAATAATTCCAGGTTATCAATGGTCTGTAATGAAGAAGGAGACTCAAGGAAATAGAAGTGGACATGATCTCAAGCACAGCTATGGTTTCTAAATCAGGAAAGGGAAAGTGGTGGTGAGGAACAGTAAGATGAGAATCAAAAATACTGGAAATTAAACCTTGGAGCACTTGCCCATGTAGGCTGAGGCTGCTACAAATGACAAGAAACTAAACTCAGCTAAGAAGAGGAAAAAAAATGGAAATTTTTATTATTCTCATGCCTCCAGAAAGGAGCAAGGAAAAGCTGAGGAATAAAAAAGAATATCAATGTTTGAACTGCAGGGTAGCAAAGAGGAACAGCTCTTCAGTACCAGCCCAGTGGACCCTGCAGTCTCACGGACTCAGAAACCTTCTTGTCACACTAAAGGCCACATCACAGTCACAATACAGAGATACCAGACTCAAGGAATACGGAGCAAAGACACCATGCAAGTAGTCACCAACATACGAGGGACACAATCCGTGTTGCATTTCATTGCTCCTGTCCATGCTGTGCAGAGCTGCATTAGATCATCACCAGCAAGAACAGTGTTGCCCTGGCTGTATACAACTATCTGCACCTCCCAGATGGAGGGTGAGGGTGAGAATAAGCCCAGAGAGGGCTTATTCTGGCAGACTGATCCAAATTCCCTCCTGTGCTCAAAGTGTCCCAGCAGCAAAGATTAGCAGCAATCACAGATGACTTGTCTAGTAAGCCTGGAACTTCATTACCTGCAGGAAACAGAGAAAAGTGCAGACCATGCTTTGGGTACCCTATTACATTCAGTACCACAAATAGTGCACAAGGTGGGATACAATCTTTCTTAACGAGCAATCTTCCACTGCAAACATTGACAGTCTGTGCTTCAAGATTTTCACTAGCTGGAACACAGCATTTTTAAGGATTTTTTTTTTTCTTTTGGATATAAGAGGACTGCCCTCCCCCCGGTACTTGTACATATTTACACTAAAGCAGGGGACACACATATGGAATACTTAGCTATAATAGGGCTGCAATGACAACACAGCAATATCTTTGTGCTGAGCATACAGAAGAGCTCCCTGCAGTCAGGCAGGGTTCTCAGGATGTTTCACCCTTCCTGCCTGCTGAAACTGGGTGGGCCAGGCCCTGATTTGAGTTGCTAAAAAAAGAGAATGCTGGTGCAGGGAGTCAGGCTCACAAAGCGTTTGGGTGTGGACATGGAATCAAACAGCGCTGGTGACAGCTGTGTTTCTCAGGTTGTATCTGCATGCTAGAAACAGACTGGGTACCTCCCTTACATGGGGAGAGATGAGGCTCTTGGACTTAGAAGAAGCCTCCATCTCTGTCAATCATCTCTGCTATGCACAGACACTGCTAGGCACCAGGTGTTCAGGGAGCCAGGCCAGCACACTCCAGCACGCAGCAACTACAAGGTGATAAGTTTTGGCAGTGGCAAGCCAGCTCCTGTGTTGTGCCTGTGCAGGAACAAGTTAGAAAATTCTGAGACCATCCGGCTAATGTTAGAGACCTTGGTGACATTTGCAAGGGATGCAGGGACAACACCTCAGAGCCAAATGGGCAGAAGTCACTCCCCGTTCCCAGTTGGCAGGGGAGCAGAGCTGGACTGAGTGGAAAGTCAAGGGCCTGCTGCAGGGCCTGATGCTGCTGTGGTCAGTGACCCCTGTGCTCCACTGACAGTGAGAAAGATGGTGTGCACAGTGTGAGACACACTGCACCCACACTCCCTTCTGAAGGCCCAGCCCCCAGTCATCTGCTTGTAAGAGAGCATCCTAAAGAGCTTAGAGAGCTGATACACCTAACAGCATGGTCTCATCGAAATAGTTACTACAAGTAAGGACAAAGGAGAAAAAATTCAGCTCTGAAAGCTCTCAGGCTAATATGAGAGTACATGGAGGCTGAAGTGGATCCTAGGGATTTGGAAACAAATCAGGATTTAATGCAAAAGTAAATCTAGTAGTAAATACAATAGTATGAAACAGGGTGAAGTGCAAGATCAACGCTTGTAGGCTAAACAACAACTCAAATTCTGAAAGATCACCCACAGAAGAGAGGAAGATACTTGACCATGCTGTAGGCAATCCAGAAATGGCTTGGAGCCAGGATTGTGATCCAGCCATCAAAAAGGAGAAAACAAATCTAGTCAATATTGCAGATGAGCTACTCAGAGACAGAAGTAGTATGCTATGCACTGCAACACAGACTACCCCTGGAACATCATGTACAATTTTACTGCCACAGATGAACTATACCTAGAGCAGACATGAAAAGGTTTATCAAGAGAATGAAAGAAATGGAATGCCATTCTTACAAGAGGAAGGTAAGAACTAGAGAAGACAGAGCTCAAAGTCTAGTTTAACAAGACACAGAAGACAAGAACTAGACAATCAAAATCTGTGTGGGCTGTTACCTCATTTTGAGTCTTGGCTGGAATTAGAAAATCTGCAATACTGTAAGCACCAAGCCATGCAGTGGAATAGCAGCCCCAAACTACATGGCAAGCTATGCATTTTTCCTGAAAATAGCCATACTTTGACATTGAATGGCCTGAAGTTGTGTCAGGGGAGGTTTAGGTTAGATATTAGAAAAAGGTTCTTCACCCAGGGTGTGATTGGGCACTGGAACAGGCTCCCCAGGGAAGTGATCACAGCACCAAGCCTGATAGAGTTCAAGAAGCATTTGGATGATACTCTCAGGCACATGATGTGACTGTTGGGGATGTTCCTGTGCAGGGCTAAGGGTTGGACTCGATGATTCTTGTGGGTCCTTTCCAACTTGACATATTCTGTAATTCTGTGATTGCACCTGATGCATTCATTTTGTTTATGACACTTTAAGTGCTGTTTTGCATGGCATTACTCAACATTCTCAAAGACAAAAGTCTTCAAAGGGGCAAAACACTTGGCTGGCTGCAGGGGATTAGAGGGAGGAGAGTATCTCACCGGTAGTCCTGGGTGGTAGCTCATCCTTGAGAAGTTAGCTCCACCTTGACTAGTCTTTTTTTTGCCAGATTCTCTGGGCTTGAGTGGAGGAAGCAGAGGAAAAGAATCATTTGGAAGGGGACAAAAATGGATTTATGATGTTTAAGGAAAACTGACTGCATGGTTTCTAATTATATAAACTATCTTTTACCTCACAGCTGATAGCATGAAGCCACAGGGCAGCAAGAAATCAGTACATATAAATCAGTACATATAAACCTGTCTCAGCTCACCCAGCAGATTTCATTGCTAAGCCACAGAGAGAAGTGTTCTGAGCTTTACTAGACTAACTACAGCGCTGTTCGGGAGAAGAAAACATTCACAAAAGGTGACTTTTCACCCTTCTTCTGTTCTCTGCCTTTCTAAAAGGGTGGCTTCCCTGTAGGATGGCACACAGAACATGGCACAGAGAACAAGGCAATTTTGCTGCAAGGTGAGTTCAGGCCAGCACATGGCCTCCCGGTCAGCTGATCAACAGCAACATCTGTGAAGCCCTCTCAGTTTTAACACACTCAAGGGTCTCAAGGTGAATATAAAGGATTTGTCAGGACCAGTGTGTAATATCAACCAGAAATTGATCTTGCACCCGTTCTAGAAGAATTGCTTTGTATGAACAAGTGTTGCAATGCACATTCTAGCCAAGAGCATTCATGACCATATGACTTGGCTGCTAATAAATAACAGGAAATCTCTTTCCCTTCACACTGTAAAGACAATCAGTATTGTTACAACTTGAAGCCATGTAAATGCCCTCTGTGCTTGATCCAAAACACATCTAACAGAGCTGTTAGCACCAGCAGCTCTGGAATTTTGCATGATTTTTAAGTGAGGAAGGCAGTAATACTCGCTCACACTGATGTAGTCCACAAAGCTAATCCTTTGCAATGATGGGGGTGACTCTATAGAGTTTGGCAGTTGACTTTGCACAGACTAGTGCTCGTCCATTGTAAACAGTGTTTTAGTTCAAATACTCCAGAAATTCCCCAGGCTGAACCCTTGGAAAGTACTTGGCAACCCTAAATCTTATGCTGGAGATAATGACTATGTATTCAAGATGTTCAGCCATACATGACATTTCCACATGAGTCAGCAAGACCTGGGTTTTTGAGAAAGAAAAGACTTCAACAAAAAAATTACGACTTCTCAAAAATGTCTTAACTGAAGTCGTCTCTGCCATCAGCAAGACCAGAATGAGTGCTAATCCATTTGAAAAGGAAAACTGAAATTTCCAACATCTCCAGCTACAGAGGGAGGGGAGGAGCTCTCTTACTACTAGGTGTGCTTCAAACATTGACACACTTGTGGTGAAACTACCAGTAGCTGACATTCACAAGTATCAAATCCCCTACCCCCTTAGCCTAGCAGTCAAGTGCTGCTGGACTGGCTCTTCTGCATCTTTCTTCAAGACCAAAGGAGCCAAGAGCAGGCAGCTCTATGCCTGCACTGGTGTTTGCATCACACACAGGCTCCAGCCGCTGCTCAGGAAGGGTGAGGGTCTGACCAAATCCTATGTGCCAGACCCAAGAGGACATTGCAGATACCCCAAGGTGTCTCAGATAGTGTTAGAAGCCAATATGATGACAACTGAATCAAACCCAAGGGGACACTGCTCTTTCCAATGCAGGGACAGAAATTTCCATTACACTGGCAGCACAATGCACTTCAGATATTCTCCCTGCAAGTTCAGCGCTGATGGAGGAAAATTAATTCCCAGACATGACCAGGTAGGAAAGTGCTGTTTATACCATAAATAATCCAGGATCCTTACATTGAGAACAACCTGTAGGAGACACTGCTAAAGTCATTCAGATTTAAATTTGCATCAAAAACAAAAGCTTTTAGCTGGTAGGCAATTAAGCAGACATTTCTACACAAATAGCTCCAAGGATTTTTGAAAGAAACAGCAAGTTCTAGCCTAGCACTTTTGAGAGTCCTGCGTTTTAACACACAAGATTGCCTTCCAAAGCCACCTGTCTTTAACCCCCTATGCTGGCAGTTAGGATCACAAGGCACAGGTGTTGTGAGGTGGTCCTGTAAAGGACCTGCAGCTGAGGAGAGATGCCTGCTATCAGTTGAGTCACCATACATTAGCTAGCGACCTGCTAAACTGTAGTCTCTAAACTGCAGGGTAACCCGAACTTACTTCTATCTGATTTATAACAACATGTTAAGCTAATATAATCTTGCTTTGTGCTGTGATGGGACAGAGACAACCATGCAGTCAACATGACTCAGCTGAGCTGTACCATATTGAACAAAAGCAATCCAAAGGTCACCTCTTTTTCCGGCGTCCCCAACCATCCTTCCTGTAACACTAGGGTGCGGCACCTTTGCAGCATTATTAGTAGATAACTGTGAACTCCTTCCCCCAACCTGAAGGAAAATATAATAAAAAAATTATTGGAAGAGAACGTGAGAAACCCGTTAACCATGAATCTTTTTTCCCTCTGTCTCCCCTGCACGTCCTGTATCATTGTGGTCATTCTCAGAAATAGCCCCAGGACTAGTTTACTTAATTTATATGTAACCTCTCTTAATTAATGATGGAAAGAGGTGGAGATGCTGTTGTAACAGCGAGAGGAAGTCTGTCACTAGCCACAAGATGCAAGATAAAAACCTAATAGGCAAAATTCTCCCACACACTCTACCAAAGCCAGACAAAATCTGAACATAATCAGTTTGAGAAAATCTAAGCTCGTGTTACTCTACTCCATGTGTAATGTTTGCCAGTAACATGGAAAACTTAATTGTGTGAGGAGTGAAGACTCATTTGTATCATTTAGGCTACTAGGACTTCATTAGACATTCCTAACTGTTAAGTAAAGCAACCTGCTTTGCTCTAAACATTATCCATGACTGGAATACCGTATGCTGCGCTGCTTTATAATTCAGATGAAGGTCTCCACCTTTCCATCTTGAAAATCAGTCTTCCTTGACTTCCCCCTACCTCCACTTCTGGTGACAACTGCACTACCTTCCTCTGTAGACTGCAGGTTTTAAAGTGACAGCTTGTTTATGAGCTACATTCAGTTACACCTCCAGGATGGAGAGGACTAGCTGCTACTGTCTGAACAAATATCAAAGACAGGGGTTAAGAAAAAGTCTGCTGAGAATAGAGTATCAAAACAAACTTTTTTTCAAAGATACTTCACTAGGACCTACATTCTAACCATCTAAAATTTCTATACAGAAAGGCAAAAAGGATTCAGTTTGCTGCTTGCAATGGCATGTTACTAATGCACGATATATATTATATCTATACATATTTAATAACCAAAGGTGGTTTATTTCTCTTCAGTTCTTCATTCTCATTCAATAAAGAGAAGCCAAACAATGAAAATCCATCATGAACAAGAAGCCACTGGGCTCCAGCTGGGAAAACACCAGTGCTTACTGTTGCTAGATCATATAACCCCAACAGCTGAACTGGTCTCTGACTGGAAGTGGTTCTGATTGCCATTCTCTTCCTGGGACCCCTGTGTACTGGTATTGAACACCTGAAACTCAGAGATTATCTGTCTGGAACGTACAGTTTTATACTGCAGATAGGTAGGCAATTCACATTCAGATACACCACATCAATAAACTAAGGTTTTTAAGGTGTTGATTTGGAGATACATCTACTTAGTGCTCCACTAATGTACTCCAGTATCGCTGCCCACAGTACCCACAATTTAACAGGGACAGTTTCAACTCAGCCCCTTCTTGTTACACCTTACAAGCATTATCCAGGACTGTCACTACTGAGTATGTGCCAAGCATTAGCTAATTACTTCCAAGCTCTACAAGACAGGAGATAGGAGAGGGAAACTCACCAAGAGCAAGCACAAAACCAGCATCCCCAAGAAGCCAGAAAGGTGAGGTCTGGCATGAGAAGACAGGCAAACTTCACTTAGGTTTTATGGCTTCCACCTGTGCTTACCAGTCTTCAGCCACTCTAGCTGGGCGTTTAAACCCTGAACCCACACAACAGCTCTGCAAAGGATTAAGGCCACATTTGCTACTGACACAGCTCACACTGTTGCTCAGCCATAGCTTGTAGTAGGAAGAACTATTCTTCCTCCTTGGTCTGAGCATCTTATGCATAAAGTAGAAATGCTTTCACCTGAGCAGAAAAACCCAGTTTAGATAAATTCTAGGTCTCATCTGCACCTAAATGAATATATTAACTTTTCCCTTACCAACGCAATATATATAAGCCAGTTTCCTTGTTCAAATTCTCTAGCACCACACCAGCCACTCTCTTCCTGTTTCCTCCAAGAGCCACCCCTGCCTCTTGCACATGGGCTACCACCAGTCATTCCTTCCACACCCTTATGAAGCAACCAAGGTTGTCCATGGACCTCTTCTGCAGTAGTTTTCCACAGCAAGGACGCTACAAAACTGACTGAAAGCTTATATCAACCTTTGATTCTTCCTGACAAAAGAGGAAACAGGAAAAAAAGACAGTGCTGGAGGCAATTCCACCCCTGTGATGACTTTTCCAAGCATGAGACAGTCACTGTATAGACTAAGTATGTACCCATGTGTGTGCAGAATTTTCTATAGGTACCTATACCTAACCATGTTAACATATGCCAAAGTGAATCAACCCAAACAAGAAGAGAAGCAGATAGGTAGCACCACTGCAGGTTAGTTAGTCAATTTATTCCCTCTTATTGCCTCTTAGGCAGCTCTGGCAGCCTCTACTGATCTTAGCTGGTCAGACATCTTCTAGAATGCAGTTTATCCAATTTAATGCTACCTGCAGGATGTCTGCCACACATCCGGTCCTCCAAGTGACAGCAGCGTGGGTGTGTTGGACCTATTCTTAGTGTCTCCCCTCAGGTCTTGACAACTGAATGGGTTAAACACTTATAAGAAATATGAAGGTCATTTAAGGTCACCATGCTGGAAGTCTGGACCAAGTTTATTCTCTGGTCACATAAAAAGCTTTATACATAAAGGGAAAAAAGAAACCACACAGAGCAGAGGAAGGGAGATTATTAAGAAGATGTGCTTCAAAAAGCTGGTGATATCTCCAAATGCAGATGGCAAAAATAACAAACTCTGGTTTGTAAAATGCCAACATAATGAAGGCTCAGGTAAAGATTCAACAAAGAGTTTGGTCAACACATAAACTGGATAATAACTCCTCTTTCAGGATGTTATGTAGAAAGTCAGTAGGATCAACAGACTATTGGACTATTAAAGGAGTAGCAACTGAAGATGTATTTGAAATAAAAAGTTAAGGAAATTCTTCACACCAGCCTGGGGAAGTTTGTACTCTGGAACTTTATTTAGAAATAGATTATCTCCTGTGTTCTCCCCAAAGTAAACGTCAGCAGAGCAGAATTTGATTTTATTCATTTCTCTACTACCACTTACTAAGGTCAGGTAATATTCACCCACACATTCAAAAAAAACTCCTAGGAAGTGGAGCAGGAGGAAAGGGAGAACAGAAGCTTCCTATCCTGAAGATTCAGACTTGTGAGAGCAGCTAGGAAGGAAAGTTAGCACATTAAAACTTGAGCTGGTTCTCAAGATGCTGCTTCCCCACATCTAAGGTAGCTGGCAAACCAGAGACCACCAGCACATAACAGTAAACACAAGAGCAGAAGTGGGACAGGCATCAAAATTTCTGTCAGGTTCTTAGCTAAACCTCAAGAGGGAATGAGATGAAAAATCCGAGGCCTGAAAACCTCAGCAATCCACCTAGCAAGGTGGCAAGCAACCAAACATGCCTCTTAAACAGCAGGGAATGATGCAGTGCGATAGTTTTAATCATTCTGTATTTTCTGACATCTCTGCCAACATTTCTAAGCACCTATAGCCGTTACGAGCCTCACCCTTTCTCAAGAAAAATGGAAGTACCTCCTTTCTGGCATTTACTCCTTAAGACAGCATGATACATAGGCAGAGATATCACACCAGAGAGGAGGCACAACTTAAACACCTGCAGGACCAGGTTTAAGTTCCAGCACTTGTAAAATTATCAAACAATGCGAATGTTACGGGCACTTAGGGAAATTAAAAGCAATGATTTTACAGTGGTTTTTTACACATTATAGAATTACTACCTTGCTGTAAGATATGATTGTGACAAACAGCTGTGTAATATTTATGAAAAGTAGCAAGCAGTTGACTATCCAGCTTTAAATAACAGGGCAGTTCTGGGCTGACATCACTGTTACCTGTAACTGGAGGGAATTTGTCTCCAGCTGTGGCAACACTGCAGAAATCCTCACTTAGCATGTTACAAAGCAATCAGCAAATGGGTCATAAAACAAGGATCTCCCAAGGACATAATCTCCTGCACAACTGACATTGGCCACTAAGAGATAAGCTACCATGTTAATTAAACCTGGATCACTGTAAGATACAACTGTTCTGGTCTTACCCAACTTACATTTAGATAACTATGTCACAAAGCTGTAGAGGAAAAGGGAAAGAAGAAACAACAAGCATATCCTTACGGTATCTCCCACAGCAGATGACCTGGTCATGGCACTATACCCACTTCTAGTATTTCTATTTTTCTTTTGAACTACAAGTGAAGTAGCAGATCTGGTTTTGGATCTGTACCAGACTGATATCATATCCATCCTATTTAGTATGGGAAGAAAAAATATGCAGCCTGGCTTCTTATGGGAAAATATCATCACACTTCCTCTGTATTTACCCTCGATTGTTCCATACCCCCACACAAAAGAGAGGTGATATTTACACCTGTACTGATGAAAGGCTGGAGTTTGAACTCAGGTGTTCTAGACACAACTCTCATGAAAGATGTGATCAATGACAAAGCCAACACCCCTGACCAAAAGCCAGTCATACAAAGCAAACTTCCTTGGCCTCACTGCACACAGCAGGTATTTTGAGAAGGCAGCAGAAATGCTGACTTTGGCTCTGTGAAAGTGCTAGCCATTCAGACAGACAGCAAGAGCTAAGACAGGCATGGAGGTATTGCTTAATGGCTAAAGCCTCTGATCCTAGAATAAAGTAGAAAGCCTCTAGCCCGTTAATCCACTAACACTGTCTAGTTTTTAACTCGGAAGAAAACCAAGTCCTACTCTCCCATTCAATAGCAGAAGGGAAAGCCATTGCATTCCTTGCCAGCAGGTTCTCAAGAAGCCAGTGTCTGTGCACCCCAGGCCAGCTGGGGCTGCCAAGCAGGCTGCCTGCTGTCTGCTGCTATCTGTAACACGTCTCACTTGGCAAGATGATTCCCCTAACTGCATTGCTGGAGTGGCAAGCTCTGCAGAAATTTAGAAGACTTTTCAACTTGAAAAGGAAAATTTTATTAGAAAGTAAAATTAACTTTTTAAGCAGGAAAAGCAAAGCACCTATGCAAAAATAAAAAACAAAAACCAAACCAAACAAACAAAAAAATAAATAAAACAGATGTATAGGTAGGTCCCTTCTAAGGGACTTCTTCCCTTTTGCAGGTCTCATTCTGGTCACTCTGGTGGGTTTCTGGATTGCAGCAAACCCTGTACAATCCCTCCCCCAAAGAAGTTGCTCTATCACAAGGAGTGTGGTCACCTGCTCCCCAACTCTATAGCATCTCCCCATCAGTGACAGGCTCCCAAGGCTCTGGCATCCCTTTCACCACTTACCAATCAAGCAGAGATTATGTCCTAAGCATTAGGTTTCATAACTCTGTACTGTTCCCCTCTTTCCTCTGGGAAAACCAAACTTCACGTTGTCCGGGTTGCCTTGATACTGCACATATTTCTGTATACAATCTAACTCCATCCATTTAAGAGTTTTTATTTCACTGATCAAATTAAAGCACCTGGATGTGATGTGATCTACTTGGTAACACAGGAACCGAATCGAGTACCTTTCACAAATAATCCCGTAAGTACTGTAAGGTGGCTGAGCCACCTTCTGCACTCTCCCACAGAAAAAGGGCAGCTGAGAACCAAGGGGTCCACAAAATCTGGGAATGTCTATTCCATAGAGGGACAGCTGTCATCCAGCCTTTCAAGGTGAGGTGACAACATGATCAGGAACCAAATCTGAAGGCTTCTGTATTCCTCAGTGTCGCAGCCACCTTGTCAGACTTAGGCATAGAAGACAGTTACTGAAGTTGAACAAAATATCCTGTGGCCACATCTCAATATTATAGGCATGACAAGCAGAATAAAGTAGAATCAATCAAGTTGAAGTGAATAGCTCAGATGCTGAAATATTTTAATGCTTTTCCCTACAGAACAGCTTTTAAAAAAGGTCATTTTAAGTTTTGCTTTTAAGAAAAAATATAGAAGCCTTAAAATTGAAGTAAACTAGCATTGTCAAAATGACCTTGAGAGGATATAAAAAATTGAAATATTTTTGTTCCCAAAGCAAAGTTTTTTTTACTGCTCTTTGGATTGTCAAGTTCTTATCTAATATATCCATGTTTGAAGCAACTATAATACCTAAGGAAGCTGTAATTAGGATAATTAACCTATCATATACACGTAATTATTATTTCTACTTCAATACTCGGAAGAATTACTAACATGTTGCTACATGATAAAAACTTTAAAAGACTTCAAAAGCAGCAGTTAGTAGGTTATAAAATAAAATAGGAGGCAATTAAAACAGTTTAACTCATTGCAGAGACTACTATCACAGCAGTGTATATTTGGTCTGGTATACTTGGTCTGGTTGGGATGGAGTTAATTTTCTTCACAGCAACCCATATGGTGCTGTGTTTTGGATTTGTGACCAAAACAGTGTTGATAACACACAAATATTTTAGCTATTGCTGAATGGTGTTTGCACAGCAACAAGACCTTCTCTGTTTCCCAATCTACTTTTCCCCTCCCTGCCAGTAAGTAGGCTAAAAGGTAGGCAAAAGATTGGGAGGGGTCACAGGCAGGATAGCTGACCCAAACTGATTAAAGGGATATTCCTCACCACATAATATCATGTTTGGCCAAAAGTCCTGGGGGTCGTATTTTCCAAAATAATTGTTGCTTACAGACTGGCTGGGCATTCCACTGCCTGTGGAAGGTGGCAAGTTACTGCTTTTACATCACTTGTTGTTGTACACACACACACCCCCCTTCATTGAAACTGTCTTGATCTTCACCCAAGAGTTTTTCTTGTGTTTGCTCTTCTGATTCTCTCCCTCATCCTGCCAGGTGGGCCTGAGCCATCAGTTGGGGGTTAGTTGCTGGCCAGAGTCAACTCCCCTTAGAATCAAAAAAGACAGAGTTACCCCTAACAAACCAGGGAACCAGGAGTCATGCAGGTGAGATTAAAGAAAATTTAGGACAACTTAGGGTTCTGGAACAAAAAACTACAGGTGAATTAAAAATTTATTGTAATAGCCAGGGATTTCAAGAGGAGAGAACAAAAAGAATATGTAGTTTTTTCAACACATCAGAAGCCAGCTGGCTGAACAGTTTCTAAACCAGATATAGCACATAAAGTCAATGCAGTGAGACTTCATATTTCTGCATCTCCTTTCACTTTAGGAGATGTGGAACAGAAGATCCTCAGGCTTGTGTTAACTTTCTTCAGGAAAATGTAAAGTACTTCTTGGGAAAAAAAAATAAAGAACCAAAACTCGAAGTACAAAACCCCATAAATATGCTCATTTGGGTCCTGTAGTTCATGCCTGAGGAGTCCAAGACCTGCAAAAGTGTCCTAAATATGAAACATTAAATCCCATGTCAGAAAAAAGCAGATGAGTGGAGCTTGTGACCCAACGGTGCTGACAAACTCAAAACCACCCTGCAGATTAAATTAGATCTGTGTATTATGACTCATCTGAATAATTGCCCAGCAAGCTGTGCCTGAAAAAAAACATCTCAGCATGGAAGAATTTCTACACCCGGGTCAGAGAAGGTGAGCTGTACTCAGTTGCCTTGCTTTGCAGCAGAACTTGGTGCCTTGCAGAGAAAGCCAGGTGGCAGAGGAGGAGCAGAAAGGAGACCAAACAAATGACAGTTCTCAGTACAGCTGCAATGAGCTGCAGAAGCAGATTAGTCCAATAACAGACAGAGAGAAAGGTTGTGAAGAAAAGGATAAGCCATATTTCATATGCATCAGAGCTGTATGAAGACATTAAGTGAGTAGATGTTCCCAGAAAACATCTGAAAGATCAAGTTAAGTTCTTAAGTTTTTCTGGACTGAACCACTACTGCCTTCATCTCAAATCTATTCCACTTCATTACCTGCTGCCACAATAGCTCCTCTCTGGGACAAACCCCATGAAGGCACAGGAGTTGCCTAAGGCCCCTCCTGCTACGTCTGACACACGTGCTGTCTCCCTGACAATTGCTGTTTCATCAAGACTTAGCAAGCCCCACAGGAAGCCTTGCCACACAAGTGGCACCTCAGCTTCCAGCAGCAGGACTCAGTCATTAAGAGTTAGCTCACATACATTATCCAGCCAAAGCACTGCACTGCAAACACACTCCATACAAGGAGAGGGGGTCATCCACATTGTATCCTGGTTTAAAATGGTGGGGGTTTTTTTGGGGGGGAAGTGCGAGAGGCATACACATAACTGGGGAAACTTAAAGCTCCAAATGTGCAGAAGCCCTTCAGGGCATAATTTAAAATATTACTGATTTGAATTATTCTAGAAGGACACATGAACAGGTTGAGAAGTAGCATCTTAAATAAGAAATATTTCTTGAATCCAATTCATGCACAATTTCCTGAGAAGGATGAACAATTCTTTGATCTTCAACTTTTTCAGTGCTATACTGAAACCTACTATATGAGATCAAAACTTGATCTCATGCAGTCCTGTCAATACTAATTCTGATCACTGATTCAGAGCCCAATCATTTCCTCCCACTATTTCACCTCTTACTACTCATCTACTGTAGACAAGATACTTCCTGGTAATTGACTTTCATTTATTTAACATTTATGGTGAGGCAAAGCATCAAAGTCTGAATCCTACTACTTCTAAAACTCAAAGGCAGTAGAATACCCACCCTTATGGTGTCTGAGCTCTTAATAATTGTCCAACCTGTTCTCCCAAGCTTCAGTTACAGATACTCTAAAACTTCTGTAGATAAACTATCAGGAGCACTTAAACTGTAGTTGATCATGCCTGTGGTGGAAGAGGAATCAGAAGATCTAGCAATATCCTTTCAGCCCCAGTTTCTATTATAGCTCTAATGTTTATCTATGAAACCCCCTAGTTTTGCTATCTGACTCATGATTCTAAGCATCCAATGAGGGCAACACAGATAATCATTTGATAAACAAACAAACTCACACAGAAAAAAATTATGAAACTTAAAATAATTCAAACAGGACACAGAATGAGCAAGTCTAAAGTCCAATCCTATGAAACATGAGTATTCCAGCGGCCCTAGAAACAGAAAAGCATTGTGGCTTAAAAATAGGGTGTGATACCAGATAACAGCAGTGATTCACTTGGAAGACAATGAGAGTACAAAAGCAAGAGACAAGCCAAAACCTGCACTGTAATGACAACACAGAGAGTCACAGCCTTAACATCTCCTTTGGTGCTGGAATGAGAGGTGAAGAACAGGGCAACCTGTTTCATGAGTATAAATCATAGGAAAAAACTACAGCCATCACAGAAGCAAAAGCTATCTCAGACACAAATGGCTATTACCAGCTTATCTACTGATGGTGATGCACACTATAGCCATCTGCCATTAACCACAGTAAGCCACTTCTTAAATCAACACAGCTTTTGTAGTTTGAATTAAGATGTTTAGTCACAACCAGAAGTCTGACCATAAAGATTGCAGATGTACAGAGGGAACAATATTGGGAGCAAATGTATTTCCTGCCACAGTAAAATGTACGTCTCAACTTGACCATTATCCACATGCTTATATGTGCAGAATGAGACAGTAACTCCTTATGCAAGTGCTAATGTCTATTTACACACTCCCCTTTTTTTAGAACAAACATAACATCTGGTCCCATTCATATTGGTTCAGGTTTTTGGGGTCAAGAGACGGATATATACACAACCTCTACCCAAACCCAGAAATGCATACCAAACAAACATTTCTTTTTTCTTAGCTGCTTCCTGCCCTTCAATTCCCCTTGGATATTGCTTCTAATAGTCTACACTTCTGAGCAACTGCTACTTTGAACCTTGTTTTCAAAGACAGACCATCAATGCAGACAGTGTTTCCCAACAAACTCAACAGGCTCTGAAAGTTTAAGAACTTGAAGAGAGGTTGGGGAACAGAGAAAGAAAAGAGGCTACTGCCCCTATTGAGAAAGACACATGCTCACACCTTGTTAGACACCAATAACAGGTAACTGGGTTTTGCTTCGGTTAAGCTAAAAAATAACTACTTATTAACAGAAAAAACCCTACAAACTCACCAAACACAAATTTCCTTCTATCTCTAAAGATGACTTCCCAGCCATATTATCCCAATAATTACATTCAGTCTTCTAGTTAGACCTTTAACCCTGAACAGCTCTCTGCAGAAGATGTTCAGAACTGTCAGCATGGTAAAGCCTCACTGTGCTTGGCACCGACAGGCAGAGCTGGAAAAGGTGACCTTTACAGTCTGGTACTTAAACAGCACATGATGCTGCCTCTCTTGCAGTTTTTATTTGAAAGACTGTACTATCAGAAAGTTAAATCCTTTTCAGAAAGTAAAATCACATTTCTTTCTCAGGACAGAATAGAGGCAAAACATGCTGGGACAAGACAGGGAAGCCTGACGTGTGTTCTTTCCATGATGTTATTGAAAGCTCTGTCCACCGTGTACATCTTTAAACCGTGCTGCTGCCAATGGGTGTTAATACTGACTCTGTGCAGAGCCCTGGACACTATTTTTGTGACCAAAAAAATTCCTTGGTTTGCATCAGAGTGCTATTCATCTATTTCAGGATAAGTTAAGGTAGGGCTATCTAGCTAATAATAGGGTCTATCATACTACCATGTAGACACCTAGTCTTGTCAAGCTTGTTCTTTAAACCCTGTCTAATTGGGCTAGACAGTTTGTACCACACAGTAATTGTTCATACACTTCCAGTGAGGTGACAGCTAAGAAGAGAGATGTACTTTCAGCAACTGTAAATCACAGCAGAAGGGAGTGAGTAGAGAATACCAAATACATACCTCATCCCTTCAGTGTAGCAGAGTGTGTAAGCTGAGCTCCAAGTATGGGGCTCACTGGCAAAAAAGAGTAACTGTAAAAAAATTCAGCAAGGCCATGCTTAACTTCAGGTACCTGGTTAGGTCCTTGTGGATACCATAAGGCTCAGGCAGGAGCACTCATAGTTCTCTAAATGCCCAGCTGAACTCAGGCCAAGCAAATGCAAACGTCAAAAACAGATCTGAGAAACACATGTCAGGGATGACCTTAATTGCAACCTCACACCCTCTCTTGTTTCCCAGGAAAACAGACACCACACAAGGAGCAAAAATTTACCACTTAAAATATCACCCTGAACAAATCCTGCCATCTCTACACAAGTTCTGGCTATCCCAAGCAGCACTCTCATGCCAGTGATCTTGAATGAACCCTGCAGTTTGCTTCCTTTAGCCATAACCACTGTAGATCCTTTTTCTGCAGCAAAGAAAATAAAACAGTTAACGCTGGTCTGGAATCAAAATGTGCACCAAACGCAAGATGCTGCCACCTTCTGATTCAGTAGGAGACTGACCTAGAAAATCCACAAAGCTGTACCAGGTTGCAGCTGGACTCAGCACATCTAAACAATACTCACTGCTGCCAAAAGGGGACAGTCACCTTTTCTCTGTGTTCATGCTTCTTGAACAGCTATTTCAACTCACATTCTGGAAAGTTATCCATTAAAGAAAAATTAAACTTTTATTTCAGATAAGCAATTTAAATCATGTCAGTGATGATTATGAGAACTGGGGGCAGCACAACTGAAAGCAAAGGGCAGGCAAGATAGAAGAGAGGGTCACCACATCCTGCAGCAGAAACACACTGACCACCTTGGCTGTATCATGTAACCCTACTTTAGTGGATTTGAGAAGGCAAGCACTGGAAAAACATTCTACTCTCTACAATGGAAGTGCCCATAGAAGTGAAAATTGCAGTGATGATTGCGAAATGCAGATTCTTTAGGTGCCTCTCTGCAAAACCATATTCAATGGGACCATTCAACAAATTCAGCCTTGTCCTAACTTGCTTGTCACCGAAGTCACTATTCAACTCTTCAGGGTCAGTCTGTCTCACAGGATGCACTTCCAAAACATTTATCAGGTTTTATCTATTTATTAAGAAAAAATCTCACCCTTCTTGAAACCCAGTGCAAAAAAATAGATATCACCCTTAACACTATCAGCATGAGAATCACATCACCTAAGTGGAGAGGGGAGAGGGGTAGGAGAAGGAAGCCTGAGGGGGAAAAAGAACAGGCAACAAACATGACCAGAAAAAACAATAGGAAAAAGCATCCAAACCCATATATTTTAGGAGACAGAATAAAAACTTCTTGGCTTCCAAGAATTTAAGTTTCCCTTCCCTGTCCCCCTCCATCTTATTAACTTACTAATTAAAAATAATTTTTTGAGTAATACTTATTGGGAGTTTCCTGTTTACACAGCAGTAACTCCATGAACCAATAAACTCCCTGGCCCGAAGTACCTGGCCCTGACACACAGTCAGTCCAGAACACAGCTATTGCCTTGTAAACAGGAAGCACGCCAGCGCACTGAGGTACAGGAACAAGAACCACACAGAAGCTACACTTCTGCACTAGCACCTCCTGCAGCCGACCTCAAGTGCAAATCAGAAATTAAATCAAATACAAATAATACTTCACGGATGTCTATGCCAACAAGTGTTTGCCAGCACTCTCTGAAGCTTTCTTGAAAAATCAAGAAAGGTTTTTTAATTGTAAACATCTTCCATGGGCTGACATAGCCAAAAGACTTTCAGGCATCATAGGGTGGCTTTTGAAAGGTTTTTATGCATAAGCAAATTAAAGCAAAGCAAAGGAAACTTTTGTTATAACCTGCACCTTACTGTTTCAAGGTTGTAGGCAGATGACAAGGGTTAGTGCTCATAAATGATATCAGACTGTATGGGAATCACACATATGGTAACACCAGCCAAATATATGGGTGTATCAGCAGAGACTTAAATATCAGGATGCAGCTATACGGATGGCTCCCTGCTCTCCCTGCTGACTTGCATCATAGAAGTCTGGTTTTTGAGAAGAGCAGGACCAGTAACAAGTCTTATCCTCCAACCTGGAAGACAAATTCAAAATCGGTGGACTTTGCATTTTATTCTTAGACACATTAACCTACTTTACAAAAGTGATAGTCCCACCTCATCTTGGTTCTCCACAGTTCCAAGTTATACAGACTGCAAAGGGCCTACAAAAAATAATTTTCAAAAATACACCTCTTGAGCAGTCCGCAACCATCCCCACTCAGTATCTTGAGAGACAGCAGAATGACTGGACATAAAAGCAAGCCCAAATCTGTCTCTATTGCAGAATACAATTAATCTCAGCCACCATAACCATTTCTCAGCAGTGGCCCATCTCCAATACACAGTCTTCAGAGACTGTCCATCAGTAGTTACTTGCACAAAAAACCAAGGACAAATCGACTAATATTAAGATTTATAAAAACCATTTTAAAGGGAGAACTTCCAAGCAGCTGTAGTAACCTGGTTCTGAAAGGCATTTGGCTGACACCAAGGGAATTCTTCAACACTCCTTTAAAACAGGTTTGGGCAAAGCAATTAGCTGTACCTTTAAATAACCGTATCTCTCAAATCTCTGGCACAGCAAGATCTAAAAGGAAACACTGTCAAGCTTGGCACCATTTCTTCCCTCTCCTTTCATTGGGATTTGCTATATTGTAATCCACATGGGAAGCTACAGCTACCAGCTGCTTTGCTGCAGTAAGGAGTCTCTCTTACCCTGTAAATCTTGAACAAGAGCCCATCAGTAACAAAACATATGAATGGTTAAGGCTGAAAGGGACCTCTGGAGACGGTCTGGTCTATCTAGAGCCACTATATCCTTAGGAAAGTATCAGCAGCTATGCTCACTTGCAGACCACACACACACACCCCCCACACACGCCCACACCCACACCATACTACAGCAAAGGCGCTAGACTCATGCCACCAATATTTAAACTTTGTGTCATGTGAAAGGCATTAAACCCACGAAGAAGTTCTATGATTGGCTTTAAAGGACAGCCTTTCCAAAGTTGTCTTACTGCACCTGCAGATTGAAAAAGAAACATAAAAACTGGCGCAAACAGCAGCTCTTTATTTAACTCGTGCTAACAGCACCATCTAGCGCATTACACGCAAATAGACCTTTTTTTATTTTTTTTTCTTTTTATATAGGTAACAAAACATGCAGTAAAGTTAATACTACACAGTAATTTTTAGTACAATTTAAAAATTCAGATATTGCTCATAAATGACGGACATAAAATACACTTGATGTGTGCATACCAGTTGCTGAAAGGTCATTCTACAAGCAGCTTACCCAAGTGACAGTCAATGTCATCGGAACAGAGACACAGTTGCTTCAGCATTTGACTACAGAATCAAGAGGTTAAGTAAAACTACTACTGTCAAGTCACACATATTTGACTAAACAATACTCCAGAGACTGGATAAAGGCTCATGGAAAAAATGTTGAATCAGTTCAGTCATAGCACTACAGCAATAACCATATTTAATCAGGTCGAGAAGCCGATACAAAGTTGAAGAATAAGTATCTTCATTTATTTCTGTAAATTTCACAATCACCTCATAATTTTCACCTTACCACATCTTTTATCATCTCCCTGCAAAAATATTTCAGTTCTTTGGGGCATGCTTTTATCCTCTGTTCAGACTCTTGCACAGCTTTGAAGTGAGATAGACATTAACAACTAGAGTGCCTTTTGTGTTCCAGCCTTCATCACTGGCAAGGAAAATGCTCCCTTAAGCTAGCCAACAGCTGCAGTGCTGACCAGACATTTTTACCAACCTATCCACTCCAGGAGCACAGGCATGCACGCCAAAGTGAACCTTTGACTCAACACCACCATGCCAACTAGACCGTTTCACTAAGTGCCACGTCCAGTTGTTTCTTGAATGCTTCCAGGAAAGGTGGCTCCACCATATCCCTGGGCAGCCTATTCCAGTGCTTAACCAATCTTTCCATGAAAAAATTCTTATTGATGTCCTAACTGAACCTCCCCTGGCACAGCTTGAGGCCATTGTCTCTTGTCCTGTTACTGGTTGCCTGGGAGAAGAGGTCAACCCCCACCTTGCTACAACCTCCTTTCAGGTAGTTGTAGACAGTAATAAGGTCTCCAGCAAGCTTCTTGTTGCTTTGGGTGAGCCATGGACTGCCAGCTTCTCCAGGAGAGTGCTGTGCGACACAATATCAAAGGCTTTACCGAAGTCCATGTAGACACATCCACTTTCCCTCATCCACTAGGCAGGACATCTCATCATAAAAGGAGATAAGGTTGGTCAAGCAGGACCTGCCTTTCCTAAATCCATGCTGTGGGCCTGATCCTCTGGTTGACCTGTAAGTGCCAATAAATAACTGAATGCCACCTAAGTGGCCAGGCTTCTTCATAAGCTGCCTGAAAGAGTAACTAAGAGGAGGTGGTAAAGTTTTCACCTAGGTTATGGTAGGAAAGGATGACACCCTAACGCCACATTTAGTAAAAGATAATTTGGATGGATGAAACACACTTGTTTCATATTTCATAGAATCACAGAATGGTTTGGGTTGTAAGGTACCTTAAACATCATCTAGTTCCAACCCCTCTGCCTTGGGCAGGAACACCTTGCCCTAGACCGGGTTGCTCAGAGCCCCATCCAGCCTGGCTTTGAACACTTCCAGGGATGGGGCATCCACAACTTCTCTGGGCAACCTGTTCCAGTGCCTCACCACCTTCAAAGTGAAGAATTCTTTCCTAATATGTGTTCTAAATCTACTCTCTTGAGTCTCTTGAAGACTTTTCCCCTTGTCCTATCACTACATGCCCTTGTGAGAAGCCTCTCTCTGTCCTTCCTGTCGGCTCCCTTCAGGTACTGTAAGGCCACAATTCAGTTACCCTGAACCCCTCCCTTTTCCAGCCTGAACAATCTCGATTCTCTCTGTCTTTCCTCATGGGAGAGGTATTCCATCCCTCTGATCAACTTGGTGGCCCTCCTCTGGATTTACCACCAGGAGAAAGAGGGGGGAAAAAAAAAAGCTAAAAGACAACAGAAACCCAGAGAATAGTGACACCTAACACCAGGGGAAGCCACGGTCACTTTCCCCCACTCAAGGCTTTCAGGAAGGGCTCCAACACTCGACAGAACAGCCTGGACACAACCCTGTGCCATGTGCCCTGGGATGACCGTGCTTGGGCAGGGAGCTTGTACCAGGTGACCCACTGTGGTCCCTTCCAGCCTGAGCCATTCTGTGCACACTACACATAGCTGTATAGGGACGAGAATTATTTTTTTTTTTTTTTTTTTTTTTTTTTTTTTTTGAGAGGGCAGAAACCTCTTCCCTTCCCTACACCTCTTTTTCCCCCAGTCAGGGAAAAAAAAAAAAAAAAACAGCTCAGGGGCAACGCCAGGGACTAAAATGGCGGGCGCGCCCTCAGCGCCCGCCCCTCCGCTGTGACGCGCGGAGCGTAAACAAAGCGGCGCCCTGTGGGAAGAGGGAAGCGCTACGTGCAGGAAGAGGGAGCCTCCATTTTAGGAGCTCGCCGCGGTGGCGGGATGGCGACGGATAGCCGGGAGGAGAAAGGTATGAGGCGGTAGGAGTGGGGGCAATCGCTAGGCCCCGGGGAGGAGGGAAGGCTCGGGCAGGAGAGGAAAGTTACTCCCCCCGCCCGAGCCTTCTCTCCTCTCCGGGGCCAGCTTGGGTGCTGGCGCTGGGCCTTCACGCCGGGAGACATCCGTCTCCTCCCGGAGGGGCGACGGGGTCGGGAGTGAGTCTTCAAGGGCGATTTTCACAGGGGAGCTCTTCCTGTGCTGCGCTGGGGTGCTGGAGGTGGCGGGGCCCCGGGTAACGGGGCGTCCCGGCGGCAGCGGGCTCGGGGCAAGGTGACTCGAGCAGCGGGAGCGGGGATAAGTTCGTGGGCCCTAAGTTTTACATTATCGGCAGCGACTTACTCCTTGATGTCTTCTCGCAGAAAGTATCCGCTGTTTTTATTTTCAGAATTGTTATTTATTTCTACTTGGATCGCTAAGCCTTTTTTTTGTTTGCTTGCTTTTTGCAGGATTTTCTGTGGAGGGATGTAGTTACTTTACTAACAGAAGCTGGCTTTGGAATATTATTTTGGCAATGGTCAGAATTGTGATTTGGCTTTTTGCAGTCAGCTCTGCTTTCTGGGCACTGTGGGTAAATATATTTGACTTAGAGGAATCTGACGTTTCCAGAGCCATTACTCTGGAATAATAATCTGGATTATTTAATTAATCTGGAATAATTGCTCTGGAATAGTATAATCACAGCTCTTATAACCGACTGCCGCTATGCAGGGAAGCTGAAGTGATCCGCGTGTTATCTGGGAGATTATGTCAGCCACACCTCACAAAATAGTCCATTTAACAAGCAAAACAAAAGTTAAGACGTAGAGAATTGCCATTTGGTCGTTAGTGCAGATAGTGGCAGAGTTATAAAAAAGGTAAAGTATCACTGTGGTGTTGTGGTTTGCTTTATGTTGTTTTGGATTTCTGTGGGTAATAGGTTTCATGTAAAGCTTTTTACAGGACATGTGTCCGTAAAACAGCTTTGTCAGAGTGGTGAAAGTTTGCTGTCTCTAATATTTATTGTAAAACTATATCACATGGAAAATTCCCTATAGATTGTGTTAGAACTGATAAATAAAGTTATTGCTGGTGCTTGATCCTTAATGCAGTATTATTGTAAATTTGGTAAATTAGGATGCAATCAGGTTGTGTTGAAACAGATCTGATCTGCCACCGTGGATGAGCAGTGAATTTGAAATGTTTGCTGTTGTCATCTATAAATTTCTGTTCATATAATTATTTATCCACTTGGGCTTGAATATTTTTTTTGTTAGTTTTTTTTAGTCACTGACAGTGATCAAGTTATGAGTAGCAGATGAGATATTTTTGTTTTGTGCTTTAATTTGCTTTTAATTATTTGTCCTATGAAAAGAATTTTTTTGACTGAATAGCAGGTGTTGATGCATGTTTGTGTGCAACTGAAATTTCAGCTGTTAGTGCTCCTTTTGGAAGAGAAATGCTATTTCACTGCTTTAAAAAAGTAGAAATAAAGCTTGCAGACCCGTTTAGTTTGAAATCATCTGGTCATATCTTCTCTGTGTGCCAAATCAGATTTTTGCTTGGACCTTCTGGTGAATAGATCTAACACTAGCGGCCAGTAGGGAAGAAGTGGCCTCCCAGATTACTTTACTGCTGTTTTGGGTGAGTTACATTTGTTCATGGAGGGATCCAAAAGAAAGATAAGTTGCAGGAGAGCCCTGTTGGAGTATCTGTAATGAAGAGGGCTCAGTTGGTCCTTTTCCCTTCAGTGGTGATGAACTGTAAAAAAATCTGTCCTCTGCCGTTTTTCTCCTTCTATATTTTTCCTGATACTTCTCTGAGATAATTTAGCTCATCAGGTTGAACACTAGCAGTGGCAGTTCAGTGAGAGGAATCATTTTGTGGAAGGAAGTCAGTTGAGCAGTATGTCTGATGCAAGTGACAGACAAGAACCTAAATAAATCTAGAAATGTGTTTTTAAATGAAACAGGTCGATATATCTACAGAAGGGGATGGGGGAAACTTATCCTGCTCCTGTCTCTTGCGTACTTGTTTAAGGTTCCAACTACAAATGAGGCCCATCAAACGGGGAAGGGGTTTATCAGAGTGTGTGTGCCAGACTTGCATTTTCTGTTAAATTTTCCTTCTGATTTATTTCTGAATGAACTGATAGAGGAGTCTTTTACCACCTCTGAATGCTACTGCAGTAGGTAGGTTAAATGTCATTTACTCAAGTATGGTGCTGTCTCACCAAGAGGGAAATAAACCTGACGTTCAATATGTGTGATCTGAGATGGATGATATGTTTAATATTTTAATCCTGGTGCACCTCTTTTTCATTAGTATCCAGTAAAAAAAATCTTGTGCTCTGGACTTGCCAAGTCTTCTGTGGGGAAGCAGAATGCAAGCCAGGAAATTGCAGCCTGTGTTTAGCAGTTGCACACCCATGAATCTGAATTTATCAGTAACAGCAAGAATATTTGCTGTGGATATATATGTGTCTACAAACATAAAGGGCTGTTCCCAAGAGAATTACGATGCAAGTTTGTGTTGCATTTGAATGCCAGCCATCTATAAATTGCCAGGAAAGGTTTGATCCACCTCTCTCTGCACAGCTTCCTTTGCATTAGCTACACCAGTTGGGCAGCTCAGGGATCACTTCGCATTCCCCTACCACTGCAAATGTGGAGAAGTGCCAGCAGGAAAGTTAGCACACATGCTGACTTCAGGTTTGGTAGTATATGGTAGAGAGACAATTATAATACTAACTTTTAATTATGTGGATTGTGTATTTTTTTTTAATATCAAGCTGTAAAACTTCTTTTGTGTTTTGGCTCAAGATTTTGTGATAGACAAGTTGCCAAACTGTGGAGGACTTCTGCGTTGCCCCAGTTTCATCTAGTACAGGAGTCCTTACCTGCATCTTCTACAGATACTGTCAACTAGCTGAATCCTTGGAATTTGCTTTCTTTTTCATGAGTACAGAAAATAGAATTGATCATAAAGTGAAAAGAACTAAGAATTTTGGAGTTTAGGAGAAGAAACAGGAGGTTCCAAAATTAATACCTTTTTTATTATTTTTCCCTTCATGTGCTTAGGCTTAGTTCACTCCTGTTTTTTAAAGTGTTTGAAACATAGATCTGCTACCTTAAAGCTGGTGAGTCCTTCTACTAGAATCACCATATATCCCCTTTAGTTTCAGGCAAAGTAAATCAGTTGGAAACAGTGACAGATTTTAAAAGTTGTGTCACCAAGTGTAGTCATTTACTACTTTTAGCATGGATTTTCTTAAACATTTGCCCTTTTGATCAAGGTGAATTAGTTGTGGGGGTTTTTTTTCAGAACAGCTCAAGAGTTAATGATGCAGCAAATAAGTATGGCTTTCCCCTTCTTCGGTGGGGTAACCTAACGTATATTCTCGTTGTTAAGTTACTCTGTTGCGGGTTTTTTCTATTCGTAAGTGATCCACGAACCCCACCCTCCTAACACAGCAATGACAACAAAAATAGTAGGTCAGGAAGGGAAATAATTTAAGGTGCAGGTTTCAGGATTTTGAAGAGATAAGGGTCCCTCCTCTTTACTAGTGGCGCTTGGACTATCTCCCAGTCTCCCTTTTTCTCAAATTTTGTACAGGACTTTATGTTAAGCTTTCATTTGTAGGTCAGCTTTCCTGCAAAGCTTGTGTGACATGAGGAGCCAACTTGGATCTTATTCACGGGTCTAAATGCATCCTGTGTTGTATTTTAATTCTTTTATTTGCTTTGCTTGCTCTTTCCAGCTGAAATTGTGGAAATAAATCAAGATGTTAATTTTTGCTTTGTGGCAGATCTGTAACCCCAAAGGAAATGTTTGAGTTTCTAAATACTCGTTCTGTAGTTTACATGTCCAGACTTTTTATAGTTGTTTTTGACATTTTTTTGTGTATTTTCAGATGGTGAACTGAATGTTCTGGATGACATTTTGACTGATGCTCCTGACCAAGATGATGAGTTGTATAACCCTGATAGTGAGCAAGATAAAAGTGAGAAAAAGGGTAGGTGGCTTGGGTAGTGAATGTCCTGCAGGAACGTAAATGGTAAAAAATGTCTATCTCACTATAGTTAAAGTCTTTGGAGTAGCAGATTTTGTAACCTGATTCAAGGAGTGAGAGTTTTTTAAAAGTCTTTCTTTCCAGGACATGGGCTTTCTCATCTGACCTTCCAAACAAACAGTCAACTCTGTTTTCTTTTGTCTCAAAAGCAACTGCTGAGTCTGGCTTGTTTTGAATTCATTTGCTGTTAGAAAAGGACTGTCTTTTTTGGTTTGATGAAGTGAGATGAAAGTGGAGCAAGGGGGACTCAAAATCTGGTTCCAGCTCGGTTGTTGATTTGGCTTTAGGCCAATTCCATAAGCATTTAATTTAGAATTCTCATATATAAAATTTAGAAAACACCTACCAGAGCCTAAAGGATTACTCTTATAAAGAAAATACATGTTTTGGAACATGAGCTGTTCATAAGAAGCAGTTTTGAGTGTTGCTGCAAAGCCTTCAACTGGGAGATGCTTCCTGTGACTGCAGCAGGGGAATTAGCTAAACAGAGGAAGTAGGAGCCTCTGTGCAGTTTTTGTTTTGATACAGGAAATAACATTGAACTTGATATTTCTTTCTATTTAAGGATCAAAAAGAAAAACTGACAGGATGGAAAATGCTGAAAGCAAGAGGCAAAAACCTTCTGTGCATTCATCGAGGCAGATGATGCCAAAGCCTCCTAGTTCATCCGTTAGCAATAACAAGAGAATAGTGAGTACCAAAGGAAAACCAGTATCAGAATACAAGAATGAGGAGTATCAGAGGTCTGATAGAAACAAGCGCCCAGATGCTGATCGAAAGATGCGCATGACAAGCAGTTCCAGGGAACCTTATAAAGGACAACCAGAAAAAACCTGCATGAGGAAGAGGGATATTGACAGAAGGGCAAAGTCTTCTACACCAGATGGTTCAGAGGTATTAAATATTCTTGCTGCCTTATAAATGAAGCAGTTTTGTGAGACTTTTATAAGGCACGTTCTCTTAGGACTGTGTGTGCATCCTGACAATGTTATATGACTGCTGATTCACTTTTTCTTTAAACATCAGAGAATCAGGCATGATGTGGATAGAAGACCAAGCAGATCTAGCCATTCTTCTAAAGAAGAGGTGAACTCTGAGGAATATTGTTCAGATCACGAGACTGGCAGTAGTGGTTCCTCTGAACAAGGCAACACCGAGAATGAGGAGGAAGGAATGGAAGAGGAGGAAGATGATGAAGGGGAGGAAGATGAAGAAGTGGAAGAAGATGGGGAGGAAGATGAAGAAGAGTATGAACAGGATGAGAGAGATCAGAAGGAAGGAAATGACTATGACACACGGAGTGAAGCCAGCGATTCTGATTCTGAATCTGCCTCTTTCACAGATGGGTCAGTCAGATCTGGGTCTGGTTCAGATGCATCAGGTAGGCAGCAACATGCATGCTAGTCTGAAATACCTTGCCATTGAAAGTTTGGCTGCTTTTAAAAATAACCACTTCCTGACCATGTTAAAAGTAAGCTGTCATAGCATAAGTCAGTAAGATGTTAATTATGAAATACCATAGGCAAGGAAAAAGTGCACTAGAAAGTGGTATTTTCTTACACCCAAACTTTTGAATATCTGGATTACCATATTGAGGATTCATAGTGTTCTTGAATGATTTGACCTTGCTGTTCAATGCTTTGAAACATTAAAATTAGTGTTTTCTTGAGTACCTAGTGGCTTAGCTTCCCACACAATTCATTTTAAGTTGTTGTTAAGCTGTTCAGTATTCATCTAAATGAGTGACCAGGCAGACTGGTGTAATAAAAGCACTACCTCCCCAGGGAAGTATAGTTCAGTCTTAAATAGTGACTGCCTTTAGCTTAGAAAATGTAAACCTAAGTTGAAAATATTAGCTATTAGGGCAAATTTAGAAGGAGGTAAATGTTTTAAGCAGAAACTAGAAACAAATGCTTCACAGTGTTATATTATGACTGGTCCTAACTTACAGATATGAAGTGCTTATTATGTAAATACTTTTGGGTTTGGCTGTTCGTTGTTTGTTTTTTCTAGGAAAGCAACTTGCAATCCTGTTAAGATTCCTATTGTGTATCTTCCTTGTCTGAAGTCTCCATAGGTGGTCATCCTCCTTAACATGCTGCCTTTTTTAGCTCAGCTCTGCTGTTTGGAATTAGAGAACAGCAAGGTGTAACCTAAAGACAAGTGAAGCTGTAATAACTGTTCTAAAAAGCCCTGTGGTATAACATAACACATTTTTAGAGTGGAAATAGTTGCCTGTGTGCCACAGTGTTTTGTTGCCGTTGTCTCTTGCCGTTTTGTTGAGCTCTGAGCAAATGAGCCCATATCACTATTGCAACACAGTTTGTGCTTGATGTTGCACATTTGGGTGAAGGCTGGAGAGAAGAGCTAACCCACCCTTACTAAAACACCAGGAAGATAAGTTCTGTCTCTAAACATTGCATAGAATTACTACTTTTGTGGCGATCATCTTCCTTTTGTGAATGAAAAGCTTGAGTAATTAGCGTTTGCTTCTTTTGTGCATGGTAGTTTTGCAGCAACAACCACAATTTTAATGTGCGAGCCAAATGCTAACTTCACTTTTACTGATGTTTTCCTGTCTCCGTACTTTTTAATCTCAATTTTGCCTGACACTTGGTGTTTAAAATATTGCTTATATTTATTATGGTTTCTTTTTAGATGAGAAAAAGAAGGAGAGGAAGAGAGCTAGAGGTATCTCTCCCATTGTTTTTGACAGAAGTGGAAGTTCTGCATCAGAATCGTATGCAGGTATTCTTTCCTTTTATTGCTTGTCATTGTGACTTGCATCAAATCTTAAGGTGTAATCTAAAATAAATGTAACTGGCTGTAGAGATTTATGGGGTATGTAGCTTTGTATAATTTGGTATTGACTTCTGGCATGTTGTGTGTGGATACCTTTCGGGGGGAGTAGGCTTTCTTGTTACTTTAATGCTATTCTGTTGCTTAAGTGGAATTTTCACTTTTTTTTTTTTAAACTTGGAAGATGATGATTCAGTGACTAGTTTTCTGAGTAGGAAATTGTTCAAATACTATTTTAAAAACCAATCCCAAACCAAACAACCCAAAACCAAAACCAAAAAAAAAACAAAACAAAACAAAACAAAACACTCGTGCACATTGAATAGTATTTTTTGTGTGTGTGGGTGCGCGCCAGAAAGCATAATTTGTCATGAATGAAAATTGTATGTGACAAGGCTGTAGAAATTGTATATTATCTCTATTAAGGCTCAATCTGAACAAATGTACTTTGGCTAAACACAGGTTCAGAAAAGAAGCATGAGAAATTATCATCTTCCGTTCGTGCTGTCCAAAAAGGTATCATTTAAATTTGAATTTTTAATGCATGCCCCATAGCAAGCCATTGTCTCTGTTGATTGAATTACCTGTAAGTAGTGATGTTCCGATATAAATCAATTTGAGCACGTAATTGTTCTGAGCATGATAAGTGAACCTTGAGCTACTTTTGCATGTGTTGAGAGTGATATGCAAAAAGTTCAGTCACTTTGCTCCTTGCAGAGGCAGCAAATTAGAAAAGAGAGTGCTTAAATTTGAAAACATTTCAGCATTCTCTATTGGACAACTTGTGCTTGTTGTGTGCGTTACCCAGTATTTATTCAAAGACTCTTAAGCAAGGAAATAAGTCCTGTATATTGGAACATCACTGAATCATGCTGATTTTATTTTTTTCTTTACCTGGATATCTTAAGTTTTATTTTTGTTTTTGTTTCCCCTGGCATTTTGTGCTCTACAGCTTAGACTTCAAGTTGGGTGGCTGTGATAATATATAGGTAGGAATTGGGTGGGATACTGTGTATTTTGAAGGAAGCAAACAGCTGTCTGCACTCAAAGCAACATGCTTGGTAACTAAGTATTTACACATCAGCTTATTTGATACTCTGTTTTTTTCAGACCAAACAAGTAAACTTAAATACATTCTCCAAGATGCAAGATTCTTTCTCATCAAAAGTAATAACCATGAAAATGTATCGCTTGCTAAAGCAAAGGTATGTTGAATTTTCTTCAAAAACTTTGTTTTCAAAGATAACTATCTTAGGATAGAAGAGCATGTAGAGAGATGGGTTATTTTCTGCGTCAGATCTCAGTAGGTGCAGAGATAAAAGCTACTTAACCCTGGTTTCTTCTGCTTCCACTGTAACCTAGAAAAGTTTCTAGACTGTCAGTCATCTATCTTGGTAAGAATAGAGTTAAAAAGAGGCCTCGGGGTCTCTTTGATAAGGTCTTAAGCCAACCTCCATCAGGAACGCTGGGATGGTATTTTCTCCCCTTCATCAACACCTCTCTTTGTATCGCCGTACTGTGAGGAAGTTCAGAAGGTTGTTTCTTTTGTCTAATGTTGTAAAAGTCATTTTTCTCCGTTGATTCAGGGATCTGAAGCCTTACTGTGGAAATGTATGCCTGACAGTGCTGGAATTCTTTGGGAGGAATTCCAGAGCACTGGACTTCAGCTGTTGAGGAATTGCACTAGGTGTCCGTTGCATTAGGCCACTCTGGTGGTTTTGTATTGGCATGGAACAACTTATAGAGAAAATATCTTATTTGCTGTTACACAATATACACAGAGTAGGCTATTCTATTAATGAAGATTTTCTAAAATAGGGTGGCATTAAAATGATTAAACAAATCTCAGAATTCCTGGACAGATTTGGCTCGTATCCCTGCCCCCACCTTTGTGTCTGATCTCTGCAGTGAACCATTGTGACTGGTTTTTGCTTTAGCTCTGTAAAGGAGTATGTCCTTTTTGTGCCTCACCTGTGCTCAGAGCTACAGTAGTATCCTTGTTCCTAAAGTTCTTGGGGGGGATGTTTTTTTCTCAGTGTATAAGCATCAGTGCTATGCCACTGCGTTTTTGTGAAACTTGCTTTTGTAGTGCCAATATAATAAGTTGTTCTAGTTCACAGTGGGGCTTTAGAAGCAGCCTAAAGCCATGTAATCTGACTGAAAGCTAGTAAAAAAGCCAAATGGTTATCTGGTGACTAATGAATTGCCAGTCAAACTAACATTGATCTGAGCTCAGAACAGGACTTGTAAACACACCTTCACTAAAAACAGTAAGGGGAGGAACATTTTCTTTGGTAGATCTTAGATCCTATTCTGAGGCTCAAGTTTGTTTGCCCAGAGAATGGACTGAGGAGTAATTCAGTAAACTGATATTCTGTATTTCAACTCAGCTGGTACCTTAAAACAGATTGGGTTTTATCGTGCATGGCTACATAATGGCTGATGGAAGAGGTAGTAGCTAATAGTTGTAGATGTGGAAGGCTGAACCAAGTGGTTTTATTGTCAGTTTAAAGTGTTACTCTGGTATCTTTCATGTTGCTGGTATCTTTCACTGAAACAGTTCTAAAGTCTGCAAACTGCCCTCAACAAATCTGCAATACTATACTGAAGTCTATCTGCCCACCTTTAAGTATATATGCTTCTGGTTTTTCATAATTTGTGTGTGTTTTATAATACATGAACTCCCAATGTCACTTAAAACATACATGAAAACCTTTGCCTTTAGTATTTTTAAGGTATCTGTCCATCATTATAATGTTTCCGTTGTAATTACAGATGGTCTCAAAGCATCTTTCAAGAAAAGTTGAAAAAACATTGAAAAGCCAGTGTTCTAAAAGTTTTAGCACAAGACAGGCTAAAAATATTTCCTGAAGGACATGAATTTAGCAATACGTTTCTCTTTCCATTATCTTCTCTCCCAGTACACTATTTTGGTCTTGTTTTCCTCATCTGCACTATAATTTTTGTTAGCTAAATCACTTGAGATGAACTCTTATGTTGTGGTGGTGGGGCGGGTGTTGTTCTGTTTTAGGGAGTATGGTCAACGCTTCCAGTGAATGAAAAGAAGCTTAATGCTGCATTTAGATCAGCAAGGAGTGTTATTTTGATATTTTCTGTAAGAGAGAGTGGCAAATTCCAAGGTAAGGGAAAGTGATCTATTATCAAGGTAAGTGAAAGTGAGTTTTATGTGGCACAGATTTTCTGTTGTATCTTTGTTACAATTCATATGAAATCCTTTAGGGTTTGCAAGATTGTCTTCAGAGTCCCATCACGGAGGATCACCTATACACTGGGTGCTGCCTGCAGGAATGAATGCAAAAATGTTGGGAGGTGTCTTTAAAATTGACTGGATTTGCAGGTAAATCGCTGTTCATTTATGTTGCTGTCAGTAACAAGGCATTATAATACCACTTCTGCATGTTACTCACTCAAGTGCTGACCGCATCCTTCTGAAACTCGACTCAACCAGAGATGTGTCCTCCAATATCCCCAAACCATGCCTCTATGTTACTCTCCTTGAGACTCAGGTCTGTACCTGGCATGTGCAATGGAAAATACATGGGTTTTTTTAATATAGACAATGCATTATAGAAAGACTATTTTTTTTTTTAATATAAACGATTTTTTAACACTTGATTGCATTCCTTCACTGATCTTTTGCACTGAAATCAGAAAACTGTATTCTACGTGTTTGAGTAAAATAACTGCTCACTTGAACAGACAACAGTGAATATAAGGGAAAAAATCCTTTAAGGACAAATCTGTCTTTATCTGACTGAACAAAGAAAATGCTACTGTTGTAAAATAACAAATAGTACAGGTATTTTGTATGATGTGTAGGTTGTGAGCGGTATGTTCATTGATGTAACCGAGTATGTTTTCACAGAAAAGGTTTTAAAACTCTTAAAGAAAAAAATTATAGTAGTCCTGTGAGATACATAGTAGCATGGTTGTACAAGCACTTCAGGCTGCCTGAAAGACTAAAGTGGGACTTCAAATTAGAGAAAAATCTAGGTTGGAAATGTCCTCTGGAAGCTATTGACTCCCACTCCAGCTCAAAGCAGTTCTAGCTTCACAGTTACGTCACATGCTCAGAGACTTTTTTCAGTAGGTACCATGAGTTACCACATCACATAGAGACTGGTCAGTGTATTCAGATGGTGAGATAATAAACAAGCACAATCTCGATAGTGCACAAAGACCAAAAGAATTTTCTTTGGAATGATGGTCTGACATAGTATGGACTATATTAGTTAATACTGGAAGAAGTCAAAGTGAAATCTCCAGTTACCAATACATACTACATAAGAATACATTCAGAGACCTGACAGTGCAAAGGATAACAATGCTATTTTGTATGTAATACCCTGCTGTATGCGTTTTTAAATCTTTCCGTAATGAAAAACAGAGACAAAACTATAAATGGTGCCACTTGCATATTTAGGCGGGAATTGCCGTTCACTAAGTCTGCTCACCTGACCAATCCTTGGAACGAACATAAGCCAGTAAAGATTGGACGCGATGGACAGGTTTGTTAATTATTACTTTTTTCCTATAACCTGTATCTTCTAGTGCTTGCTTTCAGCTTTGTATGTGCAGATTAGGAGTGTTTTAGATCAGTTGTTACTTGCAGTAGAGTGCTGTAGCAAAGGCACTCTTTTTCCTTCTTCCACAACAGCATTAGAATAAAGCAGAAAACAATATGGTGCCAGTTCTGTTGTCATCTTTGCAATTAACAGTGTTTGCTTCAAAACTGTGTGATATTTTGGATTTGAAATGTAACGTGCCTTGCATTGTACGGTGTGCAAACCATATAGCATCAGTTTTAAGAACAAGTTCTGGTGTTTCCAGCTGTGTTCTGCATTGCAATTTTTTTTTTATATGAACTATTGCTTAGGAGGTAGACTGCCATTAAAAAGTATATGCTAAGCAAATTTTGAGTGGGGGTGGCTCTTTGTCTTGTCAGACGTATCAGAGTGTGGGTATGTAGCTGCTGTCATCAAGTAATCAGGCCTTGGGTAAAATAACGGGTTCTGCTTTCTTGCAACAAGATGGGAGTTGAATAATCCCCATATTTAAAGGAAAATGTCAGTTCTGTACTGCATTGTTTTGCCCATACATGCGTTTGCTTTGTTGTGTAGCAGAAGTAAAACAGTAGTATTGGTCTTGGTTTTAGTTTAGTGTGAATTTGAAAAAAAAAAAAAAGGATTTCAGTTAACTTTGTTTCTATTAAATGGTCAAGGAAATATATTTTTTGGATGTTTTGTCCACTTCACAGTACCGTTACAATCTGGACATGGGTTTCATCTTTTTTCGTAAGATTACTATACTGTTAGTTCTGGGCAAGCATTGTCTGATGCTTGCTCTCCCTGATTTCAACTCTGCTTATTTCCTGAAGCGGTTGTCGTTTATCCCTTTACATTTATGTAACTCTGAATGGATCTCTCTTCTGAGGATGTGTACATTGAAATTCTGCCTTTACAACATCATTTGGGAAGGCATTACGCAGGCCTGCTAGTCACCAGGTTGAAGAAGCACTTTTTTGGATTGTTTCATACCTGGCTCCTGCTAGCTTCATTTGATAGCCCCCAAGTTCTTGTACTGGAAGAGAGAATCAGCAAGTTGATCTCTCTCCTTCTCCAAATAACTTGTGGTGTCCGATGGTCCCATTATATCCACCTTGTTCCCCACACACCACGTATTTCTCTTTTAATCCAGACTGAAGAGACACGACCTGCTCAGTCATTGCATGTAGGAATTGTTGCACTCATTCAGTTATTCTTGGTGCCCTGCTTTGAAGCTTTTCCATTTCTACTGTCCCCCTGTTTTTTGACATGCAGGGATCAGAACTGCACCCAATATTAAAGGTGTGGGTGGAACATGAACTTCCAGTGTGGTATAATGATTTTCTTGTTTTGTGTTCCTTTCCTAATAATCCTGAACACATAAATTACTTGTTTTAACTGATGTCAGACATTGAGTGGGTATTCTCATGGAGCTGTCTACCATATGAAGAACTCATTTTGAGTGGTAATAGTCAACTTCATCAGGCCACGGCTTTATATGTGAAGCTGGAGTGGATTTTTTTCCTACGTCTGTCACTTTTCTTTCTGTAATAGGTGATCATTTTCTTTGTGATGAAAAACACTCCTCTGATTTTTGTAGCAAAACAGTGATGTGGCCTGTATGTCTCATGGGAAGATATGGTTGCCCCAAGTGTTGGACTAATTTATGAAAATTCTAAGTAGTGGCTAAAGAGTGAAAGGTAATGTAAGTGAATTTTGCTGTCTCTAGAGATACTGAAATCTCTTCAAAGTGTCCTTTTTTTTTTTTTTTTTTTAAAGTGTATGTTGTCAGTGTATTTGGGGAGAGTTTCATTTCTTCAGTTTATAAACCACTACTGAACTTCTAACTAATTCTAGGAAATTGAGCCGGAATGTGGAACCCAACTTTGTCTTCTCTTCCCTCCCGATGAAAGTATTGACTTGTATCAAGTCATTCATAAAATGAGGCACAAGAGAAGAATGCACTCACAACCCCGATCAAGAGGACGCCCATCCCGTCGAGACCCCGTTCGGGACGTGGGAAGGTTAGAAACGTTCTTTGGACTGATAATAGGCACATGTATCAGAATAACGTGATGGAGGAATGTCATTCGTCAAAGCTTTCCCTGCGATAAAGAAGAGAGAAAATCCTCAAATCAAGCTGCATGGACAAGTTTGTGGCTTCATTGAGGATTTCACATGGTTCCCCGGTCTGTCATTTTTCAAGAGGAAAATGGGGATCTTTGCTTTTGCAGAAAAAAGCTCTTAAAGTGCTGTCTCTAGTTTAGACTAGATCATTTATTGAGCTAATGCAACATGTAATGCTAGCTGTAGGTAAGCTCGGCTTGATTATGAGCAGGCTAGATGGAGAGGAGGAAATATTTATATGCCAAAAATGTGTTAATATCTTGTAAAAGCCTTTTCTTTCAGGTGTGTCTCTGGATAAGCCTTATCAAATATGGGACTTTTATAAGGATCACTTAGAATTTTGCAGAAGATGCCGCCTCATTTTGAGGATAAAATATTTAAGTTATTTTGATATTCAAGAGGAGCATTATTGGGACTGTTTCAAATTGTGTCACCGTGATGTGTTAACCCCATTGCCAAATATTCTCTAACATGTAACCACTGAATTCACACATCTTGCTGAGCTTCTGAAAACAGTAGGTTCTTCCCAAAAGGGATCAAGTGGCCCTTGGAGACCCGGCAACAAACCAAAAAGAATGGCTGTTGCTGTGTCTGTATTTACAACCTTTCCAGATGCTGGCAGTACCTGTGGACTTAAAATATTTTTAGAGGATCGACATGGTTATTGATCACTGCTATATGAACTTAACATCATTTTCCAGAAAAAAGGGGGTATAACTTGTTACAGAATTGGAGAAGTCTTGGCAAAGAACTGATATTAGCCCTTCTGCCAAACACCTTTTCCCCGTGGTAGCCACTTTGCATACAGACTGATGTATGGTTTGGGCTGAAACCTTTGGTTAAGTTTCCTTTTTGTGGAAACGTCCTGTGGTAGGTACAGAGCCCCAACAAGAGTCCCCATTTCCTTGAGCTTAAAAAAAAAAAAGGACACTGTAACGAGTAGGTAGGAGGAAACCTGGCAGCACCCCCCTATTTTTGGCTTTAAAGGACTGAACACCGAGATGGCTTTTGGAGTTAAGCTAAGAGGTTTCCAGTGCAATAAAGTATATACAAGTGAAGGTTTTGCAATGGACTGCAAACTATACATATAACACCACCACACCTTCTCAAGCCTGCCAGGGCCTCCATTTATGTATGTGGCTTACAGCTTAAAGTCAGTAGTTGGACTACTATATGAACTGTTTCTATCATATTTTATACCGGTCGTAAATGCACTCTCAAAACTACAAGAAAGCGGTATGTTTATTCTTTACACCAGCTTTTATTTTCTTTGATCTGAATTTGCTGTAGATGCAACTGCTTTGGTTTTTGGGCTTATTGCTTATAGTAAAGAATCTGCTTCCGTTTTAAAAAGCTTAGTAAGTGGGTATGGTGGGTTTTAAAGACTGAAGTGGGGGAGGGGGGAAGAAATTATGCTATTTATAACTAAAAGCTATATGAGCTTGTTACTCAGCCAGCAAGTTGCACAGTAATTAAGTAATTTAAGAAAGTGTTCATGTCTTGTCTTAAGAAATTATATTGCTGGAGTGGGGTGGGGGAAGGAATGGATTTTTAGCTGCTTTGTGTTTAGAAACACTGTTATGTTAGAATTGGAGTCTCCCATTAATGTTTATGTACCTTGATGGAACAAAATTAGCAGCCCTTTTTCAGTTCTTTATTAAACATAACAGCAACTGGAATGTACCTTTATAAGGAAGAGCAAAGTTCTTAACATCTCTTCTGTCAAAGAGCTTTTGTATAGAAAGGAGCCCTAATTATTTTAATTATTAGGAAGCTTAAGCACTCCTAAACTCTGTAAAATGCACCAATCCATTCCTGGTAAATTGCTTAGAACAGAAATTATTAGAAATAATTTAACTGGCCTACCCAATTAGGAAAGTTACAGTGAAAGAAGCAATTTCACACAGCATACAGAGTTTTGTTTATAAATGTTATGGAAATAGACCTTTCATAGAATTCTTTACCCCATAGCTATCAAATGCAGCAGTCTCCATGCCCTCTGACTGCAATGTTCTGTGAACTCTTTTGTTATCCGATAGGTTGTTTCAAAATGTAATGTGAAAAGTGTAATGTTAATGCCTAAGTTTGAGTTTGGTTTAGACAAATTTGTTACCTTTTGTTTGATATGAAGGTACAGTTGGGTAGAGTGCCTTCCTTAACTACCAAAATTCCTGTAGACAGAAAGTAACAGTAGAGGGTATGCAATTGTTCCTGATTATATCAGTTCAGATTTAAAGCTGTAGAATATTTTGAAGCAAATGGAATTCAGAATTATTAAATTGAGATCCTGGGTAGCTCAAACTGTGCTGTGACGAACGCTTCAAGCAACCTTGTTTAATCTTTGATATCTAATTTGTGTAGGCGTCGACCAGAAGATTATGATATACATAACAGCAGAAAGAAACCAAGGATTGACTATGCCCCTGAGTTTCACCAAAGACCAGGTTAATATCTTACTCTGAAGATTTGCGTGCACCAGTTCACAAATGCTTTCTCTTTTAGCATGTCCTCATTCGTTCAAAAGTAAAATATTGATACAACTGGGATATAAAAATGTGATTTGTCCCAAGGGCTGCCTGCTGATTTAACCCATCTCTCACACAAGTCAGTGACACTGTTTCACTGGTTTGAGAGAGAGCTGAGTTAACTATGCTGAGGCCTTTGTAAGAGCCTCAGAAATGTGTACACTGTTGTGAACGATCCTCTCAAATGCTTTGTTAATATGGGCACAAAAATTGGTCTGACCTACTTGTCAAGGTGCTAATCATCAAATGAAGATGTTTATCAGAAACTTCCAGCTGGGAAAGTCAGCTGAGATGACTAGCAGCCCCTGTTCAGAGATGACAGTAGATGTTCAGTTTTGTTTTCAGAGAGAGTTTTTTTACAACCTTGACATGAGGAGGTGAGGGGGAAATTTCCCTGCATTTTACAAGAGGATCTAATGATGAGTTTGAGAAAGGAATTGTGTTGTTGTCCAGAGAGAAATGTTTGCAATGGCAGTGCAGCAACAGCACTGGTCATAGTGCAGGGGTTTTTTTTCCTCTTCAGAAAGCAGCTGTTAAGAAATTGTTACTTTTAATCTACCAAATCGTGCTTCACAGCTGTTGGAAAAGTGTATTTCACTATTTCAGTGGTAGATTTCTAAATCTCATAAGAACCTGCATTTATCTGTCAAGCCTGTGTTCTTTGATGCCAAAAAGAGTGTTGTTGCTGCTCTTTCTAAGACCATTGTTTAAAGGAAAAAAAAAATTTAAAAATAATGAAGCTCAAAAGCATTATTTTATGAGCACAAGCATGCCTGGTGTTTTGCACTATTTTACTGAGCTCTTTAAAGCTTACTTCCTGGGATTTACTGAAACCGTAAGAATTCTTTTCCCTGTGGGGCTTTTCCAGATGCTTCTTAGGTTGTTTTTAATTTTCTGTGTAGCATTGTACCCAAAACTTAAAAAGAAATCAGCTTTAAGAGTTGCCCACAAGAACATTTTCTACTGACTGCACAGTTAGTAAATAGTAACAGCTACATACGAACTGCCAAGAGACAGTACTCTTCAAATTCATGGGCATTCCCAATTCATTTGACTAAATTTCAAGTCTTTATTTGCACAGTTACCCCCTTGCATATTTATTTGTACTATGTGCAGATTCCTGTGGGTTTATCTGTGCCACTTTTTTGTTTTACATTATACTATTTGTCTTCACTCTCTATAAGAAGTTCAAAGTTTTTGAGAATTAGTTTAAAAGTGAGGGTAGTAGCAGGTAGACACAATTTCATAGCTGGCACAAAATAAAAGGATAGTTTCTATTGAGTATGTTTTTAAGAGTGTAAATGTGAGATGGTAAATTGAATTAATACTGCTTGATGTTCGAACAGGGTATATAAAGGACCCCAGATATCCCGAAGTAGACAGGTAAGGTGTGTTCATGTTACTCATTTTATGCCCTGTTAACTTGTCTATATGGATAAATTGGATTTAGTTCTATAAATTTTTATTCCCAACAGACGATTTTCAGGAGTTCGACGAGATGTGTTTTTAAATGGGGTAAGTTTGTGCATGCACATTTTTGGGGAACTTTTATATTCAACTTTCTGCGCTTCCAAAGAACACTTATCACAAATTTTAATGTTACTGTCTTTCATTTTAGTCCTACAATGATTACGTGAGGGAATTCCACAACATGGGACCACCACCACCGTGGCAAGGAATGGTTTGTGTCTTGTTGAATTCAATTTTTCTCCATAGAATATGGCTGGTTTTGTTTCCCTCTAGAGGAGCCTGGCATATTCAGTGTGCATTCAACTCTCCCCTTTTCCTAAAATGTATTTTTGCTGTAAACATTTTAGGGGAAAATATTAATATCAAGTATTTTGAAATTCACTTAGCTCTCAGCAGTAGTCTGGCATTCTAGTAAACAGTAAGGTAGCTGGACTCTGCCTTGGTTTGAATCTACAAGAAACTGAAAGCTCTGAGGAAACAGTAGAACCCTCCTTTAGCCTACACAAGAGGGTGTAATAACATTTTGTATTCTGCTAAATGTTCATAGTAATTGGCTTTCTCTCAAACAGCAAATGCATCAAACAGGTGGACTTGCAGAAGAGGCTGATGGAATGAGCTGATGTGCTCTAGCGCTGTGCAGTGGCTTGCTTTTGGCTCTGGCAGTGAAGCATGCAGGAACGTAGCAAAGTGGACTGCGCAACATAGTTAAAATAAGTCCCCCCGTATACAGCCTCCACTGAAATGCAATCTTTTCCCAGTCAGATGAACAGATACCTCAGTGCACATATCTACATCTCTGCAGATAGAAATTAACTGATAGTGTGTCAGGAGGAGTAGTCATTATAGCAAGTTATTTTGATTACATCTAATAAGTCTGGCCTGATTTTGCGTAACTATAATGAGTCTTTTGGCTCTTGTGTATACTGGCAATGAGCAAAAAGCAGTGCCAGATGTAGAGATGCTCCTGTAGCCTCTAATTTTTCTCAGCTGAAACACAGCTATGGTTTGTTATAACTGAAGGAAGTGAACGAGCTTGTCAGATGGGAAGAAAAAAGATTTTTCAAACACAGCTAAACCTCCAGAAACTTTTTTTTCTTCTCTCCCCTCTTCCCTATTTTGCATGGTGTCCAAGTAGTCATCCTGAAATCCCACACTTCCACTTACTTTCTTTGTAACAAAAATGTAAGCCATGATGGTTTGGTAATATGGGAAAGGAAGGCCTTACTGATTGAAGAAGTGGAAGAAATCAGCCAAAATATGTCTTATTAAAAAAAAAATAAATCTGCCATTTGTCAAATAATTTGTCTTGCAAAGTAAGGGTTCAGTTAAAATAGAAACGTATTCATAAGGAGTAACACTGAAAAGACTCGTTCTGTAAGAGCTGGCTGGTTTGGACAGAATTCATATTCCATATGCATAGGTTTAAAAAAACCAAACCCACCACATTTAAGTAGCAGAAGTTTTATGTACAGTATCATGTTGAGGCAGATATGGAGGGAGGGCATCTTTGGTTTTGGGGAGTGTGTTGACCAAACTTCTAAAAGCAGTGGTAGAGAGGTAGTAAAGCATGCCAACTTAGTGGAAAGTAGTCTGCCATTCAGTTAGGAGGCTGTAATCGGATATATTTAGTTGTTGTGTTCTCCATCTGAAAGTAACCTGTGTTTTTAATTACCAGTGCTCAGCCTTGTGTGCATTCCTTTGCTTTGAAACACTAACAAACTTCCTGTAACTTTCTTGTAGCCACCGTATCCAGGTATGGAACAACCACCACACCACCCTTACTATCAGCACCATGCACCTCCTCCTCAAGCTCATCCTCCATACTCAGGACATCATCCTGTACCACATGAAGCGAGATACAGAGACAAACGAGTGGTGAGTGGCCAGAGAGACAGGGGGATGCAAGTCTGCAGGCTAGAGTAGGAATCTGGGATCCAGTTATAGCCTAACCTGAGCTTTGTTGACTGTGATAAACTGCATTTTTATGACCTGTAGTAGTGTTCCCTAGAAAGATCGGTTATTTAGATTGACACTTCCAGCAAATTTGAAAACCTTTTCTCTCCCAGGTGAGGTAGAAGCACAAAATTTTCCAACTCTTAAACTCAGGGGTGTTTTAGATTGGCTTCCAGCTGTCCAGCTCTGAATGTTTTCATGCTGAAGCCCGCTTTGAATAAGGACACACCTGTCACATTGCCTGTGCTCATGCACAACAAATTACTTTATCGGCAGAAGTTTGTGTTCTACTATTTTTTACAGGCACATTAGAAAACAGGGCAGATGGTTAAATTTCTGTCAGTTGGCTTAGAAGGCTCCTTAGCCTTCAGGTCTCTTGCTGATATCTGGCACTTGAACCCCAGCTTCTGCTCATGGATGCTGGACACTTTGGATTTGTTTGGGCTTTCTGCAGAGGTACAGCCAGCCCTGTGAATAAGGGGGGGACTTTTAATATGAGAAGGAAAATAAACAGAGCTGTCCTTTCATCACAGCACGACTATGACATGCGAGTAGACGACTTTCTTCGCCGCACACAAGCAGTCGTGAGTGGTCGGAGAAGCAGGCCACGGGAGAGGGACCGGGAGCGGGAACGGGACCGTCCTAGAGACAACAGAAGAGACAGAGAACGCGACAGAGGCCGTGATCGGGAAAGGGAGAGAGAGAGGATTTGTGACCGGGACAGAGACAGAGGTGAAAGAGGTAGATACCGAAGATAATCTATCTGGAACCAGTGCTCACTTGAAACAAAAAAAGCTTGTATTTTTTTGTGTGTTTACAAGTAGTACATTTTATTTTCTGCTGTCTACTTAAAGTTCGTTGTGTAGAAGGATTTATAATGACCCTCTCTATTCCAAGCATGCAATGAATTATGAACTGGAAAAAACTCAAATAGGCCAAAAATAAAATACGCAAAGCTGACACTCAACTTCACGTTTCTATTGGAACAGAGTTGGAAACAGCTAAGAATGTAGATATTGATTAATTAATTCTCAATAAGTGTTCATCTACTTAGTGACTTCATTCTAGGTTTTTGAATACTGATGGATAACTGCCTTTTTTTTTTTTTTTTGCTTTGATGTTTTCTTCCTGTAGTTTCATATGGTTCGATGGGAGAATGCTGCTATCAAGTATGCAAATATTGAAGTTTGAATTTTTTTTTTTTTGACTGTATGGCAGTGTTGTAGCAGCCTTTTTTTTCTTTCCCCCACCCCATTTTTTAACCCTATCTGTAAAGTCAAGTGTTTTTTTCAGTCTTCAGTAATAAAAGCAATATTAAGAAGACACTATTGATATCTAATTTTTAGCCTTTTTTAAAAATCTTCCCATGTTCAGTAACATTTTGGTCAATTCTCTTGTCTAGTCTCCTTCCAAAATGTACACATTGCTTGGAATGTTCACAACCTGCGTGTGTGGAACCAGAAAATATTGCTGTATTCTACATTGCTACCATTTTTTTTATAAAAATAAATTGGTAACTATTGAAATGTTTAAAACGTCACATCAGGTTTCTTTATTTTCTAAGCTTGCTAGATTTGATAGATTCTGGCAGTTCTAGGAAAACATTTGTGTTCAAAAACAGTTTAAATGTTCATGTGGTAGGTGAAGTTGATTTGAAGCCTGAATTTAGGAAAAGGACTGCTGAAATAAAAGGTAATTGCTTTTCTGTTTCCACAGTGATGTAGTCAGCTTACAATTCCTGCAGCTCATCAGAGTTAATATTGTTCATATTAATCATACAGTCTTTAAGCTATTGAGAGGCTGTCCTTGGCCACAGTCATATCTCTCTCAGAAATGTGTTAGTTCTGTAAGATTCAGATGCTCCCCATGTGTTCTTTGTAGTGAAAACTGCATCACTTTTTATTTCTCTTAGATAGGAAATATTTTAACCGAAATGCCAATGGTAAAACTGGGGGGGCGGGGGAGGAGGAAGAAAAGTAAAACTTGTAGTGAAAGTTCTTCAGTTTCTTTAGCAATTTCCAATTTTTCAAAACTTGTAAAAGTAGCACTGCTTGGGTGGACTTCATAAACTTTCTTCATCATCTGATCATGTAACAAAGCCAAACTGTAGCATGTGTTTTAAAGACCCAAGTTCCACTGTGCTAGGTGCTGCAGATGTTTTTATAAATGGCAGTACAGGATTGGCCACAGTGTGGCAGCTGTGGAAGCGTGTTTTTTAGATCTGCCAATAATCTGGGCTCTGTTTATTTTAGTCTACAATTCCAGTAGAAATCTCCATGTGTTAAGCAAAAAGTTAGACCTCCAACATGCAAGTATGTGTGGATTCTTTAAGCAGCACAACAAGCTGCACGTTTGGGTTCCTCAAAACAGTTTATTGTTCACGGAGAGGTGTGCATGCTAGCTGTAGGGTCAGATCAGTGTGACAAATTTAGTATACATACTGTGTCTAATTGGAGAAATGCATCATCGAACACCTTCCTACTTTGATAACTCTCTGCTTTTATATGCAGATTCTAAAATGAAGAAATGAAGAGGGGGGGTTGGTTTTGCTTGGTTTTTGGTTGGTTGGTTGGTTTGTTGTTTGTTTTTTTTTTACTTTTTAAATTCAGTACTAGATAAGCTGAATTTTTCTGAGTAGGTTACTGAAAAGAAGCACCCCTCCTTACAGTGACTATGGAGCACTTTCTCTCTCTGACTTTTCCCAGCTATCCTGTTACCAGTGTCCTTTGTTAGCCCTGTCTGACCAATGCCTATGGAGTGTTCTAGGAGGCTTGCTGGCCTTCAGGCATCTGAACTGACATCTCAGCAACTGGGTGATTGGGGCTGTTAGTGATCAAACTCGATGGAGCTGTGAACAGTTACAGCAAACTCTTTCAGATCTGGGGCCTGGATGTCACACTGTTCTATTTTCTGTTCACTATGCATATTTTAATATGCATATTCCTGCATATCATTCCATCATGACAGTAGGAACAGTGTACCAAAAATTGCCATGAGATACAGTAGTCTTGTTCTAACCCCTCTTCAATTTGGAAACAGTTCACTTGAGCTTTTGTATATGTTGTAGTATGAACAGATTTAATCAGACATTGAAACGTGACAATGCTAATAAAAAGTTGATGAGATATAAGGAATTTTATTATGTAAACAAATAATCATGTTTTCTCAGCCGGTTCTGTTTGAAAACAATTCCAGAGTACAGCAAATATCAGTTAAAATTGGAGCAGGTTCTTTCTCAAGTAAGCTGGCACATAATAACCTTACCTAGAACAGGAGGTCTTAACTAGCAGCATTTTAGAAGACACCTTTGACAACTGAAGAAGTACTGCCTTTAGTACCAGTCTTACCTGACCCAAGAGCAGCATTATTTTCCCTCAAACTTTGCAGGCAAGGCAAGTGACCAGTGTACTGTTCCCACTTGTAATGTTACTGCTTTGCAAGTTCCCTCTCTAGAGTTTTTCTTGCATGGCTCAGAGGCATTTGGGGTTTAAAACAGGCAAGTTCCTGACAGAGGTGGTTTTCACATCCCTGCAGTGTTGCAGTTAGAATGATGGCCTGTGCAGGAGGACTCCAGACTGAAAGGAAAAGATAAATGGTTCCCAGAAAAGCAATTTCTCTAATGGTCTTAGGACTCTGGTCTCCCCTCAGCTGCCAAGTAGTCAGTGCATTTGCCACTTGCAGTGCCCAATTTTTAGGATCACAGCCCTTCAGCTGGGCACTTTTTAGGAGCCTGTGATCTTAGCTTCACTGTCCTGTCTGGAGAGACTCTGACAGGAGAGGCATTATGGTTGAGAATCATCGAGCCTGGGTGACACTAGAGGAGAGGACAGAGTTAAGGTAAGGATACTAGTTGCAGACCCACAGTATCACACAGAGGAAGGCTGAATTTATGGAATATACCCAAATGAATTTAAAAAGTTAGAGCAGTAATTACCATGGTAGGGACCATGTATGATCAGCTAACATGGTCCCAAGGGCTAAAGCAACTATAATTCAATTTTATTTAGGCCAGAAGGAATTTGCTGGCTAAGCAAGCAGCTCTTCCCCACAACAGCTTTGTATCATGACCCTGTTCAGTGGGGCACTTCATGATATGCCCAGTTTAAAGCACATCCTAATAAATGCCTTGCTGAATCAGCCTAGGAGAAGAAAAAGTGCTGATGAGAACAAGATGTCTATTCTTTCTTCCTCTTTGCAATCCTGCCACATCTTCTACAGCAACATAAGCAACACTTAACAAGAATGAAGACAGCAATGGCTACACAGGTGAACAAGAATGCCAGAACATCCAGGGAGTGGTACTGGTACCAGGTGAGATGGTGAGAAGCTGGTCTCAAGTGCTTTGCTCCTTTGTGGCGCATGACAAATTCAATCCAGAAGACAGCTCTGTCCAGAGGCTTAACTGGCTGGTCATGTTGTATCTTGGATAACTTCAGAGCATTTTCCTTATAGCTGGGGAGAAAAAAAAAGAAAAAAAGGAAGAAACCAAGGAGATTTCTCACTGATTCCTGAAACAACCTGTTCAGCACCTGGCAGTCCTCTTGAGGAAGGTAGACAGCCCTACTTTTCCTTTCATCAGTCTTATTTAAATATATTTGAAACTGGTCCAATTTATTCCTGTATGCATAAAATTGGGTTAAAAGTACTAATAGAGAAAGCCAATATTTTGCAAAGAAATCTTATCAGAAATTATTACAGATACTCCTTAAAAAAGCAACATGGAAACATTTGCAGCATTTTATGTACCAATATAATACGGTGTGCTGGTTTTGGCTGGGATGGAGTTAGCTTTTTCTTCACAGTAGCTGGTGTGGGCCATGTTTTGGATTTGTGCGGGAAACAATGTTGATAAAATCGGGATGCTTTCCTTACTGCTGAGCAGCCCTTATACAGAGCCAGGCCTTTTCTGCCTCTCACCCCACCCCACCAGTGAGGAGGCTGGGAGTGCACAAGGAGTTGGGAGGGGACACAGCTGGGACAGCTGACCCCAACTCACCCAAGGGATATCCCAGGTCATATGGTGTCATGTTCACCAATAAAACTAAGGGGAAGGTAGGGGAGGCTGGATACACAAGATATCATCCAGGTTGTTACAGGTCACCTCCCACATGGCTAACTCCCTCAGATACTAGATACCTCCATCAGTGTTGGTCCATTTGCTTCAGGAATTTGAAAGTTCATATTGAAGGAACACCTGTCACTCACACATGACAGGAGTTGCTGCCAAAGACTGAGGACTTCTGCATTTTTTCCAATCTCTCTGTCAATGGCGTTAGCCTTAGCATGCTTCTGGCCTTCCTTACCCTCTTAAGTCCTGAATGATAGGTATGGTAACCTAAGGATATTGGTAAGTCAGGGGTAGGATAAAGAACTGTTGTGACTACAGACAGAGAAGACCTAATATTAGTGCCTCCAGAGGATTTACTCTAGCAGAGAACGGTCTCAAGAGCTGCTCTGGGCTTTCCAAAACTTTTTCTTGAAGGGATCATAAAATGTAAGGAAAATCAAATTGTTGATCTCTCCTATTTGAGAGATGCTGATTCTCAGAAATGAAGGATGGTTTTCCTCTGAAACCCAAGCTCAGCTACTCTGCATTTTCCATCCAAGAAGAGCTAGCAAAATTTCTCACATCAGCAGCACAGGATTTTAATAACCTCAGCCTACTGTAAGGCAAGAACAAAACTCACGTGGAATTGTAAATGACTGTATTCAGTGCATCAACCAGGTCCTGAGTCTTCAGTGTGTTGAAATCCACATGAACTGCAGCTCCCTTTGCCACTACATGAGCAATGTTGTCGTGCTGGTCAGCAAACATGGGAATCCCAACCATTGGGATCCCATGGTAGATGGCTTCATAGAGCCCGTTGGTCCCACCGTGAGTAATAAAGGCCTTTGCGGAGGGATGTCCTGGAACAGGGAAGGAGAGGCGCATGTAACAGCAGCTGTGGCAGACTGCACTGACTGGGATGTGAGCGCTGCAGAACACTGGGGCAAATGTACTGCCAGAGAAGGGAACAGCCCTTGACCTCTGGCTCAGCAGCAGAGCTTGCACACTGAGCTTTCATGCATTCATACTTTTTTAATGCAGTGTGTGAATCATCATGTCCTGCCAGACTACCCCAGTTACTTCAGCCCTCCTGCTCTTGTGCAGTTCTAGTTTTCACATGGTATCAGGTTCACAACAGCCTCCTGCTTCAGCCTTGCTTAGGTCAAGCATTTTGAAGAATAAGCCTTGGAGATTAACTGCAGAGGCCAAATCCAACTCCAGAGTACATCTCTACTTTGGTATTTACTCCTGCCTACAGGTGTTTTTGAGCCTTTCCAGACAACTGCCACCAAGCTCTGTAAGTCAGAGCCTTTTAGGAAATTAAGGCTCCCAAGAGCAAAGCTCTGCAGCTTAAGTTATGAAACTAAGTGTATCCACAAGTGTTATATGGTGCTGGTCCTTTAATTACCCATTTCAGTGGAAAAACAAACAGTTTTTCCAAGAATACAGTCTATCCTACATAGAATCAGTCTCACCAAGCAGGTCATTTTGGGGTATCCAGTCATAAATCCTGGTGTTGGAGCCCAGAGTTTCTGGTTTTTTCCCTTTGTACCGCCAGAGGACCTTGAACAAATGAAGAATAAGATAAACATGGTGCATGCAATGTGCCATTAATGTATTATTGCATGTAATGTAGGGCTTTATCTCAAACCCATGTGCCTTTTCCCAGTAATTCAAATAGCTTCGGCTTCAGTTGAACTCTTTGATTAATTATTATGTGCATGTTATAAAAATCAACTGAAGTGATCTCTGTATTTTGGCCTATGGACACACCTCCACGTAATTTGGTTCAGAGGTGAAACACCAGAACTCCCCATGAGGTAGCTCAGCAGTCTGCCTCTCTGAGAGAGAGCCCAGTGTCCCGGCTGTAGCACATCCAGCAGGGATGCAGATAAAAAACAGGCCAGTTCAAACTTAAAAGTCTCACTGAAGGCAACAGGAGTGAAAAAAACAAGGCAAGTTGTTTTAAGCTTGAAAGGAAATTCACCTTCTGTGGAAGCTGGCTGAGGGCTTTGGCAATCACATTACTTTTTTCATCACTTAGGTTGTAGACCATTGACCCAAGAGAGAATACCACAATGCCGTGTTCCCCGGAGCTCTGAACAAATTCTTCCATTTCCTAGGAGAGGCAGAAAACATACCAAGAGTAATTATTCCATGCGGATTGCACAGGTTTCTGTGAAAAAAGGGCATAACCTTTTTAGTTTATCAGGGAGATGGTCATGGTGTATGAGCACCTCCACTGACAGAAGGGTGTTACCAAGACAGACCTGGCCCTGAGCAAAACAGTTTCTCCCCAAGAAGGAGCAGGACAAGTTGAGACAGGTGACAGACACTTTGTCTTTTGGAAAGAAAATCTACCAGTTTCAGGACGCATTTCTTTTGGAGCACAAGCAGCAGGAATGGATCCTGGCACCGTCATGAGCCAGCCACACCCTGTGGCCCCCTCTGCAGCTTAGTCATGGTTCTGGATTTCCCTAGAACAAGTACTTGGCATTACATAACTCTGCAGGAAGGGGCCATGCTAAAAACTGACAGGGTTTTTCAGCATCCTGATCACAGACTCATTGAGTCACTGCCATCATTTCGTTAGTCAGACAGTTCTCTTGTTTCTTGCAACACACCACATTGGTCAGAAGATTTTCTACAAATCAGACTGATAGGTTTTCCTGTTCCTTTTTTTTAGTTAGTGTCATGTGAAATGGCAGTAATATCCGAAAGAGAATGGTTATCCATTTCCCCCAGTCTCAACCCCTGCTACAGGGGAGTGGTAAGGGAGAAGAGAGTTAGAAGGTTTTTTTTTTTTAAATAGACAACTTGCACTGAAAATGGCCTACATATTCTGAGGCTCCTACAGGAATGATAATCTAGACCTGAGCTTGTCATGTTGCCATCATCAGTATCTGGGAGTTTTAAATTCCAATGGAACATGGCCATTCACAGCAGAGTGTAGGCTGGAAATGATCAGGTCTTTTACTCCCTTTAAGATGTCTTAAACTAAGTACAATAGAAAAAGTGTTTCTCACTCATCTCTTTCTGCAAGTCTTGACCCCATTTTAGTTAAAGAACTTGTCCTGTCACAGTGCCTTCTTGCATCAGGTATTTCAATGTTATTGTGGGCTCCAAGTCTGTATCTTATAATTAAATCTTACACTTAACTACTCTGAGGTAGCCCCTATTTTTCCCAAAACAGACACTGTATTCCCCCATGCTGACGTTCACTATCCTCTTTTAAGACAGCAGGCTGTAACCCTGTAACCCCAGCCCTCAGTTGGAGGGACATGGACAGATGCTAAATAGCTCCATGCTCCCCACCAGCAGCAGAGTATTTCTTTAAGAATGAGCTTTCTCAGGACATGGCTTGCATGGTTGATCAGGGAGAGAAACAGTCTTTGTTCTGCTGCACAACCAATCAGCCAACAGTAGAGCAAAGCTGGAGTACCTTTGGTAGTGGCTTTGCAGGCTGGCAATGAAGTCCTCCAACAAACTCAAAGTTGGGCAGGAAAGGGCGTGGAAATTCAAAATCCCAGTAAGTTCTGATTAACCATATCTCTGCTTTCCCAATCGTCTCACACAGCGTTGTGGGTCTTCCTGCGGACAAGGTACAAGAGGTTTAGAACATGCACGGGAGTGACCTTGTTATCTGTAGATTGCAAAACAGGAGCCTTACCTTTGTCTTTTGGAACTCCCAAACAGTGTAATCTATCAAACCATGCATAAAATGAAAACATTCACAAATCTGGACCTATTCCTTGCCCTCTCCTGTGTTCAGCCTTGGCAGGTGGCCACGAACAAGGCAATACAATCTTTAAAAGGATTTTGAACCTTCAGGATTAATTTAGAGCAGTACAAGTGGGAAGCATTTATTATCTGTAATATAGAAGTGCAGTCTTGTTGCTGGAATTCTTGCCACTGAAAGACTTCATTACCTGTGCATAAAAATGCATTTTGGGGAAAGAGAACAATCACAGAAAATTTAGTTCCAAATAAAAAATAAATGAATCACAAAGTGATGATCAACTGTCAGGGAGGAGGAAAGTTTTTAAATGAAGTTCTGTAGCATTTTTCAAATGGTGACTCAGTCAGTGGCTGCTCAGACAACAATAGAAGACATGTACAGACATCCCTAGTTTTCTTCAGGACTGGGTCAGCTGCTTTTGACACATATTGGGAAAAAATGGCCAAATCCATAGATGCTTTGAATGTCTTTTTATGCAAAATACATTGTCTCTAGAAATCCATCTACAGAGAAAAATCTAACGGTAATCTAATGTTTTATAGCTTCCCATTCGGAAAAAATATATATTCTTAGATACACGTTGCAAGTTGTCTTTGCAGTATTTTCTACATAAAGCAAAACCGGGGAGTAAAAGTGTTAGAAGTATTGATGAATTATTGCCCAAATCCAGCCTAATACAAGCAGGAATCAAGCAAAATAAGCAGCAAGATAAAGGTTATCTGTCAGGCATCTTCTTATATTCCTGGATTAGTGTAATAATCTACACCAGTTTTTTTTTTCCTTTATAAAGAATAACGAGTGAGTTACAAAGTTGCTGAAGTGAAAATTAAGTCTGTATTACCCGTAGAGTGATATAAAGGTGTAATTTAGTCTTATGTGGTATTAAGAAGAAAAATCAGTCCAGAGAAGAGAGACTGGTTTGCAGAGCACAGAGGCATTCTTGGCAAACACAGGAAGAGACTGGACGGCAACAGAAGAGATGCCCTTGTGCTTGCTATTCACTCGTTATCTGCCTAAACTGGCAGATATTCTGGACAAGATTCAAAGTCCATTAACTAAAAGGTCTATTTAATAGACTTTGAATCATGCCTGAGTTGTACTGTGTTGGAACAAAATTTTCAGGTATGCATGTAATTTAAGAAGACCATTTCAAATTCTGAATGGTGGATGAAAGGGAAAGGTGACAGTTTGTAGTATTTTTTGTTCAAGAATCTGAACTCATGCTCAATATCCTGCACTATGCAGCATTGCAAGATACTTCCAGACAATGCATGTCATGTGAATGAAGGGTGCTTTTTTGCTCTGCAGTTGTCCAGAGGCAGCCAGTGTTCCCAGTTACAACAAGATTAACTCCATCTCTGTCGTGCTAATGGAGCTGTCACCGGTGCCTTACATTTAGTTAATGAGTTTGCCCTCCAGCCTTTATCTTCTGCCATCTTAATTGTGGAAGCTGGCATCATCAAGATGAAAACGCAGCAACTGTCCTCTGAAAGCTCTAAAATGAACATACAGCTCAATGCAAGAATTCACCAGCAGTATCATCATTGACAGAAATTAGAACTACGTGCTCTGTAGATCTTCAAGAGGAACTAAAGCAAAACTGCTCTCATGTCTGATAGACTAGATCAGACCTAAAAGGGAAAGCAGTGCCTCTATGAACATAACAGGACTGCCACCTCTGCTGACCTTTGAGAAACAGTATTTTGACACAACAGCATTGAAGTCCCAAACCATTCAAAAGGCACAACCTATGCAAGAGAAGAAACCACTCAACAGCTGCCTTACCTAAGACATTACTGTAGTACTCATCCAATTCATCACGCCAAACCTTCAAGGAAAATAAATCCGTGTAGAAGTAAATGAGGAAATTCTGTACTCTTTCCATAAAGGACATGTGGTGGGTCAGCCCACTTGTACTAGCAGGCACATAGGAAGGTGGGGATGGGAGCCCACCACACAGCCGCTCTACCACATTCCCATCAGAGAAGCGGAAGCTGTAGACAAAAGGGATGCCTAGGATTTCTGCAACGAGCTCCCCACCTATAGACAGGGGGTCAGCAATCAGAACATCAAACTTGGCCTGCTGCAGCTTTGCTATCAGCTGAGAGTTCGTCACCAAGGTGTCACATGTTTGTTTTGACATATTGATAAATTCCTCCAGGTCCTTTTTCATCCTCCACATGACCTCCCAGGGGAAGGCATTAGAGGCTTCGTTCAGCCAGAAATTGAGGAAGTCCTCCATGAGAGCATCCAGGGTCTTCTTGCTAAAGGGGACTTGCAGGACCTCGAAGGTGAAGGGGGAGGAAGTGTCTTGGTAGTCGATGAGCAGATTGGTTGAGGGCACCAGCACAGTCACTTCATGACCCCGGAGAACGAGCTCTTGCAGCAGCACTTTCACATTGATCCAGTGACTTGCATCAGTGGGCCAGACCACCACCTTCCCACAAAAGCCAGTACTCCAGCAGCATGCATAGGCCAAGAGCAGCCAGGGGAACTTTGGCCTCATCATCTCAGCATTCCATGTACAACTCTGGACTGACTGAACAGGAAGCAGTTCACTGCTTCACTGTGCAAACACTTTGGAGCCAACCAATGAAAGTGGCATACATTTGGTGACAAGAGTGGGAAGCGTGGCGAGAGGGCATGTCCTAACACAACGCTCATAGGAGGAGGATTGGGCAAGCAGCAAATCCCGTTCTGGAGTCTCCTGCAGAGCCACAGCATTAAAGCATCCCTGCGTTGTCAACACTGTTTTCAGCACAAATCCATCATGTAGCCCACGCAAACTAACAAAACAGGTATTGCACATGAAGCCTTAAATGTTAAACCCCACATTTAACAATAAAAAAGGCACCACAAGATCCAAACATCTCTGAGACTTACACAACAGATCACCAAACCATGCTTCTGCCAGCACAAGATTTTCGTATCATGTCAAACAGGATAAGCATCAAAAACACACAGCTAGATACTAATAGTAGGATATCTTAACAGCTTAGCTCTCAGCAGAATTCACCTTACTAGTGAAATAAAAATAAAAACACTTTAAAGTCTCATATTGAAATAATACCATTTTATCTGCCCACCAGTAATGCATATATGTTTGCCCTGTTTCCTTTTAAGTGTTACTATAATTACTTAGAGCAAAAATGGGAAAATAATTATGCAACTATTATTTACAAAAATAATTAAAACACCTAATAAATAAATACAACTACCCTCTAGTATTTTTCTAGATACTTTCAGAAAAGCAAAGAACCATGTATCTGCAAAGGTCATTTTATCACCGCAAATTGCAGTTCATCTGAAATCCCAGGCCTTTAAAAGACCAGAGGAGGCCATTATCTCTCATTTTGAGACAAGCTGGCAAGCAAGAAGGGTGCCGGGGGAAAACAGTAGGATTCTTGCATAGCTTTCCAAACCTAGTACTAGTGTTTGGTGGGTATACAGTATTATTTTGCTTTTGTTAGTATTTGTCATGATTCATCTATGAATATGACTGATGAGCTCTCTTTCAAGTGGCTTTAGCACTGTTTTACCTATCCTAGATGTGCCTGTATGAGCTTAGCTGAACTAGTGTAGCAGGTCAGGATTAATGGGCAACGTTTGTACTTGCCTGGATTGTTTGACTTGACACAGGAATTTGAAGGAAGGAGAGTGAGTTCAGGGCTGTCTTGCTCCTAATTTGTGCCTTAACCTCTCAGCTCTGGGTATTTACTCCTGTGTGTACAGCAGATCTAATTTCTGGGAGAGAGAGCAGCCTTACCTAAAACATCACTGTAGTATTGATCCCAGTCTCCCCAGATAAGGTAATGATACATGATATCCTGCAAAGTGTAGCTGAAGATGTTTTTTAGCCTTTCCCAGAAGGTCATCCTATCTGTTAGGCTGCTTAGGGCGGCTGGTACGTAGGAAGGAGGTGCTGGGAGCATCCCACAGAGCCGCTCCACTGTGTTGCCTAAGGAGAACCGGATGGTATACACGAAGGGGATACCCAGCTTCTCAGCAAATAGCTCCCCACTGGGTACCAGTGGGTCTGCCAAAAGGACATCAAAGGCAGATGCCTTCAGTCTCTCCAGCAGCATCTCATTCTTCAGGACCCCATCACAAATGGTTTTGGTTACATTCTCCAGCTGTTTGAATTGTTGAGCTATCTTGTAAGCACTTTTCCAGAATGGTAGCACTCTCTCCTCATAAAACCAAAAATAGAAAAATTCATCCAGTACGGCAGCCATCTCCTTTTTGGTGATCGGCACCTCAATCACCTCGAAGTGGAAGGGTGAGGGCTGTGTGTGGTTGAAGATGAGGAAGCATGAAGGCATCAGCACAGTCACCTCATGGCCCCGGAGCACAAGCTCCCGGAGCACGAACTCCATGTTCAGCCAGTGGCTGTTGTCAGCCGGCGAGACCAACACCTTCCCCCCGGAGGCCCAGCCCAGCACGCCCAGCAGCCACAGCACTGCCACCTCCTTCCCTGCCATAGCCTTGCCCTGTGTGGCAGTGCACCCGCGGCCTTCCTTCACCGGCAGCAGCAGCAGCAGCGCTCCTCAGCTGCGCTGGGCACGTGTGACACTGCCTTGATCCCAAGGGCAGGGAGCCAAGGTACGTGCCGTGAAATCCTGTGCTGGAGAATAGCATGTCTTCCGGGGGGAGAGGGGGAGGGCGGGGAGAGCAATAAGTGGCTGGCACCATCTAGCACCCTCTGGTGGTAAGCACCTTGCTAAAGCCGGAAGATCTGCTTCCCCAGGAGCAGCGCAGAGCGCCATCAGATTTGGCTCCACAGAGGAGCCAAAGAGTATCCTGTTGGTAATCCCAGCGCTCCTGCCTGTCTAACTACAGTCTCTGTGTTATTTGTTTGGTAGAAGAGGTGAATTTTTCATTCTTCTGGCTCTTTTAAGCACAGCTGGATACACAGGAAAGATGTTCACTGACTGTGGGCACACTTCTGCTTTTATAAAGCCACTGAGTGTCCCTTTACAGCCCACTTAAAGTGGTGATCCCAGGCTGCAGTTCAAGAGTTCCATCTCGAAGCAGATGAAACTACACAGTAAATGACTCCAGTAAGACTGTCCTCGAGGGAACTTGCCTCTTCCAGAGCATGCATCGTGGGAGGCCAGAGCTGGTCAGATCACCACTGGAGTGGTGATCCTGTGGGCCCCCTGCCTGCCACTAACTGCCAATTATGCACTATAAGTTGAAGTAGAAAACCTGTTAAACAGTTTTATTTATGGTCCCTTCTGATGTACAGTTAAGAAATAGTGTAAGTCCTCTTCACTGTGCTAAAAATCATTATTTACAGGGTTTCTAACCAGCTCTGTTCCACAATGTTTTCCTAATGTTGTTGTGCAAGGCTTTTGCTATGTTTTCCATGCTGCCTAGAGCATCCTTTCTGGGATGAAAATGGGGGTGATGGAAACAGTTGCACTGTGAGGAGCCAAGCTGAGATACCTCATCTACTGTGCACGTGACCACAGCTTGGTGTACTTCTGGAGTCCTGCAGCATGCAGGTATATGGAGGCAGTTTTTTGAACACTGAGAGATTTGCAAGTGGTCTTTTTCAAGAGCCTAGTGCGAGGGTAGTAGAAATGGCTTGTTGATTACATGTGATTAATAACAAGCATATTTTTCTACATATTCACTCAAAACAGTCCAGGAGAAAAGTCTGCAGAGAAAAAGACTTGTTGTTTTCACTGTTTGCTTGTGGGTGGAGGGTATGTTTTAAATAAAACTTGTTTTGTTCAGAGAGGATCGGTTGTCTATGACCAGTGACATAAGTGAAGTCTCTATTACAAAGCCACAATGCATTTCAGTATTGCTACAGAGAGCGGCAAGGCTGGCTTGCAATTCACCCGCTCCCCCCTCCTTGATATGGTACTATGGACTAGGAAAACAACTCTGTTCCTGGCTGCCTTCTGTGCAAGCAGTCATTGGAGGGAGAAATGTGTAAGCTGAGGCTCCCTTGCTGAGGGCCCTACATGGTGTGGAAGCTGTATGAACCTCCACATTAAAATTAATTATGACAAAACTCAAATCCATCTATTGGGAAGACCCTGATCCTGCCTCAGTGCAATGGCATAGCACCACAGCACCCTGACAGGGAGTGGGTGCAACTGATGGACCCTGGTGGCTCCTTCCCTTTTTTGGGGCATAATGACAAACCTCTTGCAGACCTCTCTCTTGACTTTGTGACCCTGCCAGGTTCCTAGCTCTGCAGGTCATAAGGATGGAGGCTATATAATGAGAAGTGAAGTATCAGAAGACTTACCTAAGATCTTGCTGTAGTAGCTATCCCAATGTCCCCAGTAGGTCTGGAAAACATAGTCTTGCAGATGGTAGGACACAAAGTTTTTTATTCTCTCAACAAAGGACATGTGGTCAGTGAGCTCAGACAGGGATGCAGGTGTGTAGGACGGTGGGGTTGGGATCTTGCCACAGTGCCTCTCTATGGTGAAGGCTGGAGAGAAGCGTAGAGAGTAGACAAAGGGGATGTCCAGCTTGAGAGCAATGAGTTCCCCGCAGGGGGTCACCGGGTCTGACAGCAGCATGTCATAGCCAGCCCCCCGCAGGCGAGCCATCAGCTCTGGGTTGGCTAGCACCGAGTCGCACATCAGCTTGTTCATCTTCTGCCAGTCTCTGGTCATTCTTCCCAGCTCCTTATAAAAATGCCAGAAGGTCAAGATGGTTGGCCTGTTATTGAGCCACAGTGCCACTAATCCATTAATCACGCTTTGAGGGAGATCTTTCTCATAGGGCACGTTATAGACCTCAATCTTCTCCCTGGCATTAGCCTTGGGTTTAATGAAGAGGGTAGCGTTGGATACCAGGATGGTAACGCTGTGCCCGCGGTGGATGAGTTCTTGTATAATTACATTCATGTTCAGCCAGTGGCTGCCTTCTGTTGGCCAGACCAACACCTTCCCACAGAAAACAGGCCCTAGAAGAGCAACCTGAAGAAGGAGCAGCTGGACATATTTCTTTGAGCCGGTGTTTTTTGTGGCCATGGCAGAGTTAAGGGCTAGATAGCCTGGGAATTTTCCCTTCCGGTTAGGAATGCTGCACCTCTGTGTTGTGTTTGATGACTCCTTACTAGCACTCTTAGCAAAAGCAAGGGTTTGCTGTCACACAGGTGGTGCCTTTATAACCCACGTTTGGTCTCAGGTCTGAAAAGACAGGAAAAGGTATTTGGTGATTCATTTTTCCCTTTCTGCCTTCTACCCAGTTAGTTTTCCCTTGAGGGAACTCCTTTCCCTGGTTAGCAGGGTGGCAGCAATCCTCACTGCTGTGAAAGGATCCAGTCCCCTGGATGCCAGCTCTGAGGCTCAAAAAAATCCCTTGCATTGTTTCCATAAACTAGCAATGCCAGAGGCGGGACAAGGAAGGAGACATCACAGGGCTAGCTTGGAAGTGGCATCCTTTTTCACAGTGAGATGCTGGAAGTGCTGATATTTCCCACGCTGAGAGAAGGCAACAAGTCATTCATTTGGTTGATCATAATGCCAATAGTAACATGCAGTTTGTTCTGATAGGTGACAGGTGGCTTCCAATTGCTCCCAGACAACTCTTAACATAAGGAGTGCCTGGGGCACATCACCACCAACCTGGCTGCGTTGTTGGCTCAGTTCAAGTGTCAAACATGGGTCTGGCCCCTCAAGATGCTTCTCAGAGCAAAACCTACATCTTCTGGGATGGCTCTCACTTGGAAAGTTGTCCTTCAAATGTAAGCACTATGCCCTGGAAGGAGCTCTTAACCACAAGGAGCCAGAATTACAACTGAAACCCACACAGATAATGATACGCTCAAACCAACACAATTTGGGGAACAAATGCCATGCAGCAAAAAACTCTTACCTAGTGTAGTCTTCCAAGGTACATCAGCATCATGCTGTGAGTTGCAAGGTGCAATTTGCTACACCAGTTTGCGTCTGTTCCTTGCTACTCTCCTGCTCTGTCCCTGGGCTGCTCCAGTGGGACTGGTTATCAGACAGAAGGAGCTTAAGTAAGTTACCCTCTGAACTGGACTTTTCACAAGGAGGAAGTAATAAAATACGGGATGGTGGCAACTAGGCATGTATTCTGTGTTTATTCATTGCTTTGTTATGCTCTGGGAATGTAATAGTTGAGATGGTCTTCCCCATGCTAGGGTATATTATAATGTTATTACAGAGCCAGATTCTCAAGAGGACTTTGCATTTTGTAGCTCAGAAATATGATGTCTGACTGCTAAAAAGATTTTTTTACTCCCTGTAAGGTCCCAGGTGGCTCAACAAAATTGTTTGTTAGGTAATAGATTTGTTTACAAACTTTCAACAGGAATAAGGAGAGAATCTTGTGGTTTGTTTGCAGAGGTTTTCTGAAGTTGGTATGTTGCCTGTACTGGCTGTGTGGCCCTTGATTCTGAAGATCTTTTCAAGTTTTTAATAACCTGAAAATATAGGAATCTAAAGGTGCATCTTCAAGGTCTTTAAATATTATCCATAATATTCAACCAGGTTTTTTCTAAACCCTCAGAATCCAGGGCAATTATGCCACCATGTTTGACCAGTAGTTTGGCCTCACAGCCAGGAATTTCACTACAGTCTCTTCACAGACCTTTGTATCCAGGATAATATTTTTTTTCAGGCTAATTTAGCTTATTTTGTAAAGTCCTATAAGAAACTTACAGCTTCTCCGGCAACTGTGGAAAGGCCATGTTCATGTGGGCTAGAGCAGATCACAGAATCATAGAATATCCTGAGGTGGAAGGGACCCACAAGGACAACCCCAAGATTTGCACCATGTGCCTAAGAGTATTGTCCAGATGCTTCTTGAGCTCTGTCAGGTTTGGTGCTGTGATCACTTCTTGGATGGGAACTAGGTTTTTGTTCCAATCCCTTAGTAAGGAATTCCTCCATAGCAAATGAGAGCTATTACTAGGGGAACCAGAGGATTAAATTTGTCTTGTTTCCATGGCCAGCTTTTAAAGATGATACTCAGATTACTCAGATCAGAGAAGATAAGCATTTTGAGAGGATTAAAGGACAAAATCCAGCAAATGAGTGGGAAATGGGGCAGAAGAAAAATGGTCTTAAGTGCCTGTATTTCACACATCTAACATTACTAAGTAGAAGTGCTGCAGACAGTGATGCAACCTCCAGCCTTGTTAAATAACAACAGGCTTTTCAAGGCTAAGGCCCTTATGCAAAAGTTAGGCAATGCAAACTAGTGTTTTCTTACGGGTCTCTTCACTATTGTGCTGTCTGGATGGGGGTTATGGTGTGCATGGCACCTTTATTTCTAGAAAACCTTGATACCAACCAGAACCTCAAAAAGTCAGAATCAGGGTGGAAGAGGGAAGCTTTTGCCCTGAAGAGGCACCAAATGACTCTCTGGTTTCCCTTTCACTTAATGCAATAAAGCAGCTTCTGGTCTGAAAGCAGACTTAAAATTTTGTCTTGACTATCTTTGTTTCTGAGGTGGGGGGAAGGGGAGGGGAGGAGATAGAAGTGAGCAGATTGAGCAATTCTGCAGCCACGTGTGCAGTAAAACACCCATTTCCATGTAAGCCCCAGGGTACAGGGAAACTCCAGCTGAAGTTAATGAGCTGAAATAGCCTCACCATGACCATCTTTCTCAGATAAAAGTATCTTTATAGCTCTACCCTGCAGCTGCAGGACAAAAATACCAGGGGCTAGTCTTACAGTATTTCACTTGGATTTTTTGATTCAGCTTAAGATTTTATGAACTGTATTCACTGCTGCGGCAAAGCTGCAGGGGCACCTAGGCATGTAAACATACAGGCACCAAGGTGGCTCACACTGGAGCCATTTCCACTCTGCAAGCCAAAACACTAAAGAAATCAGAGAAGGTTTTTGCCAAGCTTTATGTCCGTGCTGGGAATTGTGCATTGTTGGTGGAGAATAGGTACTGCAGCTGTCGTTGTCAGCTCTACAGTGAACGGCAGCAGTAGACTTGCCAAAGCTACCTGCAGATATGGTACACTGTCTTGCCAGCATATATCTGAATCCCCAGGGAAAGCTCTGTTCTGTACTGATGGGCAAGTTTGCAAATCCTGAGGGTATAGACATGATGGGACTCATCTAACAGTTCATCAGCCCAGAGAGGAGGAGATGCTCTCTCCCTTCCACCTTTTCATGCATTTTGGTGTTCATGCTCCCATGGCAAGCCTTTCCCTGTGACAAGTCAGCTTGCCAATGATTTATAGTGGTGGGTTAGTTTGCTGCTGAGGCACGAAAGAGCTGGGCAAAGAACAGGCAGTCTACCATGGCCAGGGCAGCCTGGGCACACGGCACAGAGTCTGCCCAGACAGCGTCAGTGATAGAACCTCCACACAGACCAGAGGTCACTGCAACCATCGCTGCACCCACCGTTGGGGACGGGGGCCCATTCGGGAGGACAGGAGTACACTCAGTGCCCCAGCAAGGCAGGGGGTACCTATGGTGTGCCAGCATCACCCAGACCAAGCACCTCTCCCATTGCCTCAGCACCACAGGGGAGCAGGAAGCTGGGTCCCAGAGGTTATTGCAGCACACCTCACTGCAGGGGAAGGTTTAAGGTGGCTGATTACACCTAAAAGTACCCCAAACCCACCAACCCGGACCCCACAGCATGCAGCTCTGTGTGGCTGAGCATGCGCAGAGCACCCACAGGGCACCCTAGGACACCCCTCTCACCTAATACAGTGCCGCTCTGTGCCGGGAGAGTGACGCTGGGACAGTGACACCACGAGGGTGACGGTAGTGGTTTTTACTAGGAGAGGCAGGGTGGCAAGGGCAGCAATGTTTGCCAGCTGGGAGGGAGGAGCAAACACAGGGAGAAGCCACCAGTCACTGATCAGCAGGCAGGGTCACAATGGACTTCTTTCCACCCCCAGGTCCCAGACCATGTCTCCCCAAAGGGAAGACAGGGAGGCCACCCCTCACTGACCATATCCAGCCAACAGCTTCCCCATATGCAGTTTTGCCACAACCCTCTGCAATCCCACGAGCTGCGGGTAGCAATCCCCCCACCATGGCAGCTGAGGGGTGACACCTGCTTGTCCCCAGCCCAAGAAGAGGACAGCAGCCCCAGAGGGATGGCAGGGTTGGGTCCGCACAGGCACAGGGTAGTGAGCACCCCATGCAGGGGTCAGGAAGCACATTTTATTACTCTCCAGCAGTCTCAGAGGAGGGGAAGCAGCCCCCGGTGTGGGAGCAGTGCCACCCCCATGGGTCAGATTTGGGGGGTGTCTGGCAGTGTCTCCTCAGATCTGAGTGCGGAAGCGCAGGTCGGTGCCCGACATCTTCTGCGCATAGTCCTGGTCGAAGCGCTCGTTCTGGGCCACGGTGAAGTGGTTCTTCCAGTCTCCGGTGGTGCCTGCAGCCAGGTGAGATGGGGCTCAGCAGGGGTCAGGGGGACAGGGCACCTGCAGCCCCCCAGAGCTGCTCACCTTTGCGCATGAAGGGGGACACGCTGTGGTCCATGAGGTCAGAGGGCACCTTGCTGTAGTTGGTTGTGGGGTTGTCCCGCATGGCCTCGAAGGAAGTGTGTTGGGTGATGGTGTCCAGTGCCGCCTCCGACAGCTCGTGCCCCAGGAACTTGGCCACCTTGACTATCTCCCGGCGGAGGTCCTGTAGGACACAGGCTGATGTTCACCCCTCCTGCCACCCCCTCAGATGCCACACCACCATCCACCCCAGTCCATCACCTCCTTCAAGTCCTCGTAGAAGAGGTAGAGAATGGGGTGATCCTTCCTCCGCTCCCAGTAGCCCTTGACGTGGTTGTACCAGGAGCCATATGCCACTGCATGGGGAGAGCAGCCAGGGGATGTCAGTGGGTGACAGCACCCCACAGGGTCCCCACATTCACCCAGGGGTGCCCTGTCCCACCTCTGCCAGCCATGAACTCCTCCAGGTACTGGGCCCATGTCCCGGGGTGTGGCTGTAACTTGTTCATCAGGTCAAAGTGGTAGTAGGAAATGGCCACATCCTTGGCATTGCGCCCCACATAGATCATCTGCAGATGGGTGACAGGGTGTGAGAGCAGTCCCAGGGCCCCCTAACAGGGAGGATGCTCCAGCTCCCAGAACTCCCACACCCAGTTAGTGTGCTCAAGGGAGCAGTGGGGGGTCCTGTCTCATGGGAACAGGGGGACTTAAATGCCCCTCAGGGCAGAGACCAGGGTTGGGAGTTACCTTGCAGCGGTTTTCCCAGAAGGATTTTGGCAATACATCTGCCGGCAGGTGGGTCTTCACCACGCGGGGTGAGGGCATGGTGGTCAGCAGGTCTGTCCCTGGGGGATCCCAAAGCACTTCCTCAGTGGGCCCTTGGCAGAGACTCCCAGGACACAGCCCCTGTTGGGGTGTCCATGGTCAAACCTCCACCCCTCACTACCTGCTGGCAACTTCCCAGGGACAGAGAACTCCAGCATGGGCACCCTCTTGCTGATAATGTCCCGCTTGCATTTCTCAGGGTCTCCGCCTTGCAGGATCATGTCCACAATCTCGCTGACCCAGGTGGTGCCTGGGGAAAGGAACTCATCAGGGGGCAGCCATGGTGGCATTGGGTGTCTGATCACTGACAACCCCTCAGACTTTAACCAGACACTGAGAGGGCAAAGGGGATCCCGCACAGCTCTGTCCCGACTGCCCCCAAATGTGCTGCATTTCCCCCACCTCAGATGTACAACACACTTGCCCACATGGTACCAGTACATCTGGTACACTCAGGGATACTCACCAGATTTGGGGAAGGTGACCACCACAATGTCCTCAGGGTGACTCTGAAAAGTGTCGACACGTTCCCAGTTGTGGGTGAAGGCTTTGACCATGGGAATGCCGTGCACTGTGGGCCAGGGCTGACGCAGGTCGGGATCTGGATCGGCCATCCTGCTGGGGAGGGGGACACATGGAGGAGGCTGACTGGTGAGAGGGGCCCCCCCTCACCGGGCAGTCAGCAGCCAGAGCAGCCCAGGCAACTGGCACAGTGCCTGCTCAGGGAGTGGCAGTGATAGCACTGGCACACAGACCAGAGGTCACTGCAGCCATCGCTGCACCAACCACTGGGGACAGGGGGCCCATCTGGGGATCAAGGGTCCCCTTTGCAGGAAAAGGAGCACACCCAGCACCCCAGCAAGGAGGGGGGTACCCATGGTGTGCCAGCATCACCCAGACCAAGCACCTCTCCCATTGCCTCAGCACCACGGGGGAGCAGGAAGCTGGGTCCCAGAGGTTATTGCAGCACACCTCACTGCAGGGGAAGGTTTTAAGGTGGCTGATTACACCCAAAAGTACCCCAAATTCACCAACCTGGACCCCACAGCATGCAGCTCTGTGTGGCTGAGCGTGCATGGGCAGAGCACCCACAGGGCACCCTAGGACACCCCTCTCACCTAATACAGTGCCGCTCTGTGCCGGGAGAGTGATGCTGGGACAGTGACACCACGAGGGTGACGGCAGAGGACAGGGAGACACGGGGCCCTGCAGCAGTTTTTGCAGGGAGGAGAAGGAAAAGGCAGGGCGGCAAGGGCAGCAATGTTTTCCGGCCCTGCAGCTGCCGGGAGGGAGGAGCAAACACAGGGAGAAGCCACCAGTCACTGACCGGCAGGCAGGGCCACAGTGGACATCTCTAGCCTCGCTGATCTTGCCTCCCACCCCCAGGTCCCAGACTGTGTCTCCCCACAGGGAGGCCACCCCTCACTGCTCATATCCAGCCAACAGCTTCCCCATATGCAGTTTTGCCACAACCCTCTGCAATCCCACGAGCTGCTGGTAGCAATCCCCCCACCATGGAAGCTGAGGGGTGACACCTGCTTGTCCCGATCCCTAGAAAAGGACAGCAGCCCCAGAGGGATGGCAGGGTTGGGTCCGCACAGGCACAGGGTAGTGAGCACCCCATGCAGGGGTCAGGAAGCACATTTTATTTCTCTCCAGCAGTCTCAGAGGAGAGGAAGCAGCCCCCGGTGTGGGAGCAGTGCCACCAGCATGGGTCAGATTTGGGGGGTGTCTGGCGGTGTCTCCTCAGATCTGAGTGCGGAAGCGCAGGTCGGTGCCCGACATCTTCTGCGCATAGTCCTGGTCGAAGCGCTCGTTCTGGGCCACGGTGAAGTGGTTCTTCCAGTCTCCGGTGGTGCCTGCAGCCAGGTGAGATGGGGCTCAGCAGGGGTCAGGGGGCACCTGCAGCCCCCCAGAGCTGCTCACCTTTGCGCATGAAGGGGGACACGCTGTGGTCCATGATGTCGGAGGGCAGCTTGCTGTAGTTGGTGGTGGGGTTGTCCCGCATGGCCTCGAAGGAAGTGTGTCGGGTGATGGTGTCCAGTGCCGCCTCCGACAGCTCGTGCCCCAGGAACTTGGCCACCTTGACTATCTCCCGGCGGAGGTCCTGTGGGACACAGGCTGATGTTCACCCCTCCTGCCACCCCCTCAGATGCCACACCACCATCCACCCCAGTCCATCACCTCCTTCAAGTCCTCGTAGAAGAGGTAGAGAATGGGGTGATCCTTCCTCCGCTCCCAGTAGCCCTTGACGTGGTTGTACCAGGAGCCATATGCCACTGCATGGGGAGAGCAGCCAGGGGATGTCATTGGTTGACAGCACCCCACAGAGTTTCCACATTCACCCAGAGGTGCCCTGTCCCACCTCTGCCGGCCATGAACTCCTCCAGGTACTGGGCCCATGTCCCGGGGTGTGGCTGTAACTTGTTCATCAGGTCAAAGTGGTAGTTGGAAACGGCCACATCCTTGGCATTGCGCCCCACATAGATCATCTGCAGATGGGTGACAGGGTGTGAGAGCAGTCCCAGGGCCCCCTAACAGGGAGGATGCTCCAGCTCCCAGAACTCCCGCACCCAGTTAGTGTGCTCAAGGGAGCAGTGGGGGGTCCTGTCTCATGGGAACAGGGGGACTTAAATGCCCCTCAGGGCAGAGACCAGGGTTGGGAGTTACCTTGCAGTGGTTTTCCCAGAAGGATTTTGGCAATACATCTGCCGGCAGGTGGGTCTTCACCACGCGGGGTGAGGGCATGGTGGTCAGCAGGTCTGTCCCTGGGGGATCCCAAAGCACTTCCTCAGTGAGCCCTTGGTAGAGACTCCCAGGACACAGCCCCTGTTGGGGTGTCCATGGTCAAACCTCCACCCCTCACTACCTGCTGGCAACTTCCCAGGGACAGAGAACTCCAGCATGGGCACCCTCTTGCTGATAATGTCCCGCTTGCATTTCTCAGGGTCTCCGCCTTGCAGGATCATGTCCACAATCTCGCTGACCCAGGTGGTGCCTGGGGAAAGGAACTCATCAGGGGGCAGCCATGGTGGCATTGGGTGTCTGATCACTGACAACCCCTCAGACTTTAACCAGACACTGAGAGGGCAAAGGGGATCCCGCACAGCTCTGTCCCGACTGCCCCCAAATGTGCTGCATTTCCCCCACCTCAGATGTACAACACACTTGCCCACATGGTACCAGTACATCTGGTACACTCAGGGATACTCACCAGATTTGGGGAAGGTGACCACCACAATGTCCTCAGGGTGACTCTGAAAAGTGTCGACACGTTCCCAGTTGTGGGTGAAGGCTTTGACCATGGGAATGCCGTGCACTGTGAGCCAGGGCTGACGCAGGTTGGGGTCTGGATCGGCCATCCTGCTGGGGAGGGGGACACATGGAGGAGGCTGACTGGTGAGAGGGGCCCCCCCTCACCGGGCAGTCACCAGCCAGAGCAGCCCAGGCAACTGGCACAGTGCCTGCTCAGGGAGTGGCAGTGATAGCACTGGCACACAGACCAGAGGTCACTGCAGCCATCGCTGCACCAACCACTGGGGACAGGGGGCCCATCTGGGGATCAAGGGTCCCCTTTGCAGGAAAAGGAGCACACCCAGCACCCCAGCAAGGAGGGGGGTACCCATGGGGTACCAGCATCACCCAGAGCAAGCACCTCTCCCATTACCTCAGCACCACGGGGGAGCAGGAAGCTGGGTCCCAGAGGTTATTGCAGCACACCTCACTGCAGGGGAAGGTTTTAAGGTGGCTGATTACACCCAAAAGTACCCCAAATCCACCAACCTGGACCCCACAGCATGCAGCTCTGTGTGGCTGAGCGTGCATGGGCAGAGCACCCACAGGGCACCCTAGGACACCCCTCTCACCTAATACAGTGCCGCTCTGTGCCGGGAGAGTGACGCTGGGACAGTGACACCACGAGGGTGACAGCAGAGGACAGGGAGACACGGGGCCCCGCAGCAGTTTTTGCAGGGAGGAGAAGGAAAAGGCAGGGCGGCAAGGGCAGCAATGTTTTCCGGCCCTGCAGCTGCCGGGAGGGAGGAGCAAACACAGGGAGAACCCACCAGTCACTGACCGGCAGGCAGGGCCACAGTGGACATCTCTAGCCTCGCTGATCTTGCCTCCCACCCCCAGGTCCCAGACTGTGTCTCCCCACAGGGAGGCCACCCCTCACTGACCATATCCAGCCAACAGCTTCCCCACGTGCAGTTTTGCCACAACCCTCTGCAATCCCACGAGCTGCTGGTAGCAATCCCCCCACCATGGAAGCTGAGGGGTGACACCTGCTTGTCCCGATCCCTAGAAAAGGACAGCAGCCCCAGAGGGATGGCAGGGTTGGGTCCGCACAGGCACAGGGTAGTGAGCACCCCATGCAGGGGTCAGGAAGCACATTTTATTTCTCTCCAGCAGTCTCAGAGGAGGGGAAGCAGCCCCTGGTGTGGGAGCAGTGCCACCCCCATGGGTCAGATTTAGGGTTTGTCTGGCAGTGTCTCCTCAGATCTGAGTGCGGAAGCGCAGGTCGGTGCCCGACATCTTCTGCGCATAGTCCTGGTCGAAGCGCTCGTTCTGGGCCACGGTGAAGTGGTTCTTCCAGTCTCCGGTGGTGCCTGCAGCCAGGTGAGATGGGGCTCAGCAGGGGCCGGGGGGACAGGGCACCTGCAGCCCCCCAGAGCTGCTCACCTTTGCGCATGAAGGGGGACACGCTGTGGTCCATGATGTCGGAGGGCAGCTTGCTGTAGTTGGTGGTGGGGTTGTCCCGCATGGCCTCGAAGGAAGTGTGTTGGGTGATGGTGTCCAGTGCCGCCTCCGACAGCTCGTGCCCCAGGAACTTGGCCACCTTGACTATCTCCCGGTGGAGGTCCTGTGGGACACAGGCTGATGTTCACCCCTCCTGCCACCCCCTCAGATGCCACACCACCATCCACCCCAGTCCATCACCTCCTTCAAGTCCTCGTAGAAGAGGTAGAGAATGGGGTGATCCTTCCTCCGCTCCCAGTAGCCCTTGACATGGTTGTACCAGGAGCCATATGCCACTGCATGGGGAGAGCAGCCAGGGGATGTCAGTGGGTGACAGCACCCCACAGTGTCCCCACATTCACCCAGGGGTGCCCTGTCCCACCTCTGCCGGCCATGAACTCCTCCAGGTACTGGGCCCATGTCCCGGGATGAGGGTGGAACTTGTTCATCAAGTCAAAGTGGTAGTAGGAAACGGCCACATCTTTGGCATTGCGCCCCACATAGATCATCTGCAGAAAGCTTGGTGGCATGTGGGGACTTGTAAGGTCCCAACAGGGCAGGTACCCCCCTTATCTCTGCTGGATTCCTCCAGGTGTGGTAACTCCAGCCTGTTACCTTGCAGCGGTTTTCCCAGAAGGTTTTGGGCAAGATGTCAGCTGGGATGTGGGTCTTGATGATGCGAGGGGATGCCATAACCTCCAGCTGGTCCGTGCCTGCAAGGATTTCCCCCACGAGCAATCCCACTGCCAGTGGGGTACCCTTCCATACAAAACCAAGCGTGTCCCCCATCCACCACCCACTGCCACCCTCTTACCTGCTGGCATCTTCCCAGGGGCAGCAAACTCCATCATGGGCACCCGGTTGATGATGTTATCCTCCTTGCATTTTTTGGGGTCACCACCTTTCAGGACCATGTCCACAATCTCGCTGACCCAGGTGGTGCCTGGCGAGGAGAGGCTGCATGTCCAGCTGATGCCACTCCCACCAGAGCCCCATCTTAGGCACCCGAGGGCCACCATCTACCAGCGTTGCCTTTTAGCATCCCCTCCAGTCCCAGCTCCTCCAGGTTGGTTCCTCCCTTCCCAAGTGTGGCCCCTCTCTGTTGCCTGGGGACACTCACCAGACTTGGGGAAGGTGACCACCACAATGTCCTCAGGGCGACTCTGGAAGCTGTCGATCCGCTCCCAGTTGAGGGCGAAGGCATTGACCATGGGAATGCCATGCACTGTGCTCCAGGGCTGACGCAGATAGGAGTCTGGATTGGCCATCCTTCTGGGGACATGGACACATGGCAGGGCTGGCCGGCAGCAAGGAGCATCATGGGGCCACCTCTTTCCCTGGAGTCCCCAAAATGCCTGCTGAACCCAGCCATCCTGCCCACAGGAAGGAAACTGTCCCCTGCTTGTTGGTGTCATGGGAGGTGGCATCTGTCTTCTGAGGGGATTTTTGGGGCCAGCTGGCAGTGCAGGGAGTGTGGAGGGGCATGGCTGGCTCTGGGGGGCTCAGGTCAGCACAGGAAGTGGGGCAGCTATCTGTACCAAGCTGTTACTTTTACCTGGGTGTAAAAGCTCACAGGGGCTTTCCTGGCTGGGGTTTCAGGCTGCTTTCCCTTTGCCTTTTCCTCCCCATCTCTCAGCTGTACAGCAGCTTGGGGAAGACCTTCTTGCAGGGGGATGAGTGAGGGTTTGAAGGAGACAGAAATGAGGAGCAAGGCTCCCAGAACTCTCTCCCCAGGAAACCTTTTCACCCACCAGACAGGATAGAAACGCTGGATATGGCAGCTGCGAAACACCCACACTGTGACTTTTGGAGAGAGGCTTGGTCGCTTGCTTCCGTCTTCCAAGGGTTTGCAGGGACACTGAGCCTCTCTGAGCCCCCGCAGCCCCCACGCAGGCCCTCTGCTTGTGAGGCCAGGGCACCCCGAAATGGGCCGATCCCCCTGACCGTGGCCAGAGTCCCCCCATTACCTGTTCTCCGGGTCCTCTGGCAGGGAGGAGGCAAAGCTTCGCCCGCCGCTTACGGGGCGGGATTTGCTATTTTCCCTTCCCTTCGTGGAAGATGGAGGCTCAGGCAGGCGGGGGGACAGCGCGGGGGCAGGAGGAGGGCAGGGAAGGGGCGAGCGGGGGTAGGGACTGTCCCCAGATGCCTGCGATAAGCTTTGCCGTGCTCAGCAACCCCCGGTACGCACACAGGTGGCGGGAGTGGAAATCACAGCTGCCTCGCAGAGGCAAACAAAGGGAGGAAATTCCAGCCCGGGGAATTTAACGTCACCCTGTCCTGATCCAGGAGTCACCTGAGTGGATGTCCCCAGTTCCTCACACAGACGTGGGGTTTGCTAGTGGGATGTGAAGATCAGGCTTTGGTCATATCCCTGCTCCACGCAAATACGGGTCCAAAGTTTGCAGGATTGCAAAGCACAAGTGCTCCTGGGAAAGGTGTTTAAAGGTGCCCGTGGTGGTGAAATGCTCCTCCTTACCTGCTTCCCACAGGCGACCTGTGAGCCAGGAGAGAGTGGTGAGGGCAGGAAACATGACAGCTGGGCAGGGGCAGCAGCTCACTTGTTTACAACCTTGATAGAAGTCCCTGATTTGGACCCAGGGCCAAGTTCCAGGTGAGGTGGGACATGCCAGGCGTTCAGGTGTTTTGCAGGCACGGACATGCCTCCCTGCCTGTCCATCTGTCCATATATCAGCAAAATTGGTTGTGTGTGCAAACACCACAGGCAAAGCCAGGAGGTGGGGAAGCACAGAGATCTCCATTGGCATTGAAATAAATGTCTGGAAAGGATTAATTCCTATGGGTCAGGTCTCCTCACAGCACTGCTGCTCTATAGGAGTCAGATCCTAGTTGCTTCTCTTTGGGGATAAAACAACCCTGTGAGGCTGTATTGCCTAAAAGCTGCAATCTTAGAAACTCTGGAACAGGCCAGAAATGGAGTGTAAGTGGGGCACTTGGGGCTCCAAAGCACACCTTTGCCCCAGGGGGACAGAGAGTGGTTTGCTCTGGCCATCCCAGAGCAAGGGCTCAGTGCAACCAGGTTGGAGGTTACAGGGTGGGTTCCCTATCCAGCAAGGATGGTGATGTTGCTGAGCCCGGCCATATGCCAGCAGGGAGGTGTTTCCCTTCACCTTTGTTCCATAGACTATGGGCTGCCAAGCTCCAGCTGGGTCAGGGAGCCTGGGGAGAGCCTCACCACCACCCACTCTGTCAAGAAACTTGCCACAACCTGGAGCCATGGAAAGCTCCTGTGCACACAAAAGCCATGGCAGCAGCAGGTTTGCTGGTGCTTTGGGGTTTTTCCACTCTTCACCGATCTATGCTCCCTCCAGGCACCTTGGTAGGCTGGGTCTGGGGCACCCAAGCTGACAGGGGCCACTTGTGGGTTTTGGGAGGATGCGTATTCCCAGTGATGCCTGACCATCACTAGCCAAAAATCCACTGTGTGCCCACCTTCTCTCCTGCTGATCATGGAGGTTCTCCCAGACACTGCCTGGAATTTGGGGGAGTTCAGCCTCCCCTCCCCAGGAGGGGGGGAGTCATTTCTGCAGGCAATGACTCACTATCCTTTTATCACAATTTATTGCAAGGGGAAAAGTAAATCAGTGCAAGGATGCTCCACTTGGACCCACCATCCGCACCAGGGGAGCAAGGAGAAGCAGAGTCCTCCTGCAAAGGGGGATGAGCCCCTCACATCTCCATCTGGAAGTGGAGGTCGGAGCCTGCCATGGTAGTGCCTGTCGAAGTGCTCATTCTGGGCCACAGTGAAGTGGTTCTTCCAGTCTCCACAGATCCCTGGGGGTAAGAAAGCAAGTGGGGCAAATCTCGAGACACATAAAATATTTGCAGCCACAGATGGGGGCTGAAATACAACGCAGGGACATTCCTCCCAAGCCCTCCACCACTGGCCAAATCCCACTTTTATGGAGGAAGGGGGAGAGGTTGTGGTCCATCAGGGCAGTGGGCATGGTCTCATAGTTGGCAGCAGGGTTCTTCTTCATCGCCTGGAAGGCAGTGTTGTGAAGGATCCTCTCCACTGTTCCCTCCGCCACCTCCTTGCCCAGGAACTGCAGGATCTTCTTCACTTCCTGACATGGGTCCTGCAGGGCAGTTGACATGAGGAGGCTGCCAAAAATGCTGGGAGGGGGGCAACCAGGGCACCCTGCTCCTCATCCCACCCTCACCTTTTTCATGTCCTCATAGAAGAGCTACAGGATCTTCTCCTTCCTCTTCTCCCACCAGCCCCGCACATGGTCATACCAGGACCCGTAGGCCACTGTGGAATATGGTCAAGGGATTAGCTAAAAAGCAGGGTAGCAGGGGACGTCCTTCCCACCAGCATTTCAGGGTGGGCATCCTGTGGCTCAGCCCCCACCTTTGCCAGCCAGGAAGGTCTCCAGGAACTCAGCCAGTGTGCCAGGGTCAGGGTGTAACTTGGCCATCTGGTAGAAGTAGTAGTAGATGACAACATCCTTGGGGTTGCGGGCCATGTAGATAATCTGGAGACAGACAAGGATGTGGCTGGAAGATAGAGTAGTGCCTCCTCTCTGCCAACCCAGATGGGGAGAGAGGCAGGGGCACCTGCAGCATTACCTTGCAGTCCTTCTCCCAGAAGGACTGTGGGAGGAGCTAGACTGGGAGATGGGTCATTACGAGCCATGGGGATGGGGTGTTCTCCAGCTGCTCAACACTTGTGACACAGGGGGCTTAGAGGTGTGAGCCCCAGCACGCTCAGCCCAACCCCAGTTCTGCTCCCTCCCCACCCAGGGAGCCAGGCTGGGGAAGCTCACCACTCGGTATCCCAGAGTCCTTCATTTCCAGGAAGGGCACACGGTTGTAGATGGCATCCCGTCGGCATTTCTCCACATCGCCATCTTGGTAGATCATGTCCATGATCTCGCTCAGCCACGCCGTGCCTGCAGCACAGGGACAGCATTGCAAAGGCTGGTGTCACCTCATCCTCCCTTCACCCTTCCCCAGGGCCACTCACCTGATTTGGGGTAGGTGGAGATGAGCAGGTCATCTGGACGGGCTTGGAAATCCTTCACCTGTGCCCAGCCCTCAATGAACATCTTGTAGAGGGGGATACCCAGCTCCTCCCTGACACTTTCCTGCTCCATGGCTGATGGTGGATCCTCACAGTGTTGGCTGTCCTCCCTGCTGGCAACCTCCACAACCTTGGGACTAGCTGGATCCTGTGGCAGCACTGTGCCCATGGCAGGGCCCCACCAGGCAAAGTTCAGCCTGGATCACATGTGGCAGACGTGTTGCCAATGCCAGTGCAAGAGCCAGGGGCATGGCCTATTCCCCAGCAGGATGCCACCTTGACATCTGTGGTGCCAGCCATGCACTAAGCCCAAGCCATGACGGGTAAGGAATGGAGCCCACCATCACCTCTCCTCCCACTTGTCTGTGCTTCTCCCCCAGCTTTAGCCCCTTTAATAGGTGCCACAGGGTTCTACAGCTGCAGAGACACCTCTACCACCCTATTCCTGCTGCAGCTGTACCTATCAAGATTCTGAGGCCTCTGGTCCCCAGGAGCCTTGGCACCTCCACCCTCCTGTCCCGCCCAAGTGGTAATGGTTAACAAAAGCTGGCTCGGCTAAGGAGCATGGAGGATGGGAAGCAGGTTCAAAAGGCCAGCAGCCAGGGTGTGGGGCAGTTTTGGGGTGGGCTCTGCCTCCCTCCCTCCCTCCCTGCCCCTGCTTGTCCTGGCTGGGGACCAGACTGGCTGGGACCTGGCCGAGGGTGCTGCAGGCAGAGGAGTGCCTCCCTCGCCCTCCGGGGTGCTCCTTTGATGCCTCTTTTAGGAAAGTGCTGATTACACTGAACTTCTCCATCCTGGGTGATGTGATCCAGGTTGTACAGTGCTGGGACCTGGCATGGTGGAGCAGGTGCTGCTCCTGCTGCAGGAGATCGAGGAGAAGCAGAAGGGAAGTGGTGCCTGGCCCAGGCCAGGTCAGCAGGAACTGTGGGAAAGGGGGCACCAGTGCAGGATTTAGAATCTGTGCCATTTGAAAAAATATGATCACACAACTCTGACTTTTTGTCCAATGAAGGAATTGGAAGACAGTAAATGCATTTATTACCCTGACAAAAAGTGAGATGTAGCATTTGTCATCTGATGATGAGGAAGTAACATTATGACCCTTAATTAAAACTGAAACCACAGATGATGGTCAGGGTCAGCAAACTGCTACCAAAATGGAGCTGCATACGGAGACTGAGATATCAAAGTTCCAGGATAAGTACAGCAGACTTACAAGGGATGTAAACATATAGGGTGATCCCAATGACAGGGAACCAGGGAAAGATGATTCTTTATCTCCTTCAACCCCCCCTGAATCTACTAGACCTCAGGGCGGAGCAGAAAATCACACACAAAAAATTACTCCATTAGATCTGATTCAGTGGCTGACTTGCAAGACAATTCTGGCCATAAACCAGGTGACACTGAAATCCAGCAAGTGGAATCCTATGAATGCATACAAAATAATGGCCCATACATTCAGATTCCAGTTGGTTCTTGTGGAAAGTATTGCTGAAACATGGTTGATAGAAAGAGGACATGAGAGAGATGCTATAGCTCTGGTCCCACGGTAAGAGAAAACTATCAGAAGGTCACTGTGTTTGAGAAACTCGGTACGTGACAGAAGAATAGAATATAGCGGATGGGAAAGCAGAGCAAATAGCAAACAAGTATCCATAAGAAGGTTAAAGAAATAGCATTTGCACAAATATAACTTTGGTAATTAGGAGCCAATGATAAGCTTAGCTTTTGTAACATGTATGAAGCTAATTTGTAACCTTTATAAGCACAGAGCACGCAGCAATAAAGTCGGATAAGTTATTGATCAATTCTGTGGTCTAAAAGTGTCTTTATCCCGTCGTCTACAACAGGTTCTCATCAATAATTAATTGCTGACACCATTGAAACACTCCAAGACAATGTCTCTTTGGCTCTTGGTTGTATTCAAGCCCAATTGTGCATGCAAGATATGACAGCTGCTATCATATGGGAAAGTGAAGACAGCACCTTGCCAACTGAGATTAGGAAGGTAATTTGGGAAAATAGTTTAAAAGAAACTTCCTGTCCTGGTGGCATTTAGTCAGCTTTACCTATAACCTCAAAAATTATACGGTCACTGCCTTTGTGTTAACAGTGCTTAATGCTAAAGTGTAAAAAACATATCTCATCATGCTTTAGGATTAATTTATAATGGAACTGTATTGTACCCCACAGAACATAGGGTATGGGCCTAGAAAGAAGGGAAAAAATGGCAAACTACAGAAGTCGATGCATGCATTGTGCAGGAACAACAGGGATTTATCTGTCAGGAAATACACTAAGGGCTCAAGACACTTCTCTTGATACTGAGCAAAATATGCCATTTTGAAATTTGATCAGATTGCAACACAGAAAACATGCATGTGTATGCAGGCAAGAGATGTGTTTTCTTAGGAACACCTTGTGATCACGTAATTGTAGATAATCAGGTAGTAATAACAAAAAATCATTCTAACATTTGTAAATTTGTTCAATGCGGGGTAGGATTTCAATCATTCAGCTCTGATTAACTCCTACCAGTTGCTGAAATCTAAGTACACCTCGATCTTAGCTTTAAAACCCATTCCCACTGGTATGAACCTCACACTGGTAAAAAAGGTGCTACAACATGAGGACCTGAGATGACTGTTGAAGCAAGCACAAGACAACAGACAAAAGACTTTGATTACTGTTCACCAAGATGTGGAAAAAGTCCACTGGATGATGGAATGGGTGAAGAAAGATGGGGAACACCTCTGGTGTGACATTTTATTTGGATGGTCGCCAACAGCAACGTGAATTTTTAACAAAATGTGGCACTGTGATTGTTCTTTTAGTATTAACCTTTCTGCTTTTCATTTTGGTAATTGGATTGTATGTTAAGGTGTGGAGAATTATGGAGAGATTATCCCAAAGCTTAGAGATAATTTACAGAATGCATTTGCCCCTCCCTCTACCTCTCTTTCCCTTCTTTTCCCTTTTCAAGGGATCACCTTTTCAAGGGCCCTATTGATGTTTGAGCCATAGAAGCCCAGAAGAAAAGGGGATGATGTGTAAATCTCAAACACCGACAGCAGGATGGCCATGGAGCCAACCAAGGACTGTTGGAACTAACATGCCACAAGGAAGAACAAGATGTGACCAGATAAAGGGGCCATGCAGAGGTAGGGAAGCACTTTTCTGGGACAAACATCCTTGTTCTAGTCCACAGAGACACAACTAAAAAAATAAGACAGCATCAGCACAGAAGCAGGCACATACTGTCAACCAAAGGTCAATCTGGTAGGGGGGGACGAGACCATCCAAGATGCCCAACTCCCCCCAACCCATTTCCAGAAGGGTGTGAAAGAACAGACTGCATGAGAACTAATTTGCATAGAAAGCGAGAAATCTGTCTTGAGGGCAGGGAAACCTATGTATAAAAATGTACCCCCACCAAGCCTGGGCTGTGTCCTCGGAACCCTGGACATCCCATCAGTTGGATGGATGGAACCAGGACTGGTGATCTCTCTTTCCTTTCTCTTCCTTCCTTCCTTCTTTTTTTCTTCCTTCTTCTCTTTCTCTCTTTCTTCCTCTCTTTCTTTCTCTGCCCCTTTAATTCATCTCTTATTTTCTCTCTTCCTTTTCATCCTACCCCTTTTTCAAAAACCCACTACCATATGCTTGTACAGTAGGTCAGGGGCCTCCAGGCAGAGCCACGCATGCCACGTCCTGGTTCCCTGACCCTCCCAGCACTCAGAAACTGCTAGGATAGAGCCCTGATCCCCACTGCACCCTGGTGGCAGCTGGAAGAGCTGTGCAGTTTGGTGCCAGCTCCAGCCACCTCCCAGGGTGTCACATAGGTCCCCTGTTCCCAAGCAGCATCACCAGGTGACAACCAACCTGCTGTGTCAGGCGCACGGCCACATCTTGCCTCGCTGCCTGTTTTAAATAAATCCCCCACCCAGTGACTCTGATGCACCAGGCCTGGTTGCACACCCCTGGCTTCCCCATGTTCCCTGGGGTTCCTCCTGTCCTGAGGTGAGCTCCCATCCCACAGCAGAGGGGTTCTGCACTGCCTACAGCCAGGTCTCCCCTGCCAAGAACCCCCCACCTGCCCTGTAACATCCAGCTGGGGTAACTCGGCATCCCTCTTTTTAATGTCCATTCACGGCCATGTGGAGCCACCGCCCGCTGTCACATGCGCATGGAGCAGTGCAAGAATACAGCGCAGGAAAACGGTGCAGGAACACAGCACTGTTCCAGCTCCAGATGGATTTATGGGGATGGCTATTAGCTCTCCCACAACAAAGTTGGGGGATAAATGGATTAAAATCCCACTCTTTGCCGGCATGTTGCTCTTTATTCCTGAGCTACTTTTCCCATCCATCCTGCTGGGGCTTGGCGACCATCTCGGATCCTTCCCTTGTCTCTCTGCAATGAAAAATATCCAAGTGATGGGCAGGGATGTCATCTGTAGCTCAGCGGGATGCTTTGATACCCAGCTCCCGGTCCACTGCCTGGAGGAAACGTTCATTGAGAAAAAGCATCTGCCCATGGGGCAGGAGACGATCCAGGAGGGCATCAGCAGCATCCTGACGGAGCAGGACATCAGCACCAGGGCTGAGGAGCCGCAAGGAGAGGAGCAGGCGGGGAGCCAGGCGCCGCAGGGTGATTTCAGCCAAGGACAGATTTTCCTGGGGGTCACAAACCAAAGCACAGGCGAGGGCCAGCACTGATAACCAGACTACTGTCACCCGCTCAGGGAAGGGGTCTCCAGGGGGCATCTGGAAAAGCCCCCCCGGAGCATCTTGGAGTGACACCGGCTCATCAGGCAGCTGGGGGAGCTGTGGGGAGGACAGGCGGCCCAGGGATGACTGAAGCAGCTGGCACTGGGAAGCCACTTGTCTGGAAGAGAAAGGGGGGACCCTTGTGTTATGGACTCCTGCTTCATCCAGGGATAGAGTGACCCCCTCTACTGGGGACACAGGGTCCCAGCATCCCCAAAAAGGGCGTATCTGATGAATGGGGGGGATCATGGTCCTGGGGTTCCCGCTGAGCCCTGTCCCCCATAAGGGGGCTGCCACAGTTCTGGAGGTCCCACTGAGCACAGACTCCCCTCAGGAAGGGAGGGTGTCCCACAGTAAAGGAGTGTCTCAGCCCTGGGGGTCCGGCAAAACCCAGGAGCCCCCACATAAAAAAAAAAAAAAAAGGAGGCATCCCTGGAGGTCCCAGGGAAAGGGATGGATAGTCACAACTCCAGGGGCTCCAGGGAATGGAGGGGGTCACAGGGGTCCCACCGAGCCCAGCATCTCCAGGAAGGGGTTTCCCATGGAGGGTGATGTCGCCGCCCCGAGGCGGGGGGTTCTCCCGGCTACCTGGCCACGACCAGCAGCTGCTCCTTGCGGCGAAGGCGCTGCCGGGGACCCCCGAGAGGGGTCCCAGGAGAGGTCCCGAAGGCGCGCGCGTACAGCACGCGGCAGGGAGCCTGCCCTGCCTGCCCGCCCGGCGACAGTAGCACGAACGCCCGGACCATGGCCGAGACCGCGCCCCGCGGCCCAGCCCAACCCCTGCTCCGGCGGAAGGGGCGATGTTGGCTCGGGAAAGGAGCGGCGGTGGCTCGGGAAAGGAGCGGCAGTGGCTCGGGAAAGGAGCGGTGGTGCTTCCGGAAGGGGCGGCAGGCGGTGGCCGGAGGGAAGAGCGGAGGACGCGCAAACGGCGGGTTACGATTGGCCAAAACTCCGGGGGCAGCGAGAGCTGATTGGTGGGTAGCGGCCGGTGGGTGGGGTAGGGAGGACGCACAGTATGGCCGGTGGCAGTATTGCCGAGCAGCGATGTCCCGGCTGTGAGAGTCCCTGGTGTCCCCTCCCGACCCATCCCTGCTCTTGCCCCGGGCATAGCCGTGACCCACAGCCCCTGTCCCGTGTCCTCCTCCCCGCGGTGTTCCAGTGGCCTAGGCGGCACCGGGAGCGGGGCAGAGCTCTGAGTCCCCGGCGTCCCTGGGGCCCAGGCTAGCGGGGCACACCCGCGGGGCCCCCTCCTGCCGCCCCCCCAAGCAGGGACAGCGGTCGGGGGCGCACGCTTGCCCTGCCACAGCAGCCCTGCCCCTGGGGGAGCCCCCAGCACCCAGGGAAGCTCCAATCGCCCGGCCTGGCCCCCCGACGCAGCCCCAGATCGGGGAGTGCCCACCCCCCGCAGTCCCAGGTCAGGAGCCGGGGTTGTTCCCCCTCTCGAAGGAGTTGTATTAACAGAGTGTGTAAAAAAACAATCACAGCAATAAACAAAACACAAAAGACAGTCCCCAGCCCAGCGAACACTTCCATGCTGCCCAGCTCACAGTGCCCAACCCCTGGGTCCAGGGTTGGGGTGAAGCCCCTCCTGTCGCCCAACGTAAACCATAATTGGCTTAGAGCAGAACTACTTTAAATAAGACATGAGTTGGTGGGGAGGCTCTTGATGTGACCACCCTGGTACTCCTACAGCACAGGGAGGTGTGGCTCAAAGTGGGGGCACAGGACAGTTTTGGGGGGAAAGACCAGGGTCCAAATGGGGGTGGTGACACTTGTCTCTGGGCACGGGGTGGACATGGCTGGGGGGTACATGGGGGTGGATATGGCTTGGGATGGCATGGGGGGTCATGGCTCGGGGGGGCACAGCCAGGGCGAGCATGGAAGGGTGCTTGTCTTGTGGGGACATGGAGGGAGAGGCTCTTCCATGAGACCTTTCCAGCCGTGGAATACTTGTTTTCTGCCTCAAGTGGCTTCAGTGGCAAAGCTGGTTTTTGACAAATTCTTTATGGCTGTGGCTGGTCATTCACAGGTTGAGGGCTGGAGGTGGGGAGGAGTGGGGGTCTTGCTGCTGTGCACAGGGCATGTATAGGGACACCATATCCCAGCTCTGGTGTCCATATTCCAACTACAGTGTCCATATCCAGGCTATGTTGTCCATATCCCAGCTGTGGTGTCCATCCCAGCCATGGTGTAGCCTGCCAGAATTTGTACCCCTGGTGCCACCACCCAGGAGGAGATGTCCAGCCTCAGGCTCATGCAACCTTGCTGCACATGGCTCAGAGCAGCTCCTCCAGCTGATCTCCAGACCTGGCACGCTGGGAGCCACAGCCCCCTGCCATGTTGTTGTGCTACTACAGAACCCTCTTGGAATGCTCTCCCCTGCACCTTCCCAGAGCGGGGACGCTACCTTGCTCGGGGTCCTCCTTGCTGGCGGGTGCCACGGCAGCCCCTGCCTTCTGCACGGCTTGTGGCCGCCCTTGACCCGGCCGTGTCCTCCCCCGAGCCCCCGCCTTGTGCAGGGACACCGCGATGGCCACACCGGTGCCGGTACCGTGGGCTGCGGTGCCGCTCCGCGCCCGCCGGGCGGCGGCACCGTGCGGGGCCGGCGCTTCGCTCCCTCCCCGCCGCGCCCGGGGCGGTGGGACCCGCCCGGGGCTTTCCCGGCGGTTTGGGCACCGGCCTGGGGTTCTTGGCCTGGGGAACAGCTGTAGCTCAGCCGCTGGGGCTGGGAGTCCCCGGCAATGCTCCGCTTTCCACCGCAGGATCAGTCCCAGCTCCACCACGCCGGCGGCTCCCGGCCTTGGCTCCCAGCCATGTCCCCCTGGCGGGGGTGGGGACTCGGCGGGGATGGAGGTTTCCCGAGGGGGCGGTGACCCCTCCTGCTACAGGCCCCCCTGCTCCCACCTAGTTTCTTCTCTGCAGCTCTTTTCCGGAGCCGCTGCCGGCAGGACAAACCCCTCGGCCCAGCGCTGGCTCTGATGGAACTGGGGAGAGCTGGAATCCACCACAGCGGGAGCCACTTGTGCCCGAGAGCCCCGCGTGGGGTGTGGATGCCCCAGGAAGAAGCCGGGCTGCCTGCACCGAGGGCGATGCTGCTGCTGCCTGCCCTCTGCACGGCCCCGCTCCTGGCTCGGAGATGCTGCGGGGACTTGGTGGCTCCAGCTTGTTTGTGGCTCCAGCTCACTTGGAGCTTCAAGTTATTTGTTTCTGTCCCCAGTCTGTCTCAGGTCCAGCTCGTGGATGGGTCTGGTTTGTTCTTGCTTCCAGCACATTTTAGGCTCCAGTTGAGTTTAATCTTCCTCAGCTTCATTTTGGCTCCAGATTATTTGCAGCTCCAGTTTGTTTCCCTCTCCAGTTGGTCTGTGGCTCCAGTTCATTTCCACTCCGGCTCATTGCAGCTTGTTCTTGTTCAAATTATCTTCGCTTTTTAACAGGGCCATAAATCAATCACTGTCATGACTTGAATAGGAATGGACATAATTGTACATCATCTAAATATGGACTAAGCTTCAGGGACCAATGCAACCAGACCCTCAGCCTCCAGAGGGGTTCCACACAAGTGCCTCCATCCTGGTTCCCACCTTGATGAATAACAGGAGCAAAGTTCCAAATAACAAGATAAAGTGGTTAAGCATTGGAAGCAATAACCATGGGAATATGGAAGACAGGAAATTGATGGCCTAAGTTCATGAGGGGGGAAAACAAAGATAAAATCCTTCTTGTCTGGGATGTGTAATGATGAGCTAGAAGAAAACCTGTTTTGACCTGTTCTGTGGTGAGAACTTGCCCTAGTGATGAACTTTTGCTCCTTATAATAGTAAAAACACACCCCAGCTCAGGCCCCCCCGCCCACAAAAAGACCACCACTCACTGAGCATGCACTGTGATTTCTTAGGACACAATGGCTTTAATTCAAAGCAGAGAAAGGATGAGCCAATAACAATTTAGCCAAGTAGTGACTTCAGTAAGAAATGCTAATAGCTTAAGATTGTAACTGTATAAGTAGGCCTGCTTTTTTGTGTCTCAGGGTGCTGGATTTGGGAATTTACCACTGATCACCCTTTCTGCACAGAACTGTAAATTAAATTATGTGTCATGGCTAGAAAAAAATCTCCTTTCTTACAGTGGCTGAGTTTGGTTGAGGCTCTGATCCTGTGTGTTAACCTATAGAAGCCCTCACCCTTTTCACCGCACTGGTAATTCCCTCAGTAATTTTAATATAGGAAGATGATCAAGAAATGTTTGCACACTATTCTAGCAAGGAAGACAACTTTTTTCTTGAAAGTAGAGCCCTGGGTCCTCAAACTGTGTTCAGTGGCTGCTGCTATATCAAATTATTTTTCCTTGTTGCCATTTCCATCCATTTGTACCTGCTATAAGATAACCACTGCCACAGGCTATAAGATCAGGGGCCTATAGGGCAAGTGAGTTCAGCTATAGGTAATTTCAAGGTAATTCATGTTGTGGTAACTTCATTGGTTTTGCTCTTTCAACCATTATATGCCAGCCTTACTCAGAATCCAGTATCTAAAAGGGCTACAAGAGAGCTGGAGGCAAACTTTGGACAAGGGCATGTAGTGACAGGACAAAGGGGAGTGGCTTCAAACTGACAGAAGGTGGGTGTAGATTACATATTGGGAAGAAATTCTTCCCTGTGGGGATGGTGAGGCACTGGAACACATTGCCCAGAGAAGCTGTGGATGCCCCATTCCTGGAATTGTTCCAAGCCAGGTTGGATGGGGCTTGGAGCAGCCTGGTCTAGTGGAAAATGTCCATGATTATGGCAGGAAGGTTGGGACTAGATGATCTTTAGGGTCCCTTCCAATCCAAACCATTCTACAATTCTACGATTCTAAGATACAAACAGGTCTAGTTCTGTCTTCTGAGTGCCAAGCTTATGCAGTCATATTTTCCTTATGAACAAACTAGCTTTCCTTTCATCTGAAACAGAAAACAGTAGGCTGAAGTGAAATTAAACAGAAAGAGAGGAATGAATCATTCCCATATTTAGAACAGGATGAGGATTAAAAAAAAACCAAACAAGAACAAAACAAATAAACCAACAACCAGACCCCAAAGCACAGAAGGATATTTTGGTAGTAACCTTGCCGGTACAGCTGCTAACATAAATATTTTCTGACAAAAGTGCATTTTATGAACAATATGTAACAGTTAACCCATGAAGACTTGTGCACTGAGAGCAAGGTTTGCGAAGCAGTTACCTTTGGCTGCACTGATTTCAGGTGGGTTTGGCAATTCTGTTTTGCTTCACTTCTGAAAAAAAATCAGAAATCGCTTCCTGAAGTCTGGCAGGGAGGTGATGGCATTGGAGTGGCTGGAACTGGAGAAATCCAACAAAACCTGAGCAAAATACCTCTTCAGTGCTTCAGGACTTAGTTTGGCAAGTGAAAGGAAATTCAATTGCACTCTCACGGCTCAACCTCTTGACTAGGGAAAAGAATTCCCCATGGTGTCTATGAAGCCACTTCTCACTAAGCAGATGACCAGCTCCAAGGAGAAGTTCTTGATTCAAAATAATATAGTTCCACCATTTTCTGAACAATGTGCTCTTACCTGCTTTTTTATGGGAAAAACTACTTTATGACAATAGAAATCTCTTATCTCCTCAGTCTGTACCCTGAAGCAGCTTTTCTTGTGTTCTCTTTTCTCTTCATCTTTGAGTTTCTTGGGTTATTCTTACTTTACAGTTACTGCCACATTTACTGGAGAGATGTGTGCAGCAGGTTGAAGAAGCCGCCTCCCAGAAAATCAGCCCAAGAGCCACTGTTCAGCTTGTCCACTATTTCATTTTACACCCTCCTGCTTGATTTCTTGGTGAAAATCATACCAAATGCCTATCTGTCTGTCTACTGTTTTTGTGGAGAATCTTCCCCTCAGATGGCAGCATTCATGGTGAGGACCAGGAATATTATGCCAAAAGGGAGTGTCAGTGAGCCTGTCAGTGACTGAGTATCACACACTGCACACGTGAGCAGGAGCTCATACCAGTTCTTCTGAAAAGTGGTTGTGCTTTTATGTGTGTTCATAGACTTATTTCCCCTGTTAATGGTAGATGATTTACAGGAGCACAGAGAAGAGGCTGCTTTCTAGCAGAAAACATAAATATTATGTGACCTTGTTTTTTGAAGAGTCATTCGACCTTTGCATTGTACTTCCTTTATGGCTTTCAAGTCAACTATCATATATAAGTGGCATAGCCCCAAAAGCCATGTTTTGGCTTCCCACCTCCCTCCACTTAAGTTTTGCTGGTTTTGGCTACTCCCATTTCCCATTCCTCCACAAAACTAGCTCCCATCTGTCACTCCCATGAAAAAATACAAGTAGTAGAAAGTTTAACAAGACCTCTAACCAGAGTTTTCCTACAAGTTACCTGCTTGGAATTCCCATTGCCATTACTGCAGTCTTTGGCTTCCCTAAATTTGAGCTGTAAATATACTACTTGCAGCTGGAACAGCATCTGCAAAACCACTTCTGTCCAAGTGACAGTAACATGGGTTTGATTCAAACTTTGAATGCTGCTATTACAAGGACTTCCATCTCCTAAAATCTTTAATGAAGTGATTGCTAAAAAACCACTTCAAACCTCTTGAGATGCATGTCATTTCCCAGTGTTAAAATAGCTGGTGTTTTAAAGGGTACCTTTGGGATACAGCATTATAAATTTCCTCTTACAACCAATTTGTTACAAGGAGATCCAACTCTGCAAAACTGCATCAGTACTGTGAAACTTGTTTTCTGAGCACCCTTCCATCTTGCCAACACACTGTGTCCCTAGGCATGGAAAAAGGGACTACCAGTTTGTCACCACTGCATATGTCAGAGCACATCAAGTCCTACTAAGTAAATGCCACAGCAAAGCCATTCCCACTCCTGAGAAGCCAGAGCAGCAGGGACATGCTGCTGCATGCATTCTGCTGATGGCTTCTCATGCGTCGTGTCCCAGGAAGCCTAATTTAACTGAGGAAAAGACTCACAATCCTTATAAACCCTCTCTGTCTCCCAAGTGCTTTGTGAGAAACAGGTAACCTGGTCAGGCAGAAGGAGTCAGGTTGGATATAGAAGATGCAAGACGGAACTTTCAAAGACAGAAGCACACCCCAGAGTGAGGAAGAGCACCTACAGCACCAAGAGGCAGCACTGGGAGAGATGGAGAAAGAAATACCATTTAACCACCACAGCTTTGCTCACTGCAAATTTTAACTCTGCAACATAAGCCACTCTGGGTCATGTTCAATGCCTCCTGTGCAGCCAAGGGATGAGGAAGAGGGCTGACATGATGGTGAGGTGGATTCAAGTTGCCCACTGCTATACAAAGAGCAGGGTGCAGGACTCAAGCTCATGAACTACACCTGAAGGGAATAAATGTATCTCATCTCCCTGCATGTAACAAGTCTCTTTTGTTAAAAGCCCCTTCAGTTTTAGACATTGTGATTAATTTCTGTCAGCCCATGGAAGGCATCTCTGCCACATCATCAAGCTCAGATGGCCAGAGCTATCCTACTTCTGTTACTGTTTCAGATCCACAAAGGATGCATAAATAAGGGTTGAGGAAATGCTCAACAACACCCTCCCCACAAAAAGCTCTTCCCTCTCTACAGCTGCCACCCCCATAGCTCAAGGACAGTCCAAGCCTCTTCCCTGCTGAGCTGGAACAATTCTGCTATTGTGGGGTACTCAGAAAGCATTGCCCAGATCAGACCACCTCCCCAAAAAGCCTTTGTTTTATTTAAATCAAGAAAGCCAAATCAATACAAATTTGGAACATTAGCTTCATGCTTCATTCTGGAATTAAGTTAACATTTTTAATAGGGAAAATATTAAGTAATCAGAGAAACAAAATAGAAATAGAAGGCTCATTCCCAATTCCTGATCACTGCACCTTCCCAGGGACTCTTGCTCCTGCTCCTGGCCTCTGCTGCAGACAAGGCTATGCTGGGACAGTGGTCTGCTCTGTCGATGCCTGGAGCTCTTCAGGGAACTCCTTGTCTCCCTGCCTACAGCTCCTCCAGCTGCTCCAAGCTCCTTTCACGCTCTCCCTGCTGAAAGTGCATGGGCATTAAAATGCACTGGGGCTCCGGCCAGCTCTGTCTTCAGCAGTTTCAATGCAAGCCATGTTCAGAAGCAGGGAAATGCTTGGGACAGCCTACCTGATCCCAGCATGGATGTGAGACAGGGGAAGGTGGACCAACACAGCATATATTGTTCTGAGAGTCTGACTTTATGAAGGCTTCTGTTGTGCTGCCCCATTTTATCTAATTAAATGTACTCCATGTGTGCTCCCTGGAAAGCTTCAGTATTGCACTTGCTGGCTCCCCTACTGCCTCTGTTATTTTATATAGTAGGAACCAAGCAGTCATACTCTGAAGCTGAAGGTGCTCCCAACACTTTTCTTCCAACATTTGGGTCCCTAGGGATTCAGTCTATCTCCTGTAAGATGGCTAATTGATTTGACCTCATTAACTTAATTTAATATACAGTCCCACTTCACCCTGGCACAGGTTCTTCTGCCATGTCTCTGCCCTTTGTACCTCCACATTACTGCCTCACCAGCTCTTCCTCCCACCTACTGTGCTCTGTCCTAGCATGCTTGTTCCTCAGACTCCCAAGATTTGTGCAGAAGGACATGAATAAACCCACTGGCTTAATCTCCTTGTAGCCTGATGACTACAACATTTCTCAAGAATTTGTCCAGGAAGCCCCTGCCACCCCTGGCCAACCAGCCCCCGTGCTCTGGTCTTGCACTTCACACATGACTGTCAGCCTCCCTGTGTCACCAAAAGCACTGCCAACCAATCTCCTGGTCTCCTCGAGTTTATCCAGATAAGATAAGGAAAAGAACTGGTTTCAAGGTCTTTAGTCCACATTTCTATTTTCTCATTTGCTAAGTTCCTAAGTGACAGGAGAGCTCCCATTTTTTGTAAATGTAAATCCATGAGCACATAGCACAGCTGGGCAGGTGTCAGTACCTCACCAGTGTGCACTATACACAAGCCAACATCCTGTGCAGGAACAGGAGTGCTCCTTCTCCCCATCCACTTCATCCTGTCAGGCAGGGATGTCCCATGCCACGCTCACCACGTGAGCAAGGTGCATCAGCAAGATGTGTCAGACCGGGAGCTGTCTCAGACACTGACCATCCACGCTGTCTTTCTTCAAACCAGCTGCACTACTTGTGCTCCCTTGACTTGCTGGGAGGCTGCCTTTGATGGATGGGAGCACTCCGAAATTCCCACTCCCACCTCAAAAGCAGAGCCAAAAGTCCTCCCCATCTTTCTTTGGCAAAACAAGGCAGGCTGGGCTTTTGATCATCAAAGTTTTCCTGTTTGGAAGGAGGAGGAGCCGTCTAGTCATGGGTTCATTGATTCCTTGCCCAGCAGGAATGTTTACTTGGGCACAACTCAGCCGCACCTCTGATGACTAACAGGCAGTGCTCTCTCTCTTTGATATACTATCAGCTGGGTTTATCAGAGTATCAACACAACCTCCCCACTCCTGGACTCTCCCCTTCTAGCCAGCTCTCCTTGCAAAGCAGGGAAGGGCTGCGTGGGAGCTGAGCTTACCTCCTATTTCAAGGAATCTTAACAGCAGGTTTTAAGATACTTATTTACTTTTCTGGTCTGCGCAGGAAGTTTGAGCTAAAAAAAAAAGATAGAAGCATAATTACTCTGGCGCGCCTGCATTCCTACTCCAGGCTCAGACGGGCAGGGACTCTTTCTTGTTGGAGCCAGGAAGAGGATCTTATCCCTGGAGATCACTGCCACAAACGTGTAACTGAAACCTGCAGCCATGCTGAAACAGATATTATCAGACATGTACATCGATCCTGACCTGCTGGCAGAACTCAGCGAGGAGCAGAAGCAGATCCTCTTCTTCAAGATGAGGCAGGAACAGATCAGACGGTGGGAGGAAAGAGAAGCTGCTGTGGACAAGGCTCCAGCAAAGAAGCCACTGCCAAGAAAAGGTAAGTCTTTGCCTCCTGGCTGCTTCACCCTCTGACACATATCTGGCCTAGTCTACTGCTCCCTGGAAACAGGAGGTAATGTATCCTTAGAGTAATTCTTCTCCCATGGACATATAACAGGTTTATCTCCAAACCCACCTGCAATGGGGTAGTTTTGACCAGAGGCACTATGGTTTTACTCCCTGACCCAGACACTCTGTCCTTGACCAAATTGCTTGGCTCCCCTAACTGGGAAGACAGGGCTTATTTGCCCCCAGGAGGTGCATCTCATTAAGTTTCCCACTAAATGGGGCCTCTGTCTTTAACATAACCAGGGATTTGAATATCTGTCCTGAGGCACCAGATCTGCAGTTCCCACTGAGACTTTAGATCTGAAGTCTGCTCACCAGGATTGCACAGCATGCTGACGCTAGGAAGATAGCACTCTTCTCCCAGCTCTCCCCCACAGTGTTCTCTTGCAGGTGGTTCACCCTCACACAGTTTGGGGAGGGCAGTAGCCAGGAATTAAAGCAAGAAAACAAATGGTAGTGAGCCTTCTCCTTTGCCCCCAGACTCAGACTTCCTTCACTGACCTGGTTTCAGTAGCATGAAAAAAAATGCGAAGTGTGGGCTGCCTCCCAGCTGAGCTTTCCCCACATACAGTTGCTTTTGGAGAGGCTCTGTCATCAACAGCAGCCAGTAGGGCACAGCAGGTGGGACACAGACCCTGCTATCCAGCAAACAGCATTTGCCAAAGAGCTGCTTCTTTTCCAGCCAATGGGAAGTCGGTGACATGGAAACTCGGTGCTGACAATGATGTCTGGGTCTGGGTGATGGGCGAGCATCCTTCAGATAAACCATATGCAGCCATCTGTGAAGAGATCCAGGCACAAAGAGCAAAGTGCTTGGCGAGAGAGCAAGGCAAGGAGGGCAGGTAAGCACACTTCGGCTGGGGGTCTGAGTGGGCTGACATGGAGGAGAAGGCTTTTCTAGGGACCAAGAGGCTGGGGTCTTCTCTGTAGGGGCTGTGGTTACCACTGTCGTGTTGGTCTTGCAGGCAAAAGACACAGGCAAAGGTTGGCTTTCTGTGAGGACATACAATGCTGGCAGAGACCAGCTCCAGCCTGAGACTTGCTCCGGCTCATTGAGCCTCTCCTGATGTGGCTCCTGCATGGGACACTCTGCAGACCACAGGAAATGCCAACACTGTTATTGTGGCAGGTGGTGAGCTTGGATTGCACTGATTCACCAAGAGGTGCTGGTGTGCAGCCTGACAACAGTTGCTCACCACAAGTCATTAAATCAATTACTGCACCTACCTGATTTGGAAATATAAATGCCCATACGCACATGGCTTCAATGCAGCACTGCTCTGCTCACGTGCAGCTTCCTTGCAAGATGCTCAGGGAGCAGAAAGTGACTCCCTCAGGTTCCTAAGTCCTCTCTCTTGCATTTCAGAGAAACTGACTCTTCTATAACATGGTCTCTACACCCACAACCAGGACTACCGGGTGAGACAGATCTTCATGAGAATAAAAAAAGCACTGTGCACACAAAGGAGGAACGTGGGAGAAAAATGACTGATACAACAACCGGGAAAAGCCAGGAGCTCACAAAGGTAGTTTTTCCCTTTTCCCACAGCTATCAGAAACGCATGTTTTGAGAACTAGGAAGTGCAGCAAATCCTGGTTGCTGTAAATAGAAATCTGAAGAAAAAAAACCATCTATCTGTTAAGGCTTTTCTTCTGTAGTCAGAGAAGAAGCCATGCTGTTACATCCTTCCTTGGGACTCAGGAGGTCCATGTGCTATTCTCAGGTAGGACAGATCTGCTCTGTAGCATCAGATAAGTTACTCTGAATTCCTTTGCTTCCATTCTCTGTGGGTAAAATGAGGGGTGCAGTACTTTCCCTCCTGCACTGTGGCTGGTTTGGATGGCTTCTGGGGCAAGACCAGGCAGGCTATCCCAGGATCTGTACATGTAAGGTTACAGCCATTAGACAGATTATCCACTTTTATAAAAGAACAAATGAAGATAATTTTACCAGCATCATCTGACATGCGTGGTTCTTTGGTTTCTCGGTCTTCTAAAATAGTTAGAAAACAGCTTATGACCCTGACAGCACAGGACAATTTGAAATGCAGTAACTACAGTGTCTGCTTTCCTTTGGTGTTTTAGTACAGAAATATTTTTCTCCAGCAATAAATACATTTCTAATTTTTAACTGGCTACAAAAAGCCATTTGCAGAGAACTGAGAAAAAGATGAGTTAAATTAACTACCCATGCAACTGCAGTTGAACAGAAGGAACAGAACACCCTGCCAATTTAATGGGAGAAGTCCAATCTCATTCAGCAGTTTTCATTCAGCCTTGAATGAACTTGTATGAGTGTATATTCTTTTATCGTACAGCTACACCATATTTCGGCATAAAAAACATGATAACAGAAGGTTGGGGTTTGGCAACATGCTCTCCTGCTGCTACCAAAATAGTGAAGGGAATTTGGAGTGGCTCTCTCCTTTATCAAAAGCCTCTGAGTCACATGAGGTTTTTCTCTGCACTGTTTGCTGAAGTTGAGCAACTATGTGGGAGATTTTTTTTTATAGGAAGTTATTAGTCACAGCTGACAAAAAAAAAAAAAAAAAGAAAGAAAAAACAAACCCAAAGCTACTACCAAAAATCTAATTCCAAAAGATTTAGTTCCCATTTAATGTAAGGGATCCAGGCATTGTGCTTTGTCTGTTGCAGGGAACAGACAAATATCTAAGAAAAAGCAGCTCCACACACATTTGAAGTTCCTAGTTTCCTGGAGGAGAGAGAAATTGTAAAGCCATGTTCATATTAAATATTAGCCAAGTAGGTGGCAGAAGCATGTCCTTGGTAAGCAGTGTAGTACAGTTACCTCATCACCCACTGTGCCGTGGGAGCAGTCAGGGTCCAATGGAGAGGTGGGTGGGTGTTTGCTTAAAGACAAATCTAACTGTTCACCTTCAAAGGCAAGTTTCAGCTAGAAACTGCTGTCAGGGTAGCCAGACTGGTTTGCAGGGGAGAGCAAGCAGGAGATATGCAGCTAGTTGGGTCAGTCTGTTGAGCAGGCGTTTGCAACACCACAGCCGCAGCCGCAAACGAGCACAGGCTTGTAAAGTTGTGGATGGCAAGTTCTGCAAGGGATTGATTTAGGGGGAGGGAGGAAAGAAGCTGCTCCCTGGAAGTACTTGGGGGCATTGCTTAGCAAATCTAGACATGCTTATGGCAATCCTGACACTCCTGAGTTCTCCTCATGTGGTATGTTAGGCCTAATATGATGGAAAACCCAATGTTTGTCAGAGAAGGCTAGCAAAATTTGTTAACAAATGTCATGACTGCTGCTGCATTATACATCTATTGCTCCAAAAGAAGAGCAATTGTCCTAACATTGCATTTATTTCTCACCGCTCTTTTGCTCTGCTTAGAGGGGAACCAGAGATGTACACCAGATGCTGGCAGACTGCCATATGAGGAAACTTAGCTTCCAAAAGGTAAGTGGCAACCTACGATGCTGCTGAAACATTGAGTGGGGCCCAGGCTTTATCCTAGAGTCCCTGTCAGCCTCAAAGCCTCATCTGACCTAAGAATGTTCTCACCTCTTGGAGCAGTGTTGCCATGCTCCTCATGTACAGTGTGACAATTAGGTGATGATACAAAGCAGGCCAGACTGGCAGACTGGGGAGTAGCACAGGGAGATGCTCCTGATGATTTCTGGTAGACTATTTTCCCTCACTTCCTCTGTTGTCCCCTGCAGTAAAGACAGAGGATCTGCATGTTGTTGAAGCTGGAGGGATTCACAATATCTAATGGAGTTCCCAGTATTTCAAGGCTAGCTAAAAAGCAAGATTAAAACTTGCCTGCAACAAAGCTGAACATACTGTTTCTTTCATAGCCAAAGGAAGCACAGAGGAGAAATTCTGAAGAGACCACAGACTCCCAGGAGGCAATACCACAGAGCCACCCCAGCACAGAGAGCCAGAGAACACTGCAGAAATCGGACGAGAATGAGCCTGAATGGCAGGAATTCTGTAAGATCTTGGGATAACTTTTTCCTGTGAGGCTTGAGAAATTCTAGAGCTCTGTGGGGTCACACTGGAACTGAATAATAGGCCGGTGGGTGGAGAGTATTGCCAAGAAAGACAGCACTGCATTATCAGAAATATTTCTGAGTCCACGTAGCCTTGAGACTAGAGCTGGGAAGGGAAATGGAAAACTTTTCCTACTGATACTATATTAAAACAAGCAACAAAGGAACTACATGAGTGTAGAGAGGATAATTAATCTTAAACTAGAAGCTGGTCTTCTGTAGGACTTTGCAGTAACCATTGCTCTTGAGGACAAGGATAATGGGTGACAAGAACTAATTAAAAAGAGCTTCCCTGTCATCCAGGCATGATCCCATCTAAGCAGAGCCCTGCTGCACTATCTCATGTAATGAATCCCAATGATAGGAAGGAAAATGGCAAACAGTAAGAGGCTTGCAGCAGCATCCATCACTGCTGCCAAATACTTCCCAAGGGAGAACCTGATGCATTTTTTTCCCAGTTCCTTCCCTGCTGCTCAGTAGATGGCAATGCTGTACCACCAGTTGTTTCCACTTCAGGCTAGGGGTTCTATTTTCCTGACTGATTAAAAAAAAAAAAAAGTTGACTAGAGAGCTGGTTACTCCTACAGACTCCAGGGTGAGGTGGACCTAAACAATCAAGGCAGTTTTACAGAAAAAAAAAAAAAAAAGAAAGAAAAACACACCCAAGCTCTCCACTTTCCATAATAATTTCAGCAAGACTCTCCCCCACCCTCCAAAATGGATCAGCTCTTTCAAATCCCCCAAAAATTTTGATTTGAGGTCATTTCAGCAGCTTTAATTCCATATGGCTTGCTCCCCACCTGCTTACATGAAAGGCACTACAGAAATCTATATCTGAACGAGGAGTCAGCATCTGAAACCAAACCAAGAAGTCTATAAGTACAAAGGGACTTGGTATCCATAAAAACCACAGATTTTTAGTGTCTTGAAGGAATAAACACTGTACCCTGTTAAGTGGCAGATGCCACGTAACACGTGGGAGACACGTGGCAAATGGTCTCACAATTGAGTGAACCTTTCAGCTTGTGAAATGGGTTATTCTTCCACTTCATCAAGCAGGAAGATGGCCAAAGGGCAGCAAGCTTTAAACTTGCCTGCTTGTTCACTCATGTAGGACTCCTTTTTTGTTCCAGTGCGGAAATCCAAGGCAGCAGATGAGAAGAGACGCTCCCTTGCACGGCAAGCCAGGGATGACTACAGGAGGCTTTCACTTCAGGGCATCCACAGAGGGAAGCAGGCAGATATTTCCAAGGGTGCCATAGCAGGAGATCGGCGACCACTCCAGTATCCACCTCTCCCCCCCAAGCCTAAAATTCTACCTCCTGTGACAGCAAATGGGAGAGCGATTAGGTAAGGAAGCCCCTATGCCCTGTGGAGGGGAGAAGGGATGAGATTCTTCTGCTCTAGCATGGGATGGTTGAGATGGGAATGGTTAGCTCTCCTCCTCGTGTGGAAGAGACACCCCATGGGGAAAAATACAGAGCCTAGGCTATATTCCAGCCTAGGGTGTGATGAGGCCTTCAGATGTTTACTCCTGGAGGGTAACAGGTTTATTTAGTAGAGTGTCCTAAGCCTGGAGTGCAAGTGCATACAGCCTCTGTGATGCCAGATGTTCACTAAAAACCATATTCTACAGAGCTGCAGTAGTGTAAGATGCCTGTTTATGGATGTTCTTAAAATCCTAAGCAAAAGGTAAGTTCAGTGCAAGGACTCAAAACCTATTTGAACCTGATGCACAAACCACGGTCTTTTCTAACAGGAAAGAGGGAATCCAGAGGACAATCTCCAATTCCACTGAAGAAAGCATCATCAAGTGGTTCAAAGAGGAGCAGTTCCCTCTCCGAGCTGGCTATCTCAAAACCGTGGACACAATAGCACCTTGGTTCCATGGTGAGTCTTGAGCATTCCCACTCCAACCCAACTGTTTAAGGAGTTGTTTCTGCTGATATATGGCTGCTAACATAGGCTGGGCCCAGGAGTGAAGCTGCTGCTGTACTGGAATCAGTGTACAACAAACTGCAATGCTGTTCTCTCTCATAACACAGAATCTGTCCTTTCAAGCCCCGTGCGTCTGTCATTCATGGCTGGCCAAGTCTGGAGCAGTTAAGGTAGAGCAGTTAGCCCGTGGCCATGGTCTGTTACTAGCAATGGCAGTACGGTTCTTCCTGGGCTATTGGGCAACAAAACAAGGGATGGGAGTGCCACGGACTGGGTTTAGAGCAGTAAAGCAGATTTCTTGTGAGAACTGTTCTGTCCAGTCCTGCACAAATGCTCTTCTCCCTTCAGTTCTGTGTTTTAATTTTGAACAGGTATCCTAACCTCTAAGAAAGCGGAGGAGCTTCTAGATAAAACAGTACCAGGGAGTTTTCTGATCCGGGTCAGTGAGAAAATCAAAGGCTATGTGCTCTCCTATCGGTCTGTGGAAGGATGTAAACACTTCCTCATTGATGCCTCCGGTGATTCCTACAGCTTCCTTGGAGTGGACCAGCTGCAACATTCAACGCTGGCTGACCTTGTAGACTACCACAAGGTAAAACATCTATCAATGCATTCATTAACTGTTTAATTGCCTCAGGGCACTTCAAAATAAGAAAGAATAGATGCAGTTATTTTGAAGTAGGTAACTAGACCCATTTTAACTGCTGTTGGGTATCCTGTGTGCTGCTCCAGAAGGGTATGTCAGCCTGATTGGTACATCTCAGGTGGCCTAACACATCTCAAACATCTTAGATCTGACTCATTCACTCTCAAGCACACAGAACACCTTGCACAGGGCTCAAGTTACTTACGTGCTACTTGGAAATGTTGCTAAGGTGAGAGGTGACAGCATACTCATATAGACTCCTTTCTTTCGTATTTTCTGTGGTTGTGGTGTTCTGGCAAGTTGGGTAAACAGAAAATCCTGCTTGCCTCCAGCTTCAGCATGAAAGAGAACAAGGTATCTTTATAATCTAAAAGCAGGCAAGGTGTGATATTGAGCAAAGATAAAAAATAGAAGGGAAGGAAGAAGGTTGGCAGATTCTTGCAGCAATAACAGTAGTGTCTACCAGCACTGACTGCAGTTACATGGGCTCCAAGGAGAGCCAGATGGATTGTTCATTCCTTCACTGTAAGATCTGACCAGGGACAAGACAATACTTTTGCTTTATAGGTTCATTTAAAATCCCTGTTTCTTTTAAATAAGTGCCTAGCCTAATACAGACATGCCTAAACAAAATTTGACATGAGGGCAATATCTATGTTCATTTGCTCTATGGAACTCTACCTGGGCTACCAGAACTTGCTTCTTGCGTGGTTTTCACAGTTCAGGTTGAAATCACTGAAAGCAGGAGCTACACAGCTATTGACTCCAGAGCCAGGGGATTTAAAGCCTGGCTGTGCAGAGCTACATCAAAGATAGAGCCATACCCATAGTCTGCAGTGAATCCTACAGAGCCCCAGTGCTACAGCAGATGTGGGCAGGCTAAACCCACTCTGCCAAAGTGATCCAGTGGGTTCTGCTTATCACCCACTGAGTGACCATGAAAGAAGGCAAGTCCCCACCATGCATCTGCTGCTAGGATGGAGGACAAGACTGGAAGCAGACACTGTACTGTCAGGGAATTCCCTGGTTAGAACAGGATTTGCCTGAGCAGAGGATATGTGCTCACTCTAGGATCCACCCTTGCCCCTCCCACAAATATAGCCAGAAGCACATGGTTCTGCTTACCTGCACGCTGCACAGTCCTTGCTCCAGCACTTTCTAGGCAGGGCACCACTTCATGTCATAGAAGCTGTAGTTTCCTACAAGATGAGCACAGCTCTTTCTGAGCACTGCCGGAGTTGTGTCATTGAGTTATGGCACTGAGCACAAATACTGTGTTATGAAGACAGAGGACACCCACTTGGGTCCTACCCCAGGTTCCCCAGGGCACTGAGCTGGATCACACAGTGGCATGAATGAGGCCACACTGTAACAGAGGCGGGGAGATTGCTGTCCATCCTGTGAGGTTGTGACAGGTAGGGTCTGTTTGAAAACAGGTGTTTGATCATATCCTATATCAACAGGATGAACCCATCACTTCCTTGGGGAAGGAACTGCTGCTTTACCCATGTGGCCAAGAGGACCGAGAGCCAGACTACATCTCTCTCTTTGAGTGAACCTCCCAGTCTCACTGTGCAGTCCCATGCTTGTATTCACAAAGACTGAACTTGGAACTAGAGCTGCTGATACTTACCTGAAACCCTAAGTGCCTCTATTTTATATCCTTCAAAATGAAGCAGTAGGAGGATAAGTACTGTTGTGGGTTTATCATATCAACTGAGTTGAAGGATGCATCAGCCCAGCAAGCTGCAAAGCACCTGGATGTATCCCAGACAATGGAGTGAATGAGTTGATGAAGTAATCAGTTGAACAGGGAGATACTGCCACAGATTTTCAATGGGTTTTTGCAGATTTTTTCAGGGACTTCTGTATTCAAGCTGCCTTTTGTTCTTGAATGCAAGGTTGTGTGCCATCTGGGAAATAGATTGGTACCTACAGTTGAATGAAATCATACCTTCCTGAAGGCACATAACAACTTGGAGAGGAGAATCGATCTTGATATGTAATTTACATAATGTGAAGCTTAATTCTGTAAAATGCTGTGTCCTTGAAAT